>NW_006281111.1:371691-748538 GCF_000203795.2 Batrachochytrium dendrobatidis JAM81 | reverse complement strand
TGATGATGGCATGATATATTTTTGATATGGTTCAAAATGCAGCCACAAATGCAGCTCATGATACTGGGTTTGTATTCCCTGAAGATTCTGTCGATATTTTTGTTGATTTGCGCTCTCACAACAATCGGCGTCACGGCGGCATTGGCTCTGGTGGACGTAGTATTTTCGAAGCTGATCTTGGTAATGGTGGTCTTTTGCGTATGGACAATGGAATTATTGTTGCACATCCAGATGATCTCGATTTGCTGGCTCCGATGGGCCGTGGATCTGCCATACAGCGCGGCACTCCAGATAATATGACCCATCCACTTTTGGTCAATACTGCTTCTGCTGGCGTATCTGGCATAGATATGGGGATTCCACATGGCATAAGTGGACACGGTCATCGTGATCCTCGTGATCCACAAGCCATGTATGATGGGTTCAATGGCAATCCTCTTCATTTCCTTCAACACATGCTGCATAATGGCATGTCGGGAATGGGAGGTGCTGGCATGCGTCGTAACGTCGAGGCTGCAATTGCTGGCGCCGGTGATTCACTCCAAGAACTCACTAATCTTCGACGGGCATTTGAAGCTTTTGAACAAGGAATGGGTGGTAGTTTAGCTGGAGGCATGGTTGGCGTTCAGGCTGATGCCTCTGGCGTTTCTGGTGCTGTTGGCACTTCTAGATCCATCACCACTGCAGCTGATACAAAAAGCACTGCAAATACTACAAAGATCTCTAAAGACGAAACAGCCTTTCCTACAATGGTTGAACGACTGGCGTTTGTGCATAATCACACCATTGCATTAACAAACAGCAGATGGAAGCAAGAGGTGCGCACTATTTACGGACCTCAATGTGTTGACAAGGCGCTGCGGTGCTCTAATTCTATTTTAAACATGTTGGTTCCAGACGCTTTAGAAGTCGAACGTATTGCTAAAGAAAAGGCCGAGACTGAGCGAATTGAGCGTGCCAAGATTGAAGAAGCTAAACGAGCCGAAGATGAAGCAAAGAAGGCTAAGGAGGAAGCTGAAAAGATTGCAGCTGAAAAGGAGGCTGAAGCTGCGCGTGTTGCAGCTGAAGCGGCTGTTGGTTTGGCTGAATCGGCAGCTTCCAGTCAGGAAACTGTTTCCGACATGGCTGTGGATGGAGCTATCGAGTCTAGTGAAATACCTACGTCATCAGCCGATGCTCTACCTGAAGTTTCAAATGCCGTGGCAACTGAACCAGAGCGCATCATCATCACTATCCATGGCAATCCTGTGGATATTACTGGTACAGGGATCGATATTACTTTCCTTGAAGCACTTCCCGACGATCTGCGACAAGAAGTCATCAATGAGCATCTTGAAGAACAGCGTCGAACACTTCAGCCTACAAGCATTCCTACTGATCTCAATTCTGAATTTCTGGAGGCGCTACCATTTGAGATTCGCGAAGAGTTGCTTAGACATGAGCGACTTGAAGCTGATCGTCGTCAACGCGAAGCTCAGCAACTTTCCGAACTTACCGCTTCCAGTACTGCAGCACATGAACCTACTCTGCCTGCTGCTGCCGATACAATTACACTGCTGGAAGCACTAGAGCCTGATTTACGTACTGCGTTTCCTCGTCGAAGACTGCCGGTTTTGCGGAATAGTGCAGCTCCAACTGCAGCCATTACTGTTCCCTCCAACAAGTCATCACAACGAGAAAGTGTTCAGCTCGTGGACAAGTCTGGTGTTGTTAATTTACTTCGACTTATTTTTGTTCCCGAGGCAGTTGGACGTCAAGGCCTGACCAATGTCTTTATTAATCTCAACGAAAATAGCAAGACGCGTGCTGAGATCCTTACACTTTTGCTGGGAGTCCTGGCTGATTCTAGTGCCGAGGTGGCTGTTGTAGATCGTGGACTGTCGCAACTATCTATAAAAAGTAAAGGAAAGTTGCCTCAGGCTTCCCAGTCTGTCGACCGTCAATCCAGCCGCAAATCTACAAGTAGCTCGATTATCAGTGCAGCTGTACGCGGGACACATTCTATTCCCAACTTGGTTGCGCAGCGCTCACTCGAAACTTTGCTACATCTAATTAGCTCAAATCCGGATGTTGTCAGATTCTTTTTAACTGAAAATGATACTCTGGATGCCCATATTTCTCGTTCGTTTAGGACACCTAGCAAAAAGGGTAAAGGCAAAGAAAAGGAAAGACACCCCACTCCACAATTCCGATACCCCGTTGTTGTTCTTATGAGTTTACTTGAGCGACCTTCATTTTTAGAGAATCCTAGTGTTATGGAACAGCTCATGCAAGTCTTGACTAGTATTTTGAGGTTATTGCCCGTGATATATAAAAAGAATCTTTTGTTAAAGCAAACCGAGATTACCGATGCTGTTCTTGCTGCTGCCGCCGCCAACAAAATTGCAAGCGAAAGCGATGCTGCTGCCACAACTACAGCACCCCTATCGACTGCCACCACAGTTGATCCGTCGCCGTCAAAACCGGCTGGACCTGAAGCTACTAGTTCTACTGACAAGTCTGCAACCACTTCGACTGAGGTTGTACTTAAAACCCCTCAGATTCCTGACCATTATGTTCGTAGTGTCACGAACGTTCTCAAGGATGGCGTTTGTTCTAGCAAAACATTCCATTTTTCTCTGTTGGTTATTCAGTACCTCACATCCATTCCGGAAAACTACAGTATTATTTCCAAGGAGCTTGTGAGTCTTTCTCAGCAACTCAGTGATTCTATTATCCCTGATCTCATTGAGTTGGCTAAAGCAGCCAAGGCAGCACAGTCATCTACAGATATCTTTACCACGAGCTTATCTCATTTTTCATCGCCGATTGCTCATCAGTCCAAGTTGTTGCGGTTGCTGAAAACTATTGATTTCATGTGTTCTAAAGCTCCTACGCCGGCTTCCCCCGTAGCAACTGCAACCACATCTAATGATGCAGCTGCGGTAAAGACTGCTACTGATGCGCCTGCCACCAAGCCTACCTATCTTACTTTAGCTGAGGTGTGCGAGCAATTTAACTTTGTTTCGCTGTGGAGCGAACTTTCACAGTGCCTTTACTGGATTGAACAAAAGTCTGATTTGATGCATGTTGCAACTGTGCTCCTTCCCCTTATCGAGTCATTCATGGTTGTTTCTCGGCCTGTAGTAATGGCGAAAAAGCCTACTCCGACTACTGGATCTAATCTGGTCACATCTTCATCTGCTGGTTCGTTGCTTTTAAATTTGCACACACAATCATCTACAGGTGCACTTCCTGCCGGAGGTCGTTTGTCTGTTCGTCAGCAGTCTGATGTTGCTCTAATCGATCGCGAGTCGTTCTCAGTATTTACCGAAAGCCACAAAAAAATTCTCAACACTATGGTCCGTAATAATCCATCCCTCATGAATGGGTCTTTTTCACTGCTTGTGCATAACCCCAAGGTTCTTGAATTTGATAATAAGCGTACCTTTTTCACTCAGCAGCTTCACAAAAAAACCAATACTCATCGTGATCATTATGGCTCCTTGCCCATCAATGTGCGCCGACAATATGTGTTTGAGGATTCATTCCATCAGCTTTCTGGCCGATCTGGCGATGAACTCAAATATAGTAAACTGGCGGTGCGATTCCATGAAGAAGAAGGTATTGATGCTGGCGGCGTTGCTCGTGAGTGGTTCTCTGTGCTTGCCAGGCAAATGTTTAATCCTGACTATGCTCTTTTCCGTCCTTCTGCTGCCGACAAGGTCACCTATCAACCCAACCGCGCATCCGGTGTCAACCCAGATCATTTGCATTACTTTAAATTTGTTGGCTGTATCATTGGCAAAGCTATTTATGATGGCCGTTTGCTGGATGCTTACTTCACTAGATCCTTTTACAAGTGCATTCTTGGTATACAGGTGGATTACAAGGATATGGAGGCGATTGATCCTGGATTCCACAAATCACTAGAGTGGATTTTGCAAAACGACATTGAGGATGTGTTGGATTTAACGTTTAGTACCGAGGTGGATGATTTTGGACGCCAGCGGATCATTGATCTTAAACCGAATGGCCGCAACATTACTGTAACAGATGAAAACAAGGTCGAGTATGTCAAGCTCATTACTGAGCAGCGATTAGTTGTAGCCATCAAGGACCAGATCCATGCCTTTTTAGCCGGGTTTAACCAAGTTATTCCAGCAGATCTAGTTCGTATTTTCAACGAGCAGGAGCTTGAGTTGTTGATTTCTGGTATGCCAGACATTGACATTGATGACTGGAAAAACAATACCGAATATCAAAACTACACAGCATCGTCTCCACAAGTGCAATGGTTTTGGCGAGCAGTGCGTAGTTTTTCACAAGAAGAGAGAGCAAAGCTGATTCAGTTTGCAACTGGAACAAGTAAAGTACCACTCGAAGGGTTCAAAGCTTTAGAGGGATCTACCGGTGTGCAAAAGTTCCAAATTCATAAAGAATTCTCTGATGTTTCTCGCTTGCCAAGTGCCCACACATGGTAATTATATATATATTTGACTGTTTGAATGCAGCTCTTACTGACATTTTTGATTATTATTATAGTTTCAATCAAATCGATTTACCGCAGTATGACTCTTATGAACAACTTCGGTCAATGTTACTGACAGCGATTTCGGAGTGTGGAACTGGATTTGGGTTTGCTTAATTTGATATCAAGGCTACTTTATTACTACTTCATTTTCCATAACTCTTTACTTGCTCTGAAAGAGCAGAACAACTATTCTTGCTTTTTTCAAACCAATAAAGCCTTTTCGTATTCTATTTTAATTGAGATTGTTGTTTTTTAAATTGTATTTTGAAGGTTAAACTCGATGCACTTGTTTGATGTTCACCTTGGACGCGACTATTTGTTCAGATGCACTTGGAAATCTTGCCTGATAGTATTCAAACTTGGATATAGACCAACTACAAACAAACATGTCATCTCCGACCATTGCAGCGGCCATGGATATCACCAGTGTCGACTTTGTAGCAGATGCTCACGAGTCGGCAGTTCTTCGTTTGGTAGATATGCTCCGCCATCCAGATGACTTGACCAACAAACTCTCCCTTGCACGTAAAAAAGTAGCCATGGAGCGAGCATCTGTTGAGGCCCAGTTGAAAACTGTCATGGAAGGCCAGCTTGATGGTACACAAAAGGGCATTGACGCTCTGCAAACTTGTCGGGTCGAGACGGCTGCCATGAAAGAGTCTTTGGCTAGAATGGATGCTTTATGCGGTGGACCCACAAATAACATCAAGAATTATTCACACATTAAACGGGTATGTGTTGTCATCTTTCCAGTCACTCAAATCAAATATAAAATGCATACCTACACAATCCGACTCGAATATAAATATCCCATCCATTCCTCTCAATACTCAACTCCATGTCTACATTACATCTAGATATCGCGAACCCATCAAAACTTTGTCACGACAAAAGCCATGATTGAGCAGTTTCAAAAAATCAATAACCAGCTTGCTCGTATTCAAAAGCTGTTGGATGAAGATTCGGTCAAAACAATTGGCACTGCAGAAAGTCTTTTGTTTGTGCACTACCATCTCCAGCAGTTGTCAACATTCCGCGACGTTACTCTCGTTAAAGCCCGGGGGTGTTCATCCGACGTGATCAATACTCTTAATGCCATGTTTAAAAAAATTGATCAGATTGAGTACAAGTTTGATTTGTATGTGTGGAATTTGGCAAAGGTGACCATTGAACTGGTGAAATCTGGCCATGTGTCAGCTGTGGTGCGACTAGTCAAAATCATCGAGGCTGAAGAACGTGCAGATGAATGTGTAGTGATTGTTGGAGATGATGGTTTAGATCATTTACATGAAAGTCGATCAAAGACGATCAAAGGATACCGTATCAGGTATTTCGATGTATTGCGCGAAAGTATCCAAGAGGAAATGGCAATCCTGTACCAAGCAAATCAAATGAATACTGCAGAACTCCTCAAGGCAGCCGAAAGTGTGGTGGATACATTGATTATTGTCCATGATGATGTCGTTCCACTTTTTCCCAAGCGATACAACATTTTCCACTTTTTTGTTCTCGAGTACCATCGCAATATATACGAGATGGTTAAAAAGATAAGCGAGGGAAACATGGATCCATCTACCATTCTTATGCTAATCAAATGGGTGCGCGATTACTACAACAGCATGAGTGCACGATTGGATGTCAGTGAGGATTTACTGGAACCCAAATTGCTCGATGGACGAGAAGAAGAACTCATGAGCAGTTATATCACACTAGTGCGCTCTAAACTGTCTGAATGGCTTTCAAATATTCTTCATTCAGAAACCATTGATTTTCTTGAACGTCGTAACCCACCAGAAATGGATGGAACTGGACAGTATCTACTTACAGGAAGTGTTATTATTTTCCAAATGTTTAACCAGCAATTGGATGTGGTTGCTACATCATCAAAAGGACAACTTTTGCATGATGTCGTTATGGAGTGCTGCAATACTCTGGACGAGTTTCAAACCGCATGGCTCAAGATTTTTGATCAAGAGTATGCAAAGTTTGTTGCCAAATCCAACGATCTTGCCGAAGGATTAGTCGAATATGTTATGGCGTTAGCAAACGATTCGCTTCGCAGCAACGAGTTTTCCGAAACAATCAGTCTAAGACTTGAAGGTATGGCCGATGAAACTGTCCGTCAAGCCATTACAACCCGGATCCGGACTACCATGGATGGGTTTATGAAAATCACGAAAAAATGCCAATTGGTTCTTGTCGACATCATCATGAGTGATATTCTCCCTGCGCTCAATTTTCTTCACTGCCCACAATGGTACGAGCAAGATATTATGAGACTGATTGTTGGCACATTTGATGACTATGGGGACGATTTTCAGCGACATCTTTCGGATTACGTGTATGGCAAAGTTGGAACTGAACTTCTCGACAGGTTTCTCTTGTCTTATGTCGAGTCCTTTAAAAACAAAAATGCCAAATTCAAGATGCCACATGCACCCGATCGTATGCGTTCTGATTTAGAACTTGTCACGGCGTATTTCGTAAAAACCAAAAATGCCAAACGAGCCAAAGCTAGTTTTGAAGTCATTGAAAAGATTATTGCATTGATTGATTCAAATCCACGTATGGTGTTTTTGGATTTTTATGCATTGTGGAAAGCGTATCCTGATGTTCCCTTGGAATATATTGAAAAGTTATTAACAAAACGAGACGATCTGGAAAAGAATGTGTTGAGAGAGATTATGGAAAGCTGTCGAACTAAAGCGAACGAGGAAAGAGCAGCAGGAGAATGCGTCAAGACAACATTATTTTCCAAGATTTCCATGAAATAAATCTTTAAATCATGTTGGATTACATACGATATGATAGCAAACTCGATTATTGGAATTGAATTTTGCCCATTTAAATCGAGTTGGAAGTCGACTTTGAAGTATATTTTCTTTCTTACATTGAAATTCAACATGTTTAGAGTGAGAACAGCAGCAGTTTCGGGAGTTGTCTGGACATGAACAGTAGTTTGGCTAACTGTTTTATGTTTATTTTATAGGGAAAACTATCCCAGCAGTCGCATACACCAGAGCAGAATAGTACGGAACAGTTGACGTCTGGACAAACTTTTAATCCTCGGACATCTGCAATTGATGTGTCTAGAGATGTGAATGACCACCGCACTCATAGTCTACATACTTACAGTCATGGTGGACAGCCGTCTTTGCAATCGCAAGTAGGATTCAAAAAGTTCAAACCGGCTGTTATTGTCAAGTCACCTTTCACTCCCATCAGTTACAGTAGCAATCCTGTGAGTTGTCCGATTTGATTCATTGTCAAAATAGATAAGCGCTGATCTCACTATGGATTGGTACAAGACACTAACTTGTATGAGTGTTGTGAATCCATTTAGCAGCTGTTTGAACAAGGCTCATTAGTTCATTCTCCATTGAATGCAAAAGTAAATAGTTTGGCACCATCGGCTGAATATGCACCGTCGTGTACGAATGATGACCACAGCCGGACAAATAATAGTAGGATCGACACTGCAGATGCCTTACCACAGGAAATGTATGGTTTTGATGATGACTTTGATGCAGAAATGCTCAAGGCATTGGGCGATGCTGAAGAGAGTTTACCACCATTTACTCAGATACATGAAAACAGTCAACTAAAACTTGCTAATCAACAGCAACATAATCATCATACTTTAATGAGATCCAACACTACTGTTTCAACTCCTTTAATATCAGCAGATCTTTCATCTGTGCCAACACTTGTAGAAATGAGCAACTCGTTTGTACACGAGCAATCTTGTACTTTGCTTAATCAAACACAGATATCTCATAGCGTGGAAAAATTGTCCAATCCTATCATCAGTGATATTTCAACATCGCTTGTTCCACAAACTCCTACTCCAAAACCAACTAGCGGACATATTCTTGGATCAGTCACGCCCATTTCAGCAATTGATCAAACGCCTGTTAAAAGATCAATGCATTTCACCACACATACTCCCAATATACCAGTATCAACTGGTAGTATGATTGAAAAAAAAAGTATACCATCTGTTTTGACTCAGTTGCCGCATCAGCCAAAATCACTGCCTGCATCAACAGAACCATCACAATTGTTTCCATCAACTGGGTCATTTGCATTCAACAGGAAAAAATCTCCATTTGCACATACTCCATTAAAAGCAAATCAAGTTTGTGAGGTCGATAAGTCTGCTTCAGTGTCTAGTCCGTCGCCAGTAGCTTTTTTGAGAGAAGCAAACACTGCTCATAGAGTAACATCTGGCTATAATTCTATTCGATCGAGTCCTCTTATAAATTCTCGAAGCGTAAAGCGGAAATCTACAATTCCAGGTCCTGCAGGTGCATTGGTAAAGTATATATTCATTACCGCTACATTTGGTCATCAATGCTTCAAACAGCACAATGTCACATCAAGGTCAGTTGGTTAATAATTTAAATTGGGTTGAATTTTGGAGATAGATGGATATGTTGGAGCAACAGCATGTGCCTGAAAATAGTCAAAGTACACCATCGCAACGTCAAGAAAAGCGGGCACGGACGCGGGCAGAATGCAGTGCTCATGATCAAGATTTTATATCCACAGCATGGATGAACATGCGACAAGTGTTTCCTGAATACGATTGTATGTATTATTCTGCATGGGTTTGTCTTGTATTGGTGACCATCTTGAAAGTATGGCTGGTTGATTTTATTTTGTAATGGCTTGAATGGATTATTAGCCAAACTTCATGGTATTGCAGCTGCATTGTCGGGAAAACATGCAAGCGAAGATAGTAAAATCAATCAACTTGTTGTTTTGATTCGAGAAGTAGACAAAAGTGATTTAGATGCAGGTGCACTGTTTAAAGATCCATCCGGTAAGACCATAACGTGACTCGAAATTGTCTTGCTTATCATTCATCGAGTGCATTGATTACAAACCATTCATTAACACTTTGGGTGATGCTTTAGGTGAGATTAGGGGAACAATCCACAGAGATGTATTTGAAACATTTCCTGACGCTTTGGTCCCAGGAGCAGTATTAGAATTAAATTCGGTAAGATCATGAGCATTTTGCTTTAAAGTTTTCTATTTTCGATACTCATCTCATTTATGTTGTAGGTATCGATATTTAAGCCTACACGTAGATCCAGGTACCTCAATGTCACAATAGCGAATATTGGCAGTGTGTTTACATTAATGGGAGATCCTCCACGGCTATGGAAAGACTCACTGCCTGCTTCATCTGTGCATATCAGTACCATATCCAACTCGCATACTACATCATCGCTTCAGAGATAACCTCATTGTTTCAAGTGAGAAGCTGATGCATACATAGTGTTTTGTATGATGCTCTTGTGAGTATTTATGTCTTATAGGGTTTAGCCCTACACTTGGCAACAATAGAAACAGAGCGTTAATCATTTACTTTTCTCTTGTATTCCTGTAAAGATTTTCACTTTAATTGTATGTGAAAATACAAGTCTCAGTAAAGTGATGTAGGATTTTGATATCTTGTTGGTCATGTAAACAATAGTGGTGTTTGAAACAAAAGTTGTATACATATTGAGTGAGTGATAGTATAGGTATGAAGGTTTCATTATTTGATGGATTAAAAGGTCAAGAAATGCGTAAAGTATAGGTCAATGCTTAAAAATGATATTTCTTCAAGTAGATTACTTTCTAGATGTCGATGCCGTCACTTTGCGATGATCTCTGCGACTTAAATGCTGCTGGAATATAAAATATCAAATAAACATATACATTGATCAGACATGAAGGCATCAACGGATAGAATCAGCAACGTCTAATCTCAGTGCAATGCTAGTCAGTAGACTTACTGAAAGTTCTTGTGATGAATACAATTCTATGATTTCTTCCATTACCGCTAAACAGTGTTCAAAAATAGTATTGAGTATAACCAATCAGCCTTGTAAAACCAATGCCAATGTATGTACCTTCAACTTTTGAATGATCGCATTTACACAATTCCCAAAATTTTTGTTCTGATACTCCTTCACCATCTGGATCGTCTAATATGCGGATGGCAAACAATAGTGAGCCTGCAGCAATACAACTTGGAGTAGATCTAACACATAGCGTGGTTCGTAAAATGTCATTGACAATACTCCATGCAATTTGCCTTAATTGTTTTGTAACTAGATTTAACATCGAATCCAAAGATTAATTTTCAAGATATAGAACACAGTGGATGACAAGTATAGGGAAATTTACCATTTAGTTCAGTTCCCATACGCATAAGTATATCGTAAGGAGTATCTACATTTAGATCAAAGCACAACGAGGTCAAAACTATCTCTTCGTGATACAGAATGGTTTCCTGCCATCGTCGAAACTCTTTTGATCCATCAATAATAGGGAGAGAATCGTCTTTATGAGACTTTCGAGCGCATGCTATTATAAGATCTTTGAATCGCTTTGGGGTTTCATGAATTTTGCATGCAAGAAACAGACATGCAGCACCCACATCCTAATTCACATGTTTAAAAGGCATGTTAGCAGCGGCTAGACTATTTTATTGCACTAGCAACTTACATGAAAGTCAAAGTCCTTTAAAGAGTTTCTTAAATAGAATCTATGCAACAAGACACATGCGATTCCGATAGAAGTTTGAGTGCTAAATGTAAACCCATGCACAAGGAAATAAAAGTATGTTTAGTTGATCAACCATGGATATCATTGCAGTTGTATTCAGGTAAAATGAAATACTAATAAAGATGCAAAGTACATAATAAGCAGCCAATCTCATGAAATGATGGATAACATCAGGATAGTTGAACCCAATATCTGAGTTACAATGGATGAATCTGGTATCAAATTTACAGATCGTAGTGTATGACTAGCAAAAAGAAGAATGATTCCAGTTCAAAACTATAGTTTGTTGCATCATATGATGGTTGCAGTTGTTGAAGCAATAAAGCATGTACTGAACAAGCAGTGTAGTAGAAAAAACGAGTATTCAACCATTGCATATTCCGAGAGACTGCAAGATAAATACAAGCGATCCATTGGCATGAATATGGCCGTAAAACACATTGAATACATGCAAACTCACACATTAATGGCCATCCCAACTGTAGCCATGAACATGCAACCCTTCATTCTACAGCTGGTTTCTTTGACAAAAGTGAATCCAGCATTTATAGATGGACTGTTTTGCATATCTGCCAAGGATACCAGCCAGTTGTTTTGATGGAGTGGAGTGGATGGTCTCTGTACATGAGTTGGAGTACGACGAGGAGTATGTTCCCTATGACTAGAGTAGCTTCTACTAGTATGATTGAAGTTGTTGGATCTGGACTCTCCTGTGCCAGAATAAGAGTTACTGTTGTTCCTGCTATATCCATCTCTGCTGATTTTGTTTCCATAAGAACCGTCGTAGTGACTGCTACTGGACATATTGGAAGTGGTATTATTAGTCTTGTGGGGAGGAGAGGCTAGTTTCTGATGACCAGCTATTCGAATGGGACCTCCACCTGTATGAGCTGGAGTAGTGCTGTTGCTGGTACTGTGATTGCTAAGACTGCTGTAGCTGTGAGTAGAAGCCTCTCTGCGAGTTGCTGATGCAGTATAACCATTGCTGCTATTAGGCCTGTTGGCTTGAGAGGACTGTCGATGTCTAGCAGAGCTATAACCTTTAAGACGGGAGGCAGAACCATACGAGACTTTATCTAAAGGATCACTTGAGACACTAGCACTGGAGGGGAGTCTACTCCCATTCCTATCATGCATGTCTGCAGTAGTAGTATTCATGTGTCTGCTGTCAGATCTTACAATAGTTTAGTCGTCAGTAGAAATCATTCAAACTAGAAGCTTGAATTGGCTGCTGTTGGCTTTGGTTTTCTTCTGCATCTCAAATACTATTCATCAAACCCATCAAATCCTACTCATCAAATCCACCAAATCCTATTCATCAAACTCACCAAATCCTACTCATCAAACCCATCAAATCCTACTCATCAAACCCACCAAATCCTACTCACTAAACTCACCAAATCCTACTCATCAAATCCATCAAATCCTATTCTTCTTGTTTATTCTAGACTCAAATCTCATGAAAATGTCACTACCGTCAACATCTCCATATCAAGTGTTTGATATACTTGAAAGCCCAAAACACCTGATCCGTTAGATACCGAGTTAGTTTGTTTTGAATGCGATTGGGTTCTAAAAGTATTTCGGGTGGTGGCAAAAATATGATGATATTGAAGATACATGAAAAGCCTCATTCGTTGTTATCAATATGCTTTTTATTGTCTCGGTTTTATCGACATGAGTACAAGTGCAAAAGAAAGCTAAATGTCAAGATTACATGGAAATACTCCAATTTGCCACTTGTACAATACTCACTGATCCTGTTGTTGGTTAACCATTTACACTGGTTGATTAGTGAGATGGTGACCAATCTCAAAGTGGTTGAATTACCGCTTGAAGTAGCTTGTACTATTACTGAGCTTAATCGTGTTTTTATGGTTTGTTCATGCAATGGTTAAACTAAAAGAATCTCATTTCAATGGATGATGGTGATTGTACAATGTATGACTGCCAAAAAGGGCAGTCTTAGTTTAAAACTATGATTTAATTGCACATCATATGGTGGACGTTGTGTTTGGAGGGATCAAAAATGCAACAGATATTTAACCATTGTTTATTCTAACGTAGCTACTGTAAAATAAATGCAAATGCTTCAGTTTACATGAATACGATTGTAAGACAAATCCCGATTTCAAAAGTATCGACAGTTGATAAATATTTAAAATTCAAATTTGATGGATTTATCTAGTACAAAGTTTTCAACTTCAGCAGCTTTGACTCGAGAGTTGTTTAATCAACTGACAGTTACTATGCATATCTACATCTGTCGAATCGGCTACAAATAATTGATTCATGCAGTGAGTGAATCACGTGGTATTGATTTCACTCACTCTTCAGAAATTTCCAAATTGAATTAGCTTGATGTATTCAGACCATAAATACCTATACACATACTCGAGATTAAATGCAGCCACCACCTATTCCACAATCTACCTTTCGTGGTATGGTGGTTCGTATGCGTGAAGAGGTATACTATTCTACTGCTACCTGCATATTTACCAACCTTCTCACCAAGTTCGCTTTATTATATCTATCATTTAGCAAACTGGTCTGGAACGCGTTTATGAGCATCACCATCAACATCCAGTACCACCTACAACCAACAAACCTCATGCAGTACATTCCGAAAATAAAGTAAAGAATGCAGACAAAATGCCACGGTTTAAAGCACAGTCCCTTCCCATGTTGTCCAATTCTGACGCCTCTGCACACCAGATCCGCCATCCTCAACATGTGTCCCGTCAGACTGGATTTGGAATAGATGTACGTCCACCATCTGCATCTTCTAACATACATTCAAATCGAGATTCAAAACCATCTGTAGGTCACCATACCACTCTTGGTTCAGAATCACACCTGAAAAGTATAAACCGTCGTCCAGGTTCATCTTCCATAAACCATAGAGCCAAACCAAATACAAAGCCAGGCATTTCGTTGAGTGACATACCAACAAAAACTGCAGTTAATTTAGTTGAAACCGCATTGGAAATCAATGGATCCAGTTCAAAAAGTACAATTCGGTCGCGTCCTGGTTCGCAGGGCACTCGTAAACTCTCTATGGATAGCCAGAGTGAACTAGTACCACCCCACAATAAGGTCATACCTACAAGCAAAAGCGTTTCAAAATTGGACGCTGTTTTGCATTATGGTTCTGAGGATGAAAGTGATGTGAACAATAAGGATCATGATCGTCACCATATGTCCAATCGTCGTGCTTCTAACCAGTCTGGTGATGCTCAAGCAGATAAACATTTTACTAGAAGTCGTCCACAGAGTGCTAAAAAGCCTTATTATCCACCACCAGAACTACCTTTATGGAATAGCTCAACAAAATATGCTGCTGGCTCTGAAGAAAATATAGAAAAGCTGTTACCACCAACACTTGAAAGCAGTGATCTGTCCAAGCTATCTGGATCACAAAACCAACTATATCAAGGTCGTCCTCAACTTGTTGGAATGTTTAATTCTCGTAAAGGAAATTTCTCCAGCAAAACAAGTGCTATTTCCAAGAGCGTACCACTTTTAACCAACCTAGACACTCTGCAATCCATACCAGATTTGGTGAGCATCCAAGAAAAAATGAGTGGACTTGAAGACTCTATGAATGCATCCATGTCTACCATATACACTGCATCCTCTCGATTTGATCAGCGATCCGATACACAGCAAGTTGGAAGGTATCGAGCCACGCCCCTGCAGTGGGATATCTACTCTCGTCTTTGTCCATCCAAAGACGAAAAAGAGTCTCCTACCTATATCCCATTTACAGAATCACTATTTAGGATTTCCCAGGCCTATCATATTACTAACCATACATTGGTTCAGCAAGATATGGCCAAATGTATCAACAAAATATGCGCATTGTATTCAGTAGTACGCACCAAATTTTATCGTAACGAACGCATTGTAGACGCGGATATAGAGGGTATACTTGATCCACGAACATGGCAGGAGCTTCCTTTAGATGCGTTTTTTGACGTTGTTGAAGCAAGTGCACACCCACAACTCATGCGCCGAGATGTCGACAGCAACCAATGGATAGAAAGTGTTGCAGAATATGCACAGTCGTGGATGCAGCCAGTTGGAATCCGTATGCCTTTTAGCGTTTTAGCCATCAAGTATCCTCCATCATTGAAATCAAGTGACCATCCACTCAACCCACTTGGTCATACTGTGCTAGTATTTGCCGCTAGTATGGCAGTGGTAGACGAGATATCATTGACATGGATAGCTCATGAATGCATTCATCTCTATAATCAATGCTATCGTTTCTGCAAACTTGAAAAACCTCAATCTGACAAAATAGCATGCATCGATACTTACAAAACAATTGAAACTGAAGAATTTTTCGAATTTGCAAACGATTGTAAACGTGGAAAAAGCGACATGTCGTTTTGGCGTGATCAATGTATCGAAATAAAACAAGATTCAGTTGAGCGAAGTGAAAAGGATGATATCGAGGGACAACTAAAACGACTTGGTAAAGAAAAGTCTGCGCTAAGTAATTCAGTTGCAAGCTTAATTAAACGCAAGTCTGAACTTCAGACCGATTTGAAAGAACTACGATGTCAAAGAAGCGAGATCACCAAGAGTGAAAATGGGGAAGGAGTGATTTCAACTTATATGGATAGTACGGGAGGTGAAGTGATACAAATCACAAAAGAGGCAAAGGCGGCATTGATTAAAGCTGTTTTAGGCGATGATGCAGCCACAGACAATGTGATTGGATTGCTGGAAAAGCACGAAGTGCCCAAAGAAGCACAACATAAGATCAATGCAACCAAACTCACACTCGAGGGTTTTGCTGCAATCACAGAAGCAGATATCGAGCATCTCAACCTCATGTCGCGCGATAGACGTAAAATCATTGCCCTGGCAGAATTTGTTCGAAACCGTATTAAAGATTGTCTTCATGAACAAAGCAAGGTCAAGTTTGCACTTGAGCGAAAGATTGCCAAAGCAACACGCGATTTTGAAAGTGTCTCTGATGGTCTCAAATCTACCCAAAATCTGCTTGAATCAACTGATGATATGTCGATTCGACTAAATTATATTTTAAAACCACCCTACGTAGAAACAAAAATTGCACCCATTTCACTTTGTGCCTTGTATGAATCAAATTTACCTCTGCTCGAGTCGCTGGATGCATCATCAAAGTGGGGGTATGTTCCACTCACTGTTTCATCCGAAACGTTGGATAACTTACGCCGATTCAGGGTCAACTGGGCTATTTCAGTCAAGGCTCGTCAAAAACAAAGGCGCGCAGATGCCTCTGCTTCATCCGACAACGAAAGTTTACTAGAGTCTGAAAAATCTGACGATGATGATCAACCGTCTCGCGCAAACAGTCCGTTAAAATACTCTGCAGTAACCACATCAAACGAAGCAGTAGATGCCACAGTATTACCTGTTTTGGAATATCATAAGCGCTCAAAACCAAAATCGGTGGATGTAGTATGTCTTACTGCATTTTCCATACTTCTCAGACACATCTCTGGCAGTGAAAAGTATGTTTTAGGCGTATCTCAATCTTACCGTCGTCATGGTATTTTTGTCGGTCCATTGTCAGATACTGTGCCCATCAAAATAGATGTTAGTAAACAAGGTCTGACATTTGATTCCTTGTATGAATCGCTGCATAAAACTCTTCGTAATGCCAAGCGTCACGGTGTAGCCTGTACTAATATGCAAGTTGCTGAAGCGTTTCACCTATCAGAAAAGCTTGATGCAAGATTTGAGTTTATTAGCTTGCGCGAATCCAAAGAATGGATCAAGAAAGGGCTAACAGTGGCAGATATGCTTTGCTGTCGTGAGCCTTGTTTTCAAACCGATGAAATTAATACCAATCGACTCTGGTCGGACATTGAACACGATCAGTATGATGTTAAACTTGTGATTGTCGAAACTTCACATGGGCTTGAGGGTGGATTGAAGTTTATGAATAGTAGGTTTGATGAAGATACTATTCAAAAATGGATGACAAAATACATGTCCATATTAGATAGTATTGATTATGGACCTCGCAAGATTCTTGTTTCCTCACTAATTTCAAGGCAAGTTGAATGTAACAGATTGGTTTTTAAAATCAATCTTGTTGAATTTTAGCAACTCATATCTTTTAACTGGACACCGAGTTTTTAACTGACTATTGCTATTTTGTAGATTTTACCACACTATATGGCAAGGTGGAAGCACGGCAAATATCAATTCAACCGTGTCACTTTACAGCTCCTTGAGTAGCATAAACAGGCTCAATGGTATATAGACTATAAATTTTCATTTAAAATCAGTCGTATATTGCTTTTCTGCGTACAAAAATACAAGCAACATTTATCCTAGTTTGGACATGACTTGATCAAATAGATCCTCAATATTTTCTCCGGATTTTGATGAAACAGCCTTGAAATCAACGCTCCAGTCTTTTGCCTACATCAAACAAATAAAAAAATATTTAAATCCCAGTAATAGAATAAGTTCAGTCCAGCTGTATGACTTACGGTAAACATTGCATCTGGGATTTTAACAGCGGTTGCTTCCGAGTCATCCACTTTGGTACCAACCAAAATGATTTGTGCGTCGGGTGCAGCTCTATACAGTATAAGCGCAGACATGAGCGAGATGGTAAATAAGCCAAAACAAAAAAGCATGATTAAATCGACCATAATACCAGCATACCGTTTTAATTCGTTGTACCAAAACTCAATCTCTTGAAATGAGTTTTGACTTTGCATATCAAAACAAAGTAACGCTGCCTATACATATATAGTTATTCAATAAGCATGCATTAAAACTATTTGCTAAATCAAGGCCAGTTTGGTCAGATCCAAGTATTTCTAAAAACATGTGCTGATTGAATGCAAAAACGTACATTGATATCAGAGTAAAACTGGTCTAAAAGTGTTCGATACCTTTCATGGCCTCCACAGCACCAAATCTGTAGCGAGTATTTTTTGCTGGGATGAATATACATTGCACCAGTATCAAAGTTTAAATTAGTGGCGATCATTCCAGTGGTGAGTTTGAGCGATGATAAGACATAAGTTTGTACTTTTCGTTTGTGTTTTTGATATATAGGTCAGCACCATAGGTCTGCAGGTAGTCTGTCGAAAAAGTATTGTTGATGTATCTAGATATATGTTGAATTTAGATGTGGTTGAAATATATTGCATCTAAACGAGTCTTGGTTTATTATATCTGGTCAGACTGGATAGAAATACCTTTGCACTAATGCAGACTTGCCACATCCTGCTGACCCAACAACCACTACTTTTTTAAAACCACTTGAGAAGCCATGCGCAACAGTCATTTTCCCAGTACCAGTTCAAAAGTATTTGTATTAAGCGGAGAAAGTCGAGTTTGGCACAAATCTCAAGCTTTCTGGTTCCAGTGGTTCCAGCAATCCTCGAGTATTATTCTATTGATTTTTAAATTGCATACAATTGACTCTTGTAAGCTAATGCAGCAAAATGGGTCGAGCATACGAATAATGTGTTTATATTATAACAATTTCAAATCTTGACATGTTTTGTAAACTTTACTCTGGTTTACATCAATCGTATTCCATTTCGCACAATCTAGTTTAGAATGACAGATGCCAAAGCCCAGACTTGCTTGAAAAAAAGATGGAATCCATCTGATTTGCTGAATCTGTCAGACAAACTTCTGCTGGCTGGATCCTCATTATCGCGGTCGCCATCGCCAATATACAGCAGCAACGCATTGCATCCTAGCCATTCCTACCCACCGCTTTCAAAAAATACAGACCATACTAATGATTTGCATATTACATCTACAACAAAAGACCACGGTGCAATCGGGCTAGATAAACACATAGTTATCCCATACCCACCTACGCCAACAATTCATTCCACTCTGCATGATTCGCCCCATTTCAAAAATGTGACATGTCACCATCATAATGCGTTGCGTACTCATTTATGCAAATGTTTAGTGCTCGATAATAATGTGGGTGCTAAATCGCACATAATACAACCCGACGTATCCGATATTGAAATTGACTCGGAAAAGTTGTTTTCGCTTACAACCCGGTTTCTAGAAAAATACCGCATTGTAGGACCGACATCAAGCAGCTATTTGACTCCAAATATAATCGGGGTTGAATCTTTTCCAGTTACGAATCAAAATGAGCCGTTCCAACCCATCGAATCTGATATGGCACAGATTCAGCTACACAAGGCATTTATGAAATTTGCCTCTCAATGTATATCAAATGGATTGCATTTTCAATCTAGTGCATCTAAAAATCAAAAGCCAGTTTTGACATCCAGTCGACCTATTGATAGCTTATTGGCAGAAACAGGAACAGGACCTACTTCAGGCGCGTCCTTGACCCAAACTGGACCACTTCCCGCCAATAAAATCAACAAAACGCCGCATCTTCCAAAGCTGAATATAAAAAATGAACCGTCTACATTGCCTAGTCATACCAATAAGCAAATTCTCCAGAAAAGAATCACAGCAGTGCATGAAATGTCTTTGGCAGAGGCAGATGCAGTGCGAGATTTTTTAAGTGTCACGACACCATTCAAGGAATTACGAGCAGAAAACGCACGTACTTTAGCAGATTGGGTTCTTGAAAACCACGGTAAAGAACCCATATGGAACTCCAAAGCTTTTTCAGTAAAAAAATACATTATGCTGTATGTTAAAGATCAATCAGCAGCTGAACGTGCATTACTTCAACGACAACGTACTGTTAAATCAAAAGTTGCCAGCATTAAACAGTGTGCTAAAAAATTGGATCCAACTTCTGAAATTCGAGCTAGTACTCAATCCATTCATTCTTTTTCTCGGCGAAAAAGCAATTCATTTGGCGAAAAAAAATGGTCCGACTCGCATCAACGTAATGTGTTTTTGATGGAACATCCAGAAACCAACCAACCCTTTAAAAAAAATGGATTCGAGCGCACACCCGAAGATATCAAAATACTGTTCAATGCCATGCGTGGCATCAAGGCATTCAATGATCTTAGTGATTTTATTCTTGGTCAATTATGTGGAGTAATCAAATATCAAGAGTATGAAACAGATCGAGCAGTGTTTAAACAAGGCGATCAGGGTACTGCTTGGTATATTATCTTGTCTGGATTGTGTAGCGTGCAAATTTCCAAAACTGGTAGAATTGAAGATAGTTTTTCTGTAGCAACACTGGGTGCAGGGCAAGTAATATACTTTGCAAGTTTGTTTAGGACTTAGATTAACAGTTTCTACCCAAATCTGAATGATTTAGAAGTGGATTTGGCGATCTGGCATTGGTCAATGATAAGCCACGAGCAGCCACAATCCTTACATTGTCCTATTCTGAGCTTGTATCTGTTGAAAAGGTAGTATTTGGTTCTAGACTATTAACATCAAAACAGTCCTTCACCAGTTTAAAATACCCTACTGATATCTTGTTATTATTCTATAGACGGATTACAATCGCATCATCAAGTTTATCCATGAAAAGGAGATGAAGGAAAAGATTTACTTTTTGCGAAAAGTACCTGCTTTTTCCGAATGGACAACATCGCAGCTACGACAAATTGGACAGCTTATTATTTGGCGAAAATACGCACCAGGGACTGTAATCCACGCACAAGGTGAATTGATTGATTTGAATTTGGATGTATATTAGACTTGTCATTGAATCTGGCAGATTAAAGTTTGGGTTTAATGATGCATACCATGCAGGTGAAAAGTTTACCGAGTTCCACACTATAAAATCAGGTGTATGCCATGTTTACCAAGACCTGCACATTTCAAACACTAAACTCAAAGTAAAAGTTGGTACGCTTGTTCAACTCGAGTATTTTGGCGAGGAAGGTGTCATGTGGGATGAAGTAAAGGGCGAAGATGAAAAGGAGCACATTTCATATGCGAATTCGACCATTATTGCTGGAGATGAGCATCCATCTGGGGTAGAAGTTGCATCAATTACTTGCTTTGATGCTCGCATACGATTCAGGAATGATCTTACTCGTAACCCCATTCATGACAAGACGAGTTTCGAATTGTTTCATTTGTACCAGAATGACGTGAAGCAGAAGATTTGGAATCGTGAGAAATTGGCGACAATGGATCGCATTATTCGGGAGCGATTTAAAGATCCAAACATGTCTGTGAGTAAATGGAAAACTGAACTGGCCAGAAAAAAGAAGGTTTGGAAAATATAGCAGAATGATATGTTTTTATAATGCAATAAAGTTTTACATTGCTGCCCAATGCATTCGTGCCATCAGGAACAATAGTTGTAAATCCATGTTTCAACTTTAAACACTTTGCTATTTTAGCACATTCGGCTGTAGTGGCGATGTGGGTATTTGGCTATGGTTCTCTCATATGGAAAGTTGGTAGGTTTTGAACATGAGTGTGCTGTAAATTAGGACTTGAAGGGATTGACATGGTAGGCTTACAATGCAGGAGCCATTCAATGTTGTATCAATAGACTTTCCCATAGAAAAGCAGGTGCATGGACGCATATCAGGATATGTTCGTCGATTTTGGCAAGGCTCTGCAGACCATCGAGGCACACCAGAAACTCCAGGAAGAGTATTGACACTTATTCCATATGACGAATGGCACAGTCAGTTTCGTGATAGCGATCCACATCCAGCAGAATCAGTTTGGGGTGTTTGTTACAAAGTGCCTGATGATCAAGCTGACAAAGTAAGAAAGCATTTGGATTATCGAGAGAAAAACGGATATGATGCACTGCATATTCAGGTGTTGGATAAGGAAGAACAGGTGTTGGTCGAGGATGCATTGCTGTATTTGGGAACCACAATGAATGAGATGTTTCTTGGACCAGGCAAATGCATCGAGGATATTGCTCAGCATATTTTTGAATCTGCTGGTGAGAGTGGTGATAACAAGAGCTATTTGTATGAGCTAGACGACGCACTACGGGACAGATTCGGTGTGTGTGATCAGCACATATGTGATTTGGCAAGACTCGTCCGCGCATTAGATAGCAAGCCTCCTAAGCCATGCACGGGCAATCACTCTTCCAAACCAATCAAGATGGCCTTGTAGAAATCTAATGAATTTATTGTTACAAGATTTGGTTGAACCTGTGCTATGCTACAGCTGGTGATAAAAGGCATGAGAATGGATATTAAAATTGTCAGCAATCATCATCCTTGATGATATTGTTTTGCAAATATCGGTAGATTGTTGATTTGAATGAGAGTATTGATCGTGTCTTGTACTAGGACGACAATCCGGCTTGTTGGCATGTCCAGTTTGATGAACGATCTGAAGCGTTTCGCCTATAAAGTCTACATTAATCTAAACCAATCTGCAGTTTTACAAATAATTTGCATTGAAATGCTGCTGCTTGATTGACACCATCAGAATGTCCATTAAACATGGCAAGATGGATTACTAACAATTTTTCATTTTATTCTGTTTCCGTTCTTATCTCCATTGTCGCTAGCTGTGATTTTACTCAGTATCTTCATCATCGTCATCATCAGACTCATCTGATGTGGGCCAATCATCCATATCAGGCTTGGCCATTGATTCAGCACGAGTAAGAACCTTTTCAGCACCTTCCGAATCACCTCGTCCAATTTTGCGCAAATACGATCGTCGTTGTCGCTCATTCAACTTTTCAATTAAAACTTGCTGCTCTTGAGTTTCCCGCACCACTTGATCATTTGTTTTTTCAACATTAGCACCAACAAGTTGATGAACTTGCTGGCACTTGGCGCAGCAGTTTTTCTCGGATCCACACGATTTGCAAATGACGTGGTATGCATCGACTACTGTTTTCCGCAGACAAATAGTACTGCATAAATGATTGAGCAGTAAAGTTGAAAAAAACACATGTAAAAAGCTTGTTAGTACATTACAGTTGCTGACATTTAAATTTTCGAGTGTAGCAAGTAGATAATTTAGCCATCATTCAAACGATCATGCATAGATACAAGTTGAAAGCCATACCATTTTTTTGGCTGGGTTAATGGTTTATACTTGTTTATGCTTTTTTTCCATTGAATGATATCCAGACATCGTTGACAAACACCTTGAACTGGTAAATGAGAAATTTTGATAGCGGCAGGGGAGAATCTGTTTGTGGTAAAGGCAAAAGAGTTCTGATGCCGTTGTGCACCCTTCTTGGTTCCTCGTTTTCCTTTTGCACTAGATACATTCATGATTAGAGTGAGTTGAATATGATGAGATGCCACAGAACAATGTTAAAAAAGAAATGCTGATTGGAAAAAAAACTAACAGGTTAAAAATATGGCCAAAAATAAACTCGGCTCGTTTGTAGCTAAAAATTCAAGTTTTGCCCAATTCAAACGATTGGATGCAAACGAGTGTAGGACAACAGAGACGGACTCCAGTTAAGCCAGCCCATGGCAAGGAGTTTGATGAGCGACTGTCTGAAATCAGCAGTCCATTGTCTTATTCAAGCGATACCCATACTCAGAAGCATGTAGCACATATGAATTCATTCAACCCTGCACAGTCCAGTTTAGCTATGAGTGGATTATTACCATCCCAGCCAAGTGTTCAGAAGCGACCGAGTGCTTCATGGAGGCAATTGTTTAAGCAAAGGTGTATGGATAGAATCCGAAGAGATCGAGCACAAGTGATCTGGAATAGGCGGTTTGGAAATGCAAGTTCTGCAGGATCGACAATCAACACAGATACAGTCATGTCTGATTCAATCCATTCCAACTCTGACCATAAAACTGCAAATGCTTTGATAGAACAGGATAATAATGATGTAAAGCTAGAGTATGGATCAGGATATATAAAGAAGCTTTATTTAGATTGCTAATTTATTTGTAAAACCAATAGATCAAGCAAGCACTGTTTTCTGAAATGGAACAGCTATTTAAAGAATCTGCAATGAATGATATAAATGCTGATAATGCATGGATTTTTGAAAGTGAGCTGTTGAATGAACTGCAGAATCAAAAAGGTACGATATTTTTATAAATGTAAATCAGTCATGGATGTTGCAGATAGATTCAATTATGTTTTGATGTATCTAATTATAGCTCAAGAAGAAATGATGCTTTTTGATGAACATGGATTGGAGATGCCTTTTGAGTATCTGATATGCCCAGTATGTCAACACCCCTCGCTCGCGACGAATCAAGAGTGTATTGATTGCACAGGATGTAATCTCAGTATAAAGGTAATGATTATGAATGAATCCAGACTGAAACCAATACTAAAGTGGAGTATTTAGCGTCATACGCCCAGTCTAGCAGTATTTCATGCAGAACTTGAACATCTATCATACCAACACAAGTGAGTTTTTAACAGATTGTGATTGTAATTTAATAAACTAACATGAGATGAACAGACAATTTTGTCATGGAATTCTTCATGCAGGATTCAATGACGAAACTGGAATGTTTTTAATGTGCACGCATTGTGACGAAATGATTATTCTGTAAAAACAAAATAAACATTTTCAAGTTCATTTTATAACGAAAGCTTGAAAATTTTCTTTTGATTTTCTTTCAAGTCGAAACTCACATTAGAAGACTCGAGGATCTGAAATGTCCAATCGGGCCATTGCCATGAACTCTCTTAAAGCTCTTAAATCGATTAGAGCAAAAGAGCAACTTATTAAACAGCAAATGTCAACACCAGATGATGCTTGTGGTCTGAATGTCACTGAATTATCTGCTCATCTTTACACTGCTGGTAATCCTTCAAGCAAAACATCCAAACGTCGCAAACCAGGAACTCCCGCTTATTCTGAAGAAACTGCTGTTGTTGATACTGAAAACAACTTGAAAACAGTCTTGTCTTGTAATGTTTCTACTTCCTTGAATCCAATGACTGAAACAAGTCCTTTGCAGTCAGGCAGTCCAAGGTAATTGAAATTTATAATTTCCTATACGATAGTATAGGAAATTGCTATCAGTATCTGGCACTGTCCAGCTGTTGTACAATGTTCGAGTCTTATTCTACAACATGGTCTAATCTGCTGTTTTCGTGCATCCTTACAAAGGGAGGACAATGAAAAGATCACTCATGTCTTGTCAGAAGCTAGCAACTCAAACCAGTCATCTGAGTTTCTGGATGAAGATACCGAATCTGTTGTCAGCGAGGATGAAGAAGACGCTGAAGACTACTGTCGAGGTAACCATCATTGCCATATATTGTGTATTCATTGCATCTTTACTATTTTAATGGCCACGCACTAACGAGTGGTGTGTTTTAGGCGGATATCATCCAGTCTGCATTGGTGACACATATCTTGATGGTCGCTACATTGTTTTGCGTAAGCTTGGCTGGGGTCATTTTTCCACCGTCTGGCTCGCCAAAGACACCAAGTATGGTTCGCATTGTTTTCGAGATAAAAGTGTGCTCTTGTCTAATACTTGATTTGTATCCAATTTTGATTGAATTGACTAGATATTCTCGACCAGTCGCTCTCAAGATTGTGAGATCTGCTTCAAATTACACTGAAGCAGCCATTGATGAAATTAAACTGTTAGAAAAAGTCGTCAAGGCCAATCGAAACGATCCACATCGTCGCTATATTGTGGAACTATGCGATTCTTTCAAGGTTAAAGGTCCACATGGAACTCGTACGTATTTTTTAAATGACTGATTTCATCAGGTACAGAATGTTTAATTCTGGATATACTTACATGTGTTTGATTCTACTCTACAACCAGACATTGTCATGGCATTCGAGGTTCTTGGTCCTAATTTATGGAATATGATTCGAAGATATCATCGTCGTGGTATCCCCATTGATATTGTGAAACGCATTACCAAGCAGGTTGTGATGGGTTTAGATTATCTACATTCCGAGTGTGGTATTATCCATACTGATTTAAAACCAGAGGTATGTTGGTATTCAAGCCATACGTACTGAGCGATCGGCTAATTGTGAATTTATATTATTTGTTGCACTAGAATATTTTAATTGCCATTGATGTGTCTGAGACCATGCGACAGCTTGGACTTCATGATCTAAACAGTGATCCTTTGTCCCAATCTCCAGTCAAACAGCTCGACACACTCTCTCCACATAGTGCTACCGCTTCTCAGCCATCATCTTGCTCCACTCTGCCTCCACAATCTCCACTTAAAAATACTGCAAACAATGATTTGGATTCCAACAAATCTGCGAATCAAAACCCATTGGCAAAAGATCAAAAGAAAATGGTCAAGAAGCAGGCGTTGAAGCGTGGCTTACCAGAATCCACCGAATCACTTGTATCTCTACCTACTTTTGGTAATGGATTCGGCACAGCTTCATCTGAAAAGTACTATAAAGGATCCCCGACTGATACCCATGAGTCATCCCATCCTCAAAATATAATGCCCAGTCATGATATAAACAATGATGATGCTAGTGAAAGTGTAACTTCGAGCATTTTTGAAAATAACGACTTTGAGGATCATTACACTTGCAACGGTGATGCTGAGGTGGCACGAGCTACTTTACCGCCATCACCACCATCTAATCCATTGTTGGGAGTTCGTGCACTAAAAGATACTGGATCCATTCGAGGAAATCAGGACAGCCGTACATTTCATCCTGAATCATCTGGATCTGCCATGTCTAGTATTGCCAACAGTCTCAATCTAGATGAGAATCAACCCCGTTTTTTGCATGGAAAGAATACGCAAGTATTGGTTTTAAATGATCGAGTCAATCCATTTAAATCGTATTTATTAATCTGTATTCTAAACTACTTGATGTATAGTGAGGTTTTGGAGAAAACTCTAAGTGACATCAGTCTATTAGATGTGTATGAAGTACATGGCTCAAGTCGACTACCGTCATTGTCCGTATCTGATCAACACTGTGTTGATACCAACCCAGTTTCTTTGTCGGGTGGTGCGTGCTCTTCATCCGTGCAAGACATACCATATAGACAAGGTGCGCATTCTCCCAAACAAGCTGATGATTCAGAAGATCAACTGATGGATATTGGTTCCACTCATGAATCGGTTGATCGAAAAAGAAGAAGAAATGAGTCCAAGACAGAGGCAAACAGAAGAGCTGATCGTAGTGTAATTGTAAGAATTCAAGCCATGTTGCTTGTAAAGAGTGTGATTTAACCTTTTATTTGTTTGGATACAGGTTAAGCTAGCTGATTTAGGAAATGCATGCTGGGTAAACCATCATTTTACTAGCGATATTCAAACTAGACAGTACCGATCACCAGAAGTCATCATTGGTGCACACTATGACACAAGTGCAGACATATGGAGTCTTGGATGCATTCTTTTTGAACTGCTTACTGGTGACTATCTGTTTGATCCACAGGCGGGATCGCGATACACAAAAGATGATGGTAAGCAGTGTTTTACAGATTGAATTTGACATTGTACTTATATTTTATTTGTGACTAGATCATGCTGCTCAGATTGTAGAGCTTCTTGGTAATTTTCCAAAAAATATGGCTTTATCGGGAAAGTACAGTAGCAATTTATTTACCAGAAAAGGTGCGTATTGGGTCGAGTATACACTATTGATACGACCAAACTTGTCCATAATTCATATGTCCTATCATTGCATTTAACATGTAATCCTGTATAGGTGAGTTGCGTCACATTCACAAACTAAGATTCTGGAGACTACAAGACGTATTGCACGAAAAGTATCATTTTTCAGTGGCAGATGCTACTGCTATTTCATCTTTTATTCTACCCATGCTGGAAATCAATCCTTTAAAAAGGTAAAGCATCAACTACTCTTTGAAATTGATGAATCTAGTTGTACATTTGCCAACTACTATTTGATTACTACTATTTAGAGCGACAGCTGCGGAGCTACTCAGACACGAATGGCTGAAAGATGTGACCATTTGAGTCACTGTTGCATCCACGTAAATGAAACACTAAATAGCGGTGCCAAAATACATAATAAACAGCCAATCTCATGAAATGATTGGTACCAGTTTGCTGGACAACGTTGCGTCCTCTAAATTCCTCGACAAAGTCACTGGTCTTTGTGCTCATTTTTGTACAAAAAACTGAATGAATGTTTAAAGCAGTGTTCCAGTAATTCCACACGACACCTGTATAAACTCGTGCGTTCTAGTCCAAGATTGCACAGTGTTGCTTCGATGCCATTCATCAACTATTTAATGTGTAGCAAGAATTGAAGATTAAACAAGTGAGATTTACTCGACTTGCGATATGAACATTCGTTCAACTAGCGTTTCATTTTACGTGAATACAGCAGTAAAACCAATATGAATAAGTTTAGAATGAAATAACAAGTCAATCTATTAAACAACTCGATTTAAAAGACTGAACATGAGTTGGTAATGACAAACTCATCTTGAAAACAACCGAGTTTCAAAGTTTTCATTTTTACAGAATTGTCAGCAGATTCAATGACTGACATGTCTGTTACAGAGACTGTGAGCTTGGACGGTATGTGTTCAATTCAGTAGAGTTGGATCGAATCTACAACTAATTCATAAACAGTTCTTTCATTGACGAATGATGCTCGTAGCACATATGGACTGCGTCAACAGGATTATCAGCGATACAGGTGATTCATCTCACCCTTCACTTATCCACTGGATTATTTTGACTTGCTGATGAGTGTTGTATTAGAGAATACTGTGCTCGTAGAATTCGTCGAGTTAGGAAGAATACTGACATGATTCAAGGAAAGAAGCGTTATGAAAAGAAGCCTGTTACACCAACCTCGTTGGTGGATCCAAGGTATGTCCTAGACAACTGCAGTTTGTATTTCATTACATCTTTCAAAGTATATGAATTGATAACAGTCTTTTATTCGTACTGGTAACCATCAATCCTAACTTGTAACTTCAAACCTGGCTAGATCATTGCAGATCTTGTTATTTGAAGCCGAGAGATCTTGGGCATATGCAATGCAACTCAAGGCTGATTCTCAGTATGAACCTCGAAAAAAACATCATTCAATTAAACGACTTTGTAGAGCAGTTTCTTCTGCTAATCAGTTGCATGAACTATGTCAATTGGAATCCATTGATCATCAAACCTCACTTGAAACTCAGGTAATGCAGTTTATTCAAATGTTGGGTCTTGACGTATATTTAACATGTGCTGGATTGATTTGAAAACAAGGCGTATGCTTTAAGACTGGCTGCGTATGTTCATTTTGAACGTCAAGAATGGCAATCTGCTCTGGATGTGTTTGCTTCATCTCGGTAATGCTTCTGATATCGTTGTTTTGGATAAATGTGTACTATTTGATACCAACTTTTATTGTACATGATCACCTGGTGTTTATAAATAGATCTATATATGATAAGCTAGCGCATGTTGCTGTTACTGCATCGCATGCAACACTCTGTCAAGCAGCTATGGATGAGATTGATCCAAATATCCGATACTGTGCTTACAATCTCAAGTTCAAAGGCAATCAAACCGATGATATTGAGTCGCTTCTTGAGCTGCGTAAAACAAGCGGTGGTCCAGGAAACGATCTTCTCAGTGCCAAAATTGACTTGCTTGTCACAGAACGCATGCACGTTAAAGCAAGAGCCATTCACACCATGGAGTGGCATGGATACAGCATGGATATTCATAATGAGGACCTTATGGCCATGATAATGGAAATGCAGGAAATTTCAGCCAAGATTAATGGTGAAGTTCAAGGCAATGGCATTGTTGTGGATGGACGTGTGGATGAATCTCAATTTGCTGGTATCATGGCCGAGTATGATAAGCTTTTAGGACTTGGATGGGATGCTGCCAAACTTTCTGAGCGCGACATCAAGGAAGATTTGGTTGCTGTTATGAAAGTCAAGTCATCCAAAAGCGATATGCATTCTGCAATGTTGAAGCTCATCAAAGAATACGTGACCTATACTCGACTAGAGCATACATTTGATCGTGATATTTTGCTTGAGCAGGCTACTTCTATGCGTCTTAAAAATCTTGTTCATTCCAGTGGTAGTGTTGAAAAGCGACCCAGTCAACGCCGCGAAGAGTTGATCCAGTTGGATATAACTATGCTTCAGGTATAAAATGATTGACATGGAAGCTCAATACGATTATTTGAACTGACCATCTTTACTTTTGATGCATTTAGGTTGTAAATGAAATGAAGGAGCTTGATATTATCGAGACTGATCTTGCACTAGGTCATCTTGTATCTTCAAAGGGATTTTTTGTAGTTGCTCAACGGTAAGTGCATGCAATTTAAATCTTGCACATTGTTTAATTGAATCCTATTAAAATCTGACCATAATTGACTCTTACAAACGTGTATAATACATTACAGTCTGGCGCACACGGCAGATATCTACACTGCAGATCAAAAATATGCCGAAGCTCTAGTTCTTTTAAACAAGGCAATGGAGCAGGTGCATCTTTCTCGAACATCGGTTGTAGAATTCAAACGAAAGATTATCAAGCACGACCAACAGATGGCAGTAAACATGACCAAATTGTTGGATGTTTTGAGCCAATCCATTTGTAATCGATCTTTGATTACCAAAGCAAAGGTTTATTTTGAGAATGATGACAAAGTGCCGTATGTTTCACTTTCAAAAACAGTTCAAGATATGTCAATTGGTACGCACAAGATCAACCAGATGGGCGTAGGTCGAGCGGAGCATATGAAGGTGTTTTTCCAGCCCAGTGAAGGGGTCATCCCAGTGGTTCAGAGTATTCCACCAGCATTTGAACCAGTTTCATTCAAGCCCATGTTTTATGATTTAGCATATTTAGGAATGGAGTTTCCACTGTGGAATATTTCAGAACTCGCGCAGGGAAGATCAAGAATGGATCGAATCACGCAAGAAATTGAAGGAGTGAATGCAGTGCAGACTGAGGATGTGTATATGGAGAGTACAAGGAGTGACGCAGAAAACAAGTCAGATTCTCCGTATAATTCTAGTGAAGCAACAGGCCAAGGACTGTTGGGAATGCTTGGAGGATTGTGGGGAGGACGCAAGTGAATGAATTGAAATAAAGTCGAGATTGGATTTTAAAGTTCGTCGCGGTTTACCAGAAAGTCGATTCGAGTTGCTGTCATGTCATCGACTACTCCACAAAAACTGCAGTTTAAAAAGAAACGTTCTACACATCCTTCATCGCCTACTACTGGTTCTAGCATTGGATCTCATACTGTATACAGCAGCATTCATGAACACAATGCATTCCTGATAGCCAAACCTTTGAATCCAGCAGTAACGAACATTCCAAGCGAACTCTCTCCCGTTTCTCCTACTGTCACCAATGTTACTACCAATAATGCCGCCAATGTTTCTATTAATCATACTATGAATAACACTGCTGTAAGCGCTGCTTCATCTTTTGCCAATGGGGTAGAAAAAGCCATACGTTACGTTGGATCACTTGATAGTATAAGAGGCGTTAGTGGTTTAAGCGCTTCCACAGTTCATAATGGCAACCAAGTCGTTGCTGATTCAGATTCATCTCCTACTACTATGGCTGCATCATCGCTATTCTCTTCCTTTTTAACTGGTGGTGATGGCAGCAATTTAAATTCTACTCAGAGCAATCCATCTACAGTTGGTGCCAGTCTATCTTCATATGTGTTTAGATCCATATCCAGTAGTTCAACTGCCAGTATCAATTCCTTTGATGATTCGTCTGCATCTCTTGTAGGAAATTCTTCTGCAGCGGCTGGACCACAAAGAATGAATCGTATCGACTCTGTGTCTGGCTCGGCTTCTGTTGCATCCACTGATATTCAGATGAATGCTGAGGATGAAGAAGATGAAATGTTGTTGGCTAGACTTGCTCATCACTCACGACAGCCATCCACTGATGTCAATTTGAGTCCAATCCACCATCACACTCAAGTCTTGCCCAACACAAGCAGTGGAACAGTCAGTGCTGCTGCTGCTTCGCTAGCTAGATCACATCAAGCTGCTGCTCATTGGCTTAGTACTCATGTTCAAATGAGTTTTGCTTCTGTCAAGGATTCGGTCTTGGGCTCAAAAGAACCCTCGACTACTGTAGATGAACATGGTATTGACTGGGACTTTTGGGGAAAGGTCATCAACGACTACGAGGGTCAACTGCGCAAGTTTCCTAGACAGTTTACTAAACGACTCCATCAAGGAATTCCAGAACCTATTCGAGGCATGATGTGGCAACTTATGACGAGTAGCAAGAGTGAGATGCTCGAGGAAGAGTACTTGCAGCTTCTTACTCGTCACACTCGTCATGAAAAGATCATTCAGAGAGATCTTGCCAGAACATTTCCCAATCATCCACACTTCAAGGATGCTACTGGACCCGGTCAAAATTCTTTATTTAATGTTTTAAAAGCTTATTCCATTTATGATCAAGAAATTGGATACTGTCAAGGTATCGCGTTTGTTGTTGGTCCGTTACTATTGAATATGCCCGAAGAACAGGCATTCTGTGTTCTTGTTCGAATGATGCGCGACTACGGGTTTCGGGATTTGTTTTCACCAAAAATGATTGGACTGCAGCAGAGAAACTATCAGTTTGATAAACTTATCGACGAGCAATTTCCTATTGTTGCAAAGCATTTGGAAAACCAAGATATCAAGTCAACCATGTATGCTTCACAATGGTAAGTTACATTTAAACTCGGTTGGCTTTGCATTTGAATTTTACTTGTGCACCACTAACTACATGACCCAACTCTGTATTCCATTACTTTTTTAACTTGTACAGGTTTATGACTCTGTTTGCTTATAGATTTCCACTAGACATGGTATTCAGAATTCTGGATATTGTTTTTGCAGAAGGTCCCGAGTCTGTCCTTCGTTTTGCTGTTGCACTCATCAAACACAATGCAGAAACCATCATCACGCTTGATTTTGAACCCCTTCTCGAGTTTCTTAAATCTGGGCTTTTTGATCAATATATCACAAACACCAACCAACTTGTAGCAGATGCATCTGCCATTCGCCTATCAAAATCTAAACTAGATAAATGGACTACAGAGTTTAACGAAATGATGTACAAACAATCTCCAGAAGTCATGGAGGCTGAACATGCCAAATCACAATATCGCCAACTTGTTGAAGAGTACAAAGTCTTGGAATCTAATTACGAAATTCTGAATAGAGAACATGTAGATCTTGCCAACCATCTCGGTGATGTCAGTGGTGATCGTGACATACACTGTGAGCGAGAAGAAGAGTTGGAGCAACAAGTAAAAGCTCTAAAACTGATTCTATCAACTGACCGAAAACATGCAGAAAACGAAGTGCGTAGCGAGATGAATAGATTAGCAGAGCGCAACAGTGATCTGGTCAGAGCCAACGCAGAACTACAAGATGACCTAGACGATATTACTGCACAATTGGCAGATACAAAATTACGGCTGGTACAAAGCGAGACAGATAAAGAAGAATTGAAAAAAAAGTTGGACAACTTGCGTAAGGCGTTAGGTGCTTGACTAGTTTTGGTTACTCTACAACCCTATTCACGTAAAATGAGACACTTTTGTATTTATCTTGCAATGACTGCGTCTATTCTACTTTGGAATAAACAATGGTTAAATATTTGTTGTACTTTCTACTAGACATTGCTTTTGACGTGCATTCTCCGTTCTTTCAGTGTTGGAATTGCTTGACAGACATTATTGTTTATTACACAAAGAATTTTCAGCAAGGTTTATTGGAATTCAAAAAATGTCTTTTGACGTATAAATTGATTAATGTGTCAAAAGATTCGAGGTAACCAAATACTTTCAAACTATAAATCTTTGGGTCAAAAGGTTTTGGTCAATTCCATTGATTATCGACTACACAAGTATGTTGTCAATCTGGTCGATTCATGTATTCAAGACATGTTCCAAACACCTGCGTTGTTATTTGATCCAGTCGGCAACGCGATCGTGTTCATTCATGGATTGTGAATTAAACTTTGGTCACCACTTGTGTCTTGTTATATTCCAAATGTCATCAGAATGTATTGACTTGTGCCATCTGTGTTTCAACTATTCGTGGTTGCTGCTTACATGCGTGCAAGGCAGAAAGTGAGCTACATAAAATACCAGAACAATCCACGGAAAACAATCACAAACGAGAGCAAGGAACGTTCCGATGGAATTTCTTTTTGATTATACATCATCCACTACCAATATCAATACTGGTTTCAATATCAACAAGTTTCAATATATCGGTTGTAAAACGATCATATTGATGCAGTATTGATCATCAAAATGGTGTTTTTTGAAGCCATTACACCATGACATTGACTCGACACAACTATTGCTGTAACAGAAACCAGTCTCTTGTAATGAATACACAATTTTATCGAGTATTTTCAATGATCAAGGTAGTACTCGATTCCATCCATTTCTCGATATTCTTACTCTGGTAATCGACAGGAGTACAGCCATTATCATCATATGGACAATATTCATCATCAGATTCTACACCACCAGCAATACACCAAATGAGACATGCTGTCTTGTGGAATTCTAGTGCGTTCCTGTTTGGTAGTCGAGTTGGATTGTTGTGAATGAAATACAATGTCATTTCACTGTTGGATTCGACTGTTTGTCGATTGTCAGTCCATCTCTTTTGCCTTGTTCTGCGGATAACTTTCAAATCTTCAATTGTCTCAATCCACTTCTTGTGCTTGTCACTTGTTGGATCATTGATCACCAGTTTGTCATCCACTACATCCACATATTGCTTTAGTTTACCAAATTGGTCATGGCAATTGATACACAACAACAGTCCGTTCTGTATTTGATGTTTCTGCGTCAAACCAGATCGTAGCAAGATGGATGGTTCGTTGTATGCCATTCCAATGTTCTTTTGGGATATGATGTGTGCTCCTTGCAAGGACAGCTTATCCCAGCAAAACAAGCAGACACTGTCTCTCTTCTCAACCGCCTTGTTCAAGTCCTTGTGCTGTAGCTCACTCACTTCTGCAACATAGTCCAGATCATCAGCAGAGTTGGTTCTTGATGTTGGGTTTGATGAAACTGGAGTGTGGCAGCTGGATGAATCGTTGTAGTCTTTGTGGAATGGCAGTATGTAATACCCAAACATGTCATCAATGAATGTACAATGATGTTCTGGGTCTGCCAACTGGATCTTGGTTGAGAATTCCTGCTGCTCTGCAAATTGGTTGGCAGTCAGCAGGTTGTGCAGTCGAGTGATGTGTGAGGTTTCTCCCTCTTGGATGATTCCCAAAAACAAACCTCGTTTGTTGTCATCCTGCCATTCAGACTTGACTCTCTGTGTTGGTATGGCTTGAGTGCTGATTTGGTAGTATTCATTCAACAGTTGTGTTGTTGCTGTCTTTGTTGTTTCAATATTCATTTGATGTTTTTTGACAAAAGAATGAAACTCGAACCAACCAAAATAATTGCAGTCAACAATCAAATTGGACAATATTCACCAATAATCTTTTAAACTCGTACAGTTTGTAGTGTTGTCATAAAAGTCATGGTTTGGCACATTTTCATCAAGTTACCAGTGAGTATCAACGAGTATCAACCAACAAAATTGGTCTCGTTGGTTGATACACTACTGATGCACTTGCATATGAAACTGTACGAGTTCAATCAATGTTTCTTGCACGGTTGTCAAATGTTCAGATGAAATCAATCTCATGGCAGGACACAAAATGTGACATTATCAAATAACAACCAATACTAAACAATTGGGTTACCACATGATGGCTCATTCGGAATACGAGTTGAATCCATTAGTGGTCATTGATACCATCAAGTGTATTGGCAAATACACAATGGTTTGTAATGGTAAATTGATTTCAAACACATCACCGCTCATTTATCACCGGATACATATTTGAAAGTATCCAATATCACTTGATACTGAATGTCCAAGTGTCTGCTCAGAGTTGCTCACAATATTGACGATATTACAACAACATGCTGATTCAAATTTGGAAAAAGTAACATTGGCTTGTTTAATCTTGAATTACTGAAATCAGATGGTTTACAATGATCCGATCATGTCAAATATAACCGATTGCAATTATTTTGGAATCATGTCAGATTATGACAATCTGTTCGAGTTGTTTGAGCCAATACAGTGTGATGGAGTGATGGAAATACTCGAAATACACACAATACAACTCTTGCAGCAGTGTATGAAACTATCAAGCATGACATGGTATGGCATGAAGGGTGTAGATTAGACTTGATAACAATGTGTACGATTTGGACTTTTAAATTCGGAAATAGCAGCTCTGTTCCAACATCACATTGATTGTAAATGTCGATGTTGTTTAACCTTGTACAAATGACCATTTCACATGCAACTTTAGCCTGATATCGAGTATTTTCAAATGAATGCAAGCTTGCGACACTCGCTTGACTCGTTTGGCTCGGATTCTGGTTGATATTTACAATATCGATGCAAAGTTGCATTCCAGAATGAATGTGTATAATATGATGTGGTCAATCGTTTGGTTTCATTGTTATCAGTCATTGACACCAGTGATTGCATTGATTGCAAATAGTAGTCCAAGTAATCATGCATAAACAAACACCAGATAGTCACTGATAAACTGATGGTATCCAATGTATACATGACACATTGTATAGTTCCATTTAATTGCCAGCAATGTGTGATTGGATTACTCGAGTCATCAATCAGTTTTCAAACAGTTTCAAGAACAATCAAGTCATGTCCAATAAACTGTCTGATGTGCAGGTGTTTTGGCATTGGTCCGTTGGTCCATTAGTACGATTGTTGGTTGTCAATTCGGACTTGTAAATGACAATTGATTCTTGATTATTGCATTGGTGTCCATATGTATCCATATGTGACTCATTGTATACGGAACAGGACTGACAAGTGTGTCTGAATTGATGACAGATGATACAGTCTATCCAACAAAAAGTAATACATTGATCGTGTCTGCATGGAAATAAGCTTCATAACTTCCACTTCTGAATGTATGAGAATCAACTTTCAAACAACAGATACGTCCAATGACTCTTGCAAATGCATTGATGGAGTGTTGTTGAATAATTCGAGTTTTTACAAATCAGCATCACTGGAAATAGTTACTGTTATTCAGACAGTCAGTTGTCCAGACATTACAGTTGTAATATTACACATTTTCCATTGTTGCAACGCTCAGATAGAAATGGCAAAATTAAAACAAGAGCATCCTTCAATATCAGTTTAGTCAAAACATTGGTACTTGTTTGTCTGTAGCCCAATATACTTATCAACTCCATGTCATTCATCAGATAATATTGTATAGATTTTGGCAGTGATATCGACAAGATAATCTGTACTAGGTCCAGTCGTATCCATATCCACAACTCACTCGTCCAATCCAATCTTTTCATCAAGACTATGCAAGAAATTCAACTGCATATAGTTTGTAACAATTCCATACACCGAGTTCAAATGACTAATCTCTGCTGCAACTTTACATCCAATCAAGTCCTGTGACATTTCCAGTCTCATGTCATCCTTGTTTGCTTCAGTAATATAAACTCTTTCTGCGATGTAAAACATTCAAAGTGACCATGAACCTTTAAGAAATCACCATCCAATCTTTTTCCACTTGTGTTTGGCCGTTTTGGGTAAAAACAGACAAATGATGAGTGGAGCAATCGAATAAAGTCCGAGACTCATTGCCTGATGTAACTGAACCAAAGCATGTTGTAGCAAACGACAAATAGTGTGAAATATTGAATTTGTTTTCTGGGATTGTTTTTGACGATTGATGTAACTAGTTTACAGCACAGGCTTGACCTGATTCCAACAAACATACATACAAGTGTTGAATCAGTGGGGGTTGACTTTGTTCTTTTCAAGTATTTGATCGAGTTGCTCTCATACTTTTTTGTTTAGAATGGGATATTTTAAAGTTCGATTCAGACAATGGCGACTCCAGTTGTGAGATATTTGATCCGACGTTGATTACAAGTTGCTGTAATTGTAATGAATAAATGATGATTTCCAGTATTTTGAACAAGAAATGGGCAGTATGGTTGTAAAGGAGGTCCTCGATCAGTCAGTCAAAGTGAGAGTTGGTCAGCACTGTAATAGCCAAGTCTTGATGATAACTCATTGTTTAATTTAAAGTCATCACATCTGTGCAGTCTTGTAGAAACTCTTGCGTTGTTTCACCCGAGTTTGATCCAGAGTTGTCATTTTTGTGGAATCGGTGTCGCAAAACGTAGCAAATCTATAGCTGATAATTCCAACAGCCATTCAAATTGAAATTCAGTTTTATAGTTTATATGAACAAACAAATATCATTTGAATGAGCCGGTGTTGTATGGTGCTATTGATATACTAGTAGCATGCTTTTGATCGTACTCGATAGCATAAATACAATACAAGACTCTACCTGTTGAATGACAACTTGCTTGGATCCAGTAAAACGACACTCTAGTTGTTTACTGTAATAGTCTGTCACTGTAGTTAGTGTGTTCAGTATATGCGACACTAACTCAGTGTGACTACAAATACTGGATCCAGTCTGTTGACAGATTTTAATCCAGGTGATCTAGATGATGTATATGTAGTTGATTCTAGTCCAATTCTAGTTCAATTCTAGTTCAATTTCAGTGAATGGAATGTTTTAATCACAAATTACGCAGCAAATGGTCATGATGCCAACATAACAAGTTTAGTGTTCAACTTGACAGTGACTGAACCTATTGTTCATTATGAATTGGCAACTCGGCGAGTGAAAACCTTGCCGATTTAGAGCATGAATACCGGAAACCAACAACAATCCAGTCCGATTCACAAGACTCGACTTGAGATTGAACATCAAAAACACTTGGGTTGCGACAAATATGGTTTGGAAATATCAGTTTTACAAAACTGGATTCAAGCAACACTACTTGGATGTTGTTCAGTCTGGTATAACTTGACCATATGATGCATCTCGGATCAACTGGTAATGCAGTGGTTTGATTCGGTTCGTTCTACAATGTTGTATTTCAATGATTGTCACAATCTGAGCATGGTGCAGTTGCTCAAGATTCTGGTGCGAACAACAAACTCTTGAACCAGACCCGACACATTGCTACAGCTCAAAGTGGACCATCAACAGTCTCGAGTAGGATATGCTACAATCCAGCGTGTATTGCATGATGGTTTACTTATTTATCTTGCATTCAATCTCATCCATTCAATAACATCATTCATTACCAATACAATGACACGACACGACATGGCATGCTTGAATTGATCATATTGCACTAATCACTACTATACACTGAATTGATCTACCGGACCCATCAAAACCCATATATTTGTGATTGATCAACATTACGATATTCAAAATGTACTGTTAAAAACAGCTGATTTTGTGCAACAGCAACCAATACAACTAGGTTTACTCATCATGTTCAACATCACTGTTTGTGTTTTTGTCGTCCGATTTACAGCTACCAGCAGTGTGTGATTCAATGATGATCCCAATATACTTGTAGCAACGTGAACAATAGTGCTGTTTTTGTTCCATATCAAGCGTGTTGTGCATTTTGAATGTAGCGGTATTCATGTTGGAAATCAAAGACTATTGTGAAACTAGAGACTCGACAGGTGTAGTAACAAAGCTGGTTATTTATTACAAAGGTATGCATTGATCCATTTATAGCCGATATGATGTACGTCATTGCGCACATCATCCAACTTTGTGTCGTACATTGCAATGGTTCCATAATGCAATGTTCTCAATATACACTACTTGAAACACCAAAACTGTCAATTATAACAGTGTAGACAAGGCACCAAATGATACCAGTTTTGTTGGCCAATAATTACTATTAGATTTGTCCAAGCTTGTCAAAAACAGCAATCTACCAAAAATGGGTCATTATGGACAAAAGTCTCGAGGTGCAACAGTGGATAGTCTGTAGTTTGAATGATGGATAGTTTTGTGCAGTATTCATACTCGATAGCACAATGAACACAATGAACACGATTGGATTGTTGTATATCTTGCCCATAATTGTAACAATATCCTTGAAACTGGATAGATTGTTAAATGATTGTGTAATCATTACTGATATTTATCCAAAAACAACCTGCTCAATTCGATCGAGTTATTATAGATTTGTACAAATTAATAAATATATTTATTGGAAGGAAATATCAATGCTCATTAAATAATAAGCTTGTCATTGATCTCAAAGAAAATAACAACTCCATCCATATCAGGCTGGTCGCACGGAAGACCCTCGATTGGTTCAAGCAAAGTCTTGGGCTTTGAAGCGTCAATCTTGTAGTAAGCCTTTTTCAGAACATGGCTTCTTTGGAATTGAACTTCAAACGATGGAGCTGGAGGATTAAAGTACGAATCTTGAAGTTTTCGTGTAAAAACTAGTTCCACCTTTGCTGCTTCAGGAATCCTACCAATGATATTCACCATTGTTTCAAGGCTGATTACACCTTTGTGATCTTTGGATTCTCCAAAAAGTCCACAGGAAGTCTTCAAATCAATACTTTCCGAGTTTCGAGCTCTTGATAACCAATCAAAGTTCAAACCAGGTATTTGAACAAAATCGGGCCACTTTTGGTTTGGCGGTGAAAGAAAAGGTACAGTAAATTTTATGCCATCGAGTTTGTTCAGATCGAGTATAGAGACGTCTTCGGAATCAGGTTTATCAATCTGAAGCTGGTATACCAAATTCAACAGAAACGGTTTTAGATCAATTCCCTTGACGCCATTAGAATGTGAGGCCAAACAGACTGTCGAACATAGCAAAGACTCGAGAAACATTCCATCATTGCTATCCTGTACAGCATTCGAAAAGTATAGAATATGGCTGCGATAATCCGGATTACTCTTGGCTTTCATCAAAAAATGTGCATATGGCACCTGCTTGCCATCCCCTGCATAACAGGCGGAAAATCCCTTTCCACCCATCAACAGCAGGTAAAGCAAAATGTCGTTCTTTAGCTCTGGAAACACCGAAGACGGTCTCCAAGAAGCAGAATGGTCTTGAATACATCCATCATTCATCAATATAAAGTTTTTTTCTCCATTTAGCTGGGCAAAGTGTGAGTGAATCAATGGAGTCGATTGGTTTTCCAGATTGGTCGATTGGCTTTCCAAATCGGTCAGTTGACAGTGAGCGTTATGAAGCAGCCGAACCTGTCCAAGTTGTCCGTAAAGATTTCCAAATATCTTTTTGACTGATTTCAGTTTAATAAACGCTGCTTTCATCAATTCGTCAAAATCTGAAACCTTGTTTGCGATTTCTTCTGCGACAAGCTGCGCAAAAAGTGGCCTTGAGTTGAGTATGATAGATTTGAGATATCTTGGTAGTGTTTGTGGCAATCCTGTTAGTTCTAGTTTTACTGCTGGAAATTCCCCAAACACATGACACCACGGTCTTGGAGTCGCACTTCGACTGCTGCTTCCAATGTTGAGCTGCAGTTTGGCTGCTCTGGAATCTGTTCCCATCATAACGAGTCCCAGACCCAATGAGCGGAAGCAATTTCGCACAAATCGCACTTTTTTTAAGGACTGGTCTGAAATAGCAATACACTCGTCCAGAATAAACACTGGTCTGTGTTGATGGATTCCTTTGGAAGTCATCAGCTCTTGGACATCTTTGCCAGTCTTTGGGCCAATACTGACTGTGGGTGACTGAATTTTGTTGGATAGCAGTTCAAAAATAAATCCATACATATATAGACTTTCTTTGAACAGCGAACCACAGCTTGGAGATGAAGCTTCAGGGCTATACATTTGCTCATCTTCTACATAACATTTGCTGAACAACTTTGAAATGTTTTCAAAGTTGCGGTAGATTCTTTGTGATGTCGAACCGGGAGGATCGAACAGGAGATAATGCACTCTCCTCCGATCACCAATATTGGCTTTGATATTAAAGCCCATCTGACTCTTTCCTGAGCCAGATGAGCCCTCGAGAAATGTAAACGGTAAATTTTTGAAGCTTGACCCCGAAAATTCTCCAGCTGTGACTGCAAGGATAATTTTTACAATTTGCACAACACAGTTGTCATCTTTTAAAGAATCGGCAATGTGATGATACTTTAAAAGTGACACAGTGGTTTCGGTATCTGCAGTTTCTTCAAATGTTCCTGAAACCATTCCGGTATTCGAACCTACTGGAGCTCCTGGCACTGAGCTAGCGACGCCTTGCCCGGTACCACTGCGTGATTTAATGATGAGTGGACTGGACCCAACAGTCCCATTTGTTCCGAGAGCAGCAATGGGGTCCCAGGAGTTGTAGTTGGTCTCCACCCCATTCACCACATAATGGATGGTGAGCTCGTCAGGGTCTATAGCACCAAGTTTCGATGGAAGTGCTTGTTTGACTGCTGCAACCAGGCCACCAACGTCAGTCAGTGGCCTTCTTCTTTCTAGTTCTCCATTGAAGTGGGTTTCAATTTTCACTGGCTGGTTGTGGAGGTATTGAATGTAGAATGGTATGTTTTCCATTAGAGTTTACTGAAGAGAAAGGAATAGAGTAGAAGAAAGAGCAAAAGGAAATGTAATAGAATAGAGTGGAATGAAATGTAATGAAGAAAAGAAAGGAAAAAATTCGACTTTAAATCCAAAATTTAATGTCATGTGAAACAAATTCACACACTGAATATTGTTTAAATTAAGCAATTTTGTGTGAAATTAAAACTGTCAAATTAAGCATTTTTGTGAAATTAAAACTGTCAAATTGTATTAATTTGTCATGTATTCAAATTCACATTTTGAAGTGCTTAAATTAAGCAATTTTGTGTGAAATTAAAATCAAATTAAACATTTGTCATGTGTTTATTTGTATTGTTCAATCGAGTGTCAATTCAACTCGACAATTGATTACGTCATTCATATAATGACTCGAGTCTTTTATTCAACATTTTAATATTCAATTATTGTTAATCAGTCAATTGTTGGATTAGTAAATATGTTACAAAACATGCATTTACATGCTGAATCTGACAAGTGAATAATGATTGTTCCAATCAACAATTGGATTGGATCGACTGCAATATTGTCATTGATCTCAGTCACTGTTGACCAATACATTGTAATACATTGACAGTCTCAACATCAACATTGTATTCATGTCAAGTTGTGCGTAGTTGCTAATATTACACCACAGCAATACTGTCAACTTTCAAGTCCTGTGATACACTGTTTCAACCATGACCGGATCGATGTTGATCACTTGTCAATACACGGGTCAGTTGTATAATCGTACAACTGTTGGTTAACCAATGTTTGACTGTCGATATTTGAATCATGAATATTGTCCAACATAATTGTCGCTAACATTGTCGTTTGATTGCCTTGTTCTATGAATAATCATTGCAATGTCATTTGTTCAGTTGTTGCTGGTTTATTGAAACCATATCACAATTCTTGATATATTGGCATTCCGCCTATATAGTCTACGCTAACCAAAAACGATCGTGAAACTTTACCAACCAAAAACTTTTGTTTTCAAAATGCTGCAACAGCTGCTTGTTTGATGCCATTAGAATGTTTTCAAAACACAATGAAGGTGGGTTGAAATAAATACTTTTTCATTTTCACGCCCTTTGTCGTCAACTGTAAAACCAAGCTGCATGATGGAGGCAATGAGTTTATTGTGAATAATTGTATCAAAAATCGTAATTGCAAAACAGCTGATGCACTCCAACACCAGCCTTGGTTTATGCAAGTATCTTTGAATTTAATTATAATGTTGATGAACTGCTACGACATTTTGAAACGTCAGAAATTCTCATGCTTGACAAATGAAATTGCCACTTGAACATGAAACCAAACTCGAGTTTACCGTGATTGCCACACATTCAAGTGCAATGTATTTGATTTTCAAAAACAGGAAACCCCGCCATCGATCTGATACATTTCATTCAACCTGCTATACCTAAGCCACTTTCTGGATATAAATTCAAATGAATTTCCCAATCTACCCAGCTCAAAAATAACTCAACCTTTGTACCTTTGCACATATTTAGCAGTAATATTTTCAAAAACATTCATTCTCCATGAAACTTTACATTCTTGCAACTGTATGTACGTTTGTGGCAGCAGCCACTGCTGCTGTTATTCCATCAACCGATCCATTGTCTACTCTCAAACTAAGTAAGCGGTCTATTGCTGACAAGGGCGATGCGTCGGACGATAGCAATGCTACAGCTGAACCCAAGAACAACTTTAGCATTGGGGACATTTTCAGTGGAGTCAAAACCATTATCGACAAGATTGGAAAAAAAGGCGGTAAAGGCATCGAGGCTGATCCCGCTAGTGGTGATGGTGTTGGTAACGCTGATCCAAATACAGATGGAAATGCTGATCCAGCTTCTACCGGTGATGGTACCGGCGACACTCCCGCTCCAGCCGATGGAAATGTTGATCCAGCTTCTACCGGTGATGGTACCGGCGACACTCCCGCTCCAACCGATGGGAATACCGACTCATCTCCTTCAAAAACTGGAAAAAAGATAATCGATACCATTGGTGGAATCTTTGGGGGTAAAGATGGCGGTGGTCTAGGTGGAATCTTTGGGGGTAAAGGTGGCGGTGGTCTAGGTGGAATCTTTGGGGGTGTCTAATGATACCCATTGTTATTTCCAAGCCCAATGTATTTTAAAAATGTCGATATTATTTATTTCAAAGCAAAATAAAATTAGTACAAAATAAACTACAAGCGTTGCACTTTACATGAATACAACTGCAAATGTGATGTTTAAGAGTTTAAACATTCGTTGCACTTTTTTATTACAAATTGACTTTAATAAACACAATTCTTTAACCTACAGCATCCATATGATACACACAATCAAACTCTAGTTTTGAATCTGAGATTGACCTCACTTGGCATAACCATGTATTACGCGATCACCAAGTTTGAATCTGAATAGGTTTGAACTAAAAAAATTAAAGCTATTTTGGCTGATTAAACAGTAGTTTGTACGTAATTTCAAAAGTTGGTTATAAACTCTTGCCCAATTCTCAATAGTCGACTATTCAAAATTTTGCCGTGTTTTGTATAGTTGCAGCACAAGATATTTTCAAGTGTATGAATATTCGAAATTGTATTTTGAATATCAAATTTTGCATGGTATGATAACCGTATTTAGTAAAATGCAACACTAATCAAAAAGGATAAAATACATGATAAACAACCAGTCATGTTTAATTGGTGTCGGATTTACTGGACAATATATGGCTATTCAAACAAGAGAAAAAGTGCAGTTTAAGCAGTTTAAAACTATAGTCTAGTAGTGTATGATTCATGACAATCGCTGTTCAAGGAAACTGTCAATGCTGCAATATTAACCTTCTAGACGGCATGCATCATTTCCAAACTGCCATCTCACTCAACAAGACAACTCTAATTGGACATGGTTTACCAACTATTCAACAAGCAGCATGAGGATTAGAACTCTAATACTATCGATTCTTGAACCCTACTAAAAATAACTCGAGTATAATAAAAAATAAATTCGTTTGAACTCCAGACACAGATAATTGGAAATGTTTATTGAAAAGGCAATCCATTTCTAGTAGGAAACAACGAATATTCAGTCCTTGTCTATTTTGAAGCAAGAGGCTCCAATTGCAAGATAAACTCATGTTTCATTTTACGTGAATACGGCTGTTGAATAAACTTCAGCCACTTGAGTAGCTGCTACAAGTATACAAACTTTTTAAACCGATTTCCTAAAACGCTTGTTTTGTTAGTATAGCAGTTGTGTCTATGTTTAGTATCTACACCGATATATTCAAATAGATTATCAATGATGACATGAATCTTGGTGCCATCATAATATAAATAAACTTCAAAAGCCTTTACAACCTCGATTTTTTGAAAATGCGGCACTTGAGAGTGGTGGCCTTGTAGTTTCCAAAGTAATGTTTTGCACCTTTGTATGATATTGATGAGTAGGGGTCAATGCTTCAAGCCCAAGTTTTATGGTGGCTGATTAGTCTGCTCTTCAAATAAATGTGAATAGGCTTGATTATCGCGTTGTTGATTGTTGATGCTGCGCACCACTTTGTACGGTAATGCTTATAGAGGTGTAATTTTGTGTAGTCTATACTTCCTGATCGATTTGTATATAAACCCGGTGGATAATTCTCTCTGCATACCGCTTCAGGCTTCCAATCCCCAGTTCAACTATTTATTGTCTTTACACCTTTTTAGCTTTTTAAGCTCGTAGATTCTTCCACCATACATACATTACTTTTTAAGTACATAGCTGTCTTTCATTATCAGTCACTCTTGTTTTAAAACGTCCAATATGCAAACTTCAATTATATTTGTTTTATTCTCTGCGCTTTCGCTCGCAATGGCCAATCCTATGCCCAATCCGGCTCCCAACCCAGTCCCCAATCCGGCTCCCAATCCAGAGCCTGCACCACAATGGACCTGGGGACGCAAATCCGTCAGATGCTATGATTCAAGCGACTGCGACGGTGGTTTCTGCCGGCGAGCGTGGTATAGCCCCGGAGCTGGAACATGTGCTTAAACACTTGGCTTATACCGAGAGTGCTGCTCGTCGCTATAGGCTGCAGCATTGGGCAATCTCGACTATTATTGTTTCTTTCGCCTTGTTGCCAGGATTTTTAAAATATTGCACTCATCATCTGTTACCTTGCATCCATGATTATTTTTGTGTAGACCTTTTCTGAATAAACACGTTTTGAAATGTCCTGCATGCTTTGTTTATTATAACTGGTGTCTAAGCATGAGAATGGGAGAATATTATTTGGTAATAAAACTATTTTCACCATGTTTTGGGAACATTCTGATAGTATCAAACAAGCGGCTGTTACGGCATTTCAAAACGAATTTTTGTAAAACTGCACGATTGTTTTGGATCTATAGACTAGATGGAAAGCAGCTGTACGAGTACAAAAACTGCTGTAAATCTCCTGATCCAATTCTTTTCTAGATGAATGGACGATAGCTTTCACACGACTATTGCAATGTTGAAGCGGTTTCAGATTGCCGGCAAAGGAAAGAAGCAGTTGCAACAGCGGAAACCAAAAGCCGTAGGTTTAATATTGCTCATCATACAATCGTCTCTGATATTGAAATAAAACATTTGTCACAATTCCCTGCTACATATGCGCTGGTTGTGGTCGCAACAAGGGGAGTTGGCGAACGTCCTTTTATTGTTGCTGTTATGCCAGCTATCATTTCTCCGAAAAACTGACAAGCGTAAAGCCAATTTTTCAAACTCTCTTGTTGACCTCCAAACAGATACGTGCGCAGGTGGTGGTGAAAGTCGCAGTTACCAAAACAAACAAGCCCGACTACACACAAGTGTGATCAAGTAAAATTTGCGAGTGCTTTTCAGATACATGATATACACTGGTGATGGCTATTGACAAAAGGAATAAAGAAATCAAATGAAAATTGTCGATGGCCATAGATCGCTCTTGTATTTTGTCATTTGTCTGTTTTAATGTTTGGTTTACTGTTTTTAGTTCTGCCTTGAAGTGTTTAGTATACGCTATTTCCATAACACTGGTGACATAGATTGAGATGCTTTCCTTTTAATGAGATTACATGGTTCAACAGTATGGCCAAACTGGTTACTTGATCTATATACTGCTGTATGGATGGTTTTACTACTGTATTACAATATTGCATTAAGAAATGAATGGAGCCATTAGATCGTGCATGGCACTCTTCGGAAAGATGTTTGATGTTTTGTTCAGTTTGCTCGATTATCAAAGCATCTATCTGTGAAACATGAGTGTTTTTGATAGGTTATAGATATACAATAATGCAATGCAGCCACCTGTCAATTTTAAAATTAAATGGGCAGAGCCGTGAAAATTCATAAATTGTGCCACATTGAAATGTAACAAGTGAAGCTTGGACACCAAAAATCTGTTTCCAACTCTAAAAGATTCCGAATTGTCTTCACCGCATACCAAAAGCAGTGGCAGAGGGAATATATGCAAGACTAGAGTAAGCCGCACATTGCTACCAGTGTAAGGGGCTCCGATGTGGATACCGACTCAGTGCGGCAGACAATACGATCAAATCAATCAATTTGCTGTCTTCTCCATCACCATATTGCCACTATAGATTCGGGGATGTATTGTTCTACACAGCTTTGTATTATTTACAAATTGTATCATAGTTCAACTCAAATATATACTTGATCTGCTCACGCCACCACAAAAACTATAAAATCTAGACTCGACTCTTTGTTCTCAATGCTCATCCCAGACATATCTTGTCAAATAACTCTTGTTTTGAATTGGTCAACTGTCAACATACTTTTTGTGCCTTGTTTATTTTTACATTTTCCAGTTTGTCAATTATGAAATTTTCTGTACTTTCGCTGCTTTCTATTTTAATTGCTGCCTCTCAGGCCGTCATTGCTCAGGCCGATACTGATTTTACCCTCGAAAAACGGTCCCCACAAGGAGGTAGATTCGATGGCGGGCTCGAAGGATTTATTAAAAGGTTAGAGCAGGGAGCTAATGGTTCAGGAGGTCGTGGTGGAGGTTCAGGTTTCCCCGGTGGAGGTCCACGTTTCCCTGGTGGAGGTTCAGGTTTCCCTGGTGGAGGTCCACGTTTCCCTGGTGGAGGTACAGGTTTCCCTGGTGGAGGTACAGGCTTCCCTGGTGGAGGTCCAGAAGGTCCAGAAAATCCACGTTTCCCTGGTGGAGGTTCAAGTTTCCCTGGTGGAGGTTCAGGAGGTTCAGAAGATCCAAGTTTCCCTGGTACCGAAGCTAGCGAGCCTTCGTCTACGACCGGATTCCCAACACCAGACAGTAGTATTTCGACTACAACTACGACCGGATTCCCAACACCAGCCAGTAGCATTTCGACTACAACTACAACCGGACTCCCAACACCAGACAGTAGTATTTCGACTACAACTACGACCGGATTCCCAACACCAGCCAGTAGTATTTCGACTACAACTACGACCGGATTCCCAACACCAGCCAGTAGTATTTCGACTACAACTACGACCGGATTCCCAACACCAGCCAGTAGTATTTCGACTACAACTACGACCGGATTCCCAACACCAGACAGTAGTATTTCGACTACAACTACGACCGGATTCCCAACACCAGCCAGTAGTATTTCGACTACAACTACGACCGGATTCCCAACACCAGCCAGTAGTATTTCGACTACAACTACGACCGGATTCCCAACACCAGCCAGTAGCATTTCGACTACAACTACGACTAGTAGCACCTCAACTAAAACTAGACGTCCTAGTCCAAGACGCTCAAGATTACCCAGACAAAGAGGTGGTCGAACTGCACGTCGACCATCTCGTCGAACTACTTCTGTTAAAACTACCACTACATTCTCACCAGTCGGTACTACTACATTCTCACCAGTCGGTACTACTACACTCTCACCAGTCGGTACTACTACACTCTCACCAGTCGGCACTACTACATTCTCACCAAGCAGTACTACTACACTCTCACCAAGCAGTACCACTACATTCTCACCAAGCAGTGAATCACCCAGCGGAGGAGCTCGACCAAAAATTCAAGGTAGATTCTGATTGCTCTTTAATCAGCGACTACCTGACTGATTACCACATTACCAGAGCCAATACCACCTCATCATTTATTGTATACCTTGACAAAGGTAGCTGAATTTTACCTACTGTATTTTGAAACAACATCCGTGTTGATTCATTCAACCCAACTTGATTTTTTAGGATAAAGCTTATTTTTCAACCTCGAATAAATAAGTTTTTTTTGGTGATTGTTTGGACATTTTGAAAGAATTGAGATGGGATGCTTTTTTAAACATCAAATGTGCTAGGTATAAACTGGGTGACAGCTTTCATATCTGTCAAGAGTATACATATTGAGCTAGACAATCAGTGGTTGTACATGAATTAGATCAGGATCCATCACTTCAAAAAACAGACATTGAATGATCTGCATAAAAACAACAGCTGCATTTCCAAGACTGTTTTTGAACTAGAGCGCAAATGTATCCAAGTTTATAGAGTTTTGTAACATCAGAATAGTCAACTTCAATATCTGGGTTGTAATGGAAAGTATAAAGATGGTACAATGTATGACTACCAAAAGTGCGTAATTCCAGTTCAAAACTAGTTTGATTTTTCATGAACATTGTCTATTAAAGTCAATGTGTAGTAGAAAAGTACACTGAATATTCAACTATTGTCTGTTTCGGAGACAATCATTGATAAATTACAAAAGAATATTTTATTTACTGAATATAGCTGTAAATCACAATAACCTTGTTGCTTTTATCCAATCGGTGTCAAATAACTCATCAGTGTTGGATCATTACGTAATGCCTTGCTATCTGTGACTAAATTAAAACAGTGCAGTAAAAGTCCTGGAAATTTGCTCTCAAGATTCACTACAAACTCTTCTGGCAATACTCCGAGTGAGTTTCTAGATTCAATCGATAGTTCCTGATAATGGTGTTTGGTGTTACGGACTGCTCGCAACAAATCTTGCACACTACTTCCATCATACCTGCGACGCAGTCGCAAATCATCCATCACATTTCGAGTGAATCGACGACACCAATCTCCTCCTGTTATTTTTGTTGTTCCTCTTTCCAAATGCTTGATAAGTGCTGATGGCGGGTCTCTGCTTTCTATTTCAATACGATCTGACAACTCTTGCATAAACGCCAGCTTCTGTGTCGACGTCCAAAAGTATGGATGAAACATTAATGATACTGCATCTGGTCTGCGCAGACATAAATGCCATTTCAAATAAATCAAGTTAAAATCAGTATAAAAGCAGACAGGATCAATAATCACATGGAAATTGAATACTAAACGAATTACCGTTTGGAAGGATCTTTGGCAATCATGCGTTTGATCATGTCTTTGGCCAACAGACTTTCATGTTTCAAGGCATCCAACGCATCCAATCGATAGTTTCCACGAAGAACATTGGATTCTCGAACAAATTTATCTCCAAATGGATGTCCGCCTTGAGTTAGAATATAAAAAAATATACACCCGACCGAGAAAATGTCCATAGAACGAGTGATTCGTATTAAAGAGTCCTGTGTCGACATAGACGCAATACCAGCAATAGAGTCTTGATTTTTTGAACCAACTGAGTTTGCAAGTTCAAGCAAACACTCGGGTGCTCTCCAACCCACTGTTCCACCTCCAAACCCAGCTGTGTTGTGAAATGATGATTGATCGTCTGCCAGCCGCTTTCCTAATCCAAAATCAGAAATCAAAATACGCGGCTTCAAACTTTTCTTGCTGTTAGACTTGCTAATAAGAATATTCTGAGGTTTTAAATCCCGATGCACAATCTTCATCGAGTGCAAATGCTGAACACCAGCCATGATTTCACGTAGTAGATGGTTGGGTTTAAGCTGACGTCTCATTTCATCATACTGTGGTATGCTACATCGCTCAATAATATCTTGCAATGTGGCCGAGCACAACTCGAGCGCTATATACATAAATCCATCACATTTTTCTCGATAATAATACCGTACCACGTTGGGATGATGATCCGACTCTTGCAATATCTTGACTTCATGATCTGCAATCTCATAAAAGTCCACCAATAAGCGCTTGATGGCCACCTCTCGTCCTTCAAATTGTCCTTTATATACTATTGTGCCATGACTACCATAGCCAAGGATGGTATCTGAAACCGACAAAACTTTTAATGCACTTGGATTAGCTTGTGATATTGACCATGATGAGCTTTTGCTAGATGTTTCTGACAATGGGTAGTGCTCATACTCGGCTGGATTTGAGCTGGTTTCATCACCAGCAAGTAATGCATCATCGTCTCTATTGTCGCTGATACTATCCAAAATCGCTCCGGCTTTATGCAACTCGCTAGACTTTGATATGGTAAAACCCAGATCTGGAATTAAAATAAAAAGTTCATCAGTCATTATTGTAAAAGTGGCATGAACATGTTTAAAATTTTAATCTCTATAGATGTTTGACTGATAGTTGCCTTACCATCAAGTGCGACGTATGTTGAAGAGCTTTGTGTATTTGAATCTGTTGAATTGGAAACATCTTTCAGTGAATTGATCAAAGAGTCAGGTATACTGGAACTCAATGATTGACGATGGGTAGATGTGTATGACCAAATACCGGCAATCAAATTCAAATATTGCTTGTGAAAGATGTATGCAGCAGCAATTAAGCCTATTGCAGTGGTGATTCCAGAAAATAATAGAAACTGAAACAAGTGGGTGGATGAACTCGCATTAGAGAATTTGCCATCATGAACATTGAAGCAACGAGCAAAATTTGATTCAAGAGTGCAATCCAGATCTTTATCGTCACTCTTGGCACTAGAGGGCTGATCTAAAGCATAGCCATCATATTGGTCTTGGTGGTTATCAGATATGATATCATTCAAGTCATCAACATTATCAAAATGATGTTTATCTGGAGATTCGTTGCCTGATTTTTTCAAGCCAGGACTGATACGATTGTGGTAAGAGTGTGGCAGTGGTAAACTGACTTTGGAGATATGTGTATCGCCACTTTTACCAGTAGAAATCTGAAACACAGACACTGGTTGAGTTTTAAATTTAGTCTCCACAGTATCTGATGTATCTAGATGATCAATATATGGTTCATATAAAATGTAAGTTACAACTTTAAATAAAAGACGATCGTAATTAAAGCCGTATTCATGTAAAACAACATTCAATAAGGATGCCAAAATACATGATAAACAGTCGTGAAATAACGGGTGTTGGATTGACTGGACAATATTCTTTTGATGAATGACATGAAAACAACAATTGTATTCCAAAAATTGTTCTTTTGAACTAGAGCATATCTGTGAGATTCTAGGATACATGAGTTTGTAGAGTTGTATTGAAAACAGTCAAACACCATGAATTACAATGAATGGATCAGGTAATTGTACAATGTATGTCAAAAAAGAATCTCCGTTCAAAAATATAGGTTGATTGTGTATGCATCGTATGGTGAACATTGTTTCTATTAAAGAAACAATGCATCCAATTTTTAGTAGGAAAACGCAATACATATTTAACCACTGTGTATTCTCAAGCAGGTATCGCGAGATAATGGTCCATTTTATATGAATACGACTGAATAAAAATGAATAAACGTACCAGATGATTGGTTTTCAATCAAAAGAAAACCGTCTGCATCAACTTGAATTTGAAGTGGTTTTGGGTTAGTAGTTGACGAGTCTGAACCACCATCTATAAAACCCTCATCGTCATATTCATCATTCACGTCAGATCCGGGCATTGTTGCAGTACCAAATTCACTAAACGAAACATTTCCTAGCATTTTGAATGATTGTTGGTCAAATATGCTCAATGAATACTTTGTACAAGTCAAATACAGAGCGTTGGACGGTATACGATTAGGTAGACTGTTTGATCCTGATTGTGAGTCGAGTGTTTGATAAATACTTCCAGTAAAAGGATCCAATGCAATGATTTGCGAGTATTTGCTACTGGTGAATGCATAGTTGCGATAGACAAAGGATGGACGTTGATCGACAACGTCTTTAAGAGATAATCTGAATTTCTGAATAATCAAACGTTTCAGTATGAGATGAATTTACAAATTGAATGAATCAAACGAATTACCTCGATGCCATCACTGCTGGTAAACAAGAACATGTCACTAATTCCCGATGATTTGATAATAAAACCATTGCAAGCCTTTACATTGCTGTATGCAGGCACAGGTCTAATAGCAGATTCTTCATGGCCATTGTGTTGGTTGATAGTGTCCGACACAGAAGCATCAGCGTTTTCATGAGAATGATCCATGGCATTGCAATGTTTTGAGCTGCACACCGAGTCAGTAGTAGTTGAAGTGCTGACATGAACCAATGGACCCCAACCAAGGGAAGTGGTCCAGACTTTGATTCCGGTAGACTTTTGAATGCCATGCAACTCTCCATCGAGAGTGGTTACGATCACAAGGTCATTCGAGTCCTGTTTGATGTTGGTGATGGATGGCTGGTCAGTGTCCTTGAACCAATGAGGAACCAAAGTGTCTGCAGAGACTCCTTTGTATGAATTGAATAGAGTTGCAGTATTAAATAAAATAATGAATGCAATGACAGTAACAGTTGATTGAATGGCAGAAGCCATTGTTTGGAATGTTTTCATTCAACTTGCGAGTTTAAACTTTTATAAAGAATAAAATCATTATAAAGAATCGATTCAATTGTTTTAAACAACTTTGTCGTGATTATTACTTTACATAAAATGTTCTTACTCAAGTCTTTGGGGAATATTGTGTTTGGAGAAAACGAAAGTAGTTTGATTGAACTCAAGTCTGGTCAGTTGTTTTATCTTGATCCCAGCAGTACAAAGTCATCTCGCTTGCTGATATTTAGAGATGCATCGCTGAGTGTTCGTCGTACTACTACCAAGTTCAATTATCAATTGGTTGTTACTCGCATTTATGAAGAAGGTGAAGCTGAACTGGATGCTGCGGATCAAGACGATTTAGACGATGAACATTCGTTTTTATTGGACAGTCTACTGCAGTTTAGACTGGTTTCAAAAGGAACGACTGCTGCAGTGTCCGGTAAACCGAAAAAGGCTGCACAGAACTCAACTTCTACGTCTGGACTGCCGCCTGGTTTGATTTGGGCCGATCCGGACGATGAAACCGGTACTTGTGGATGGGAGTTTGTACCAGACGCAACTCAAGTCAATGATGTTTCCTGTAAACTACTGGAAGAGATTGCTTACACTTGCATGTTTGAACGAGCCATGAACAAACCCAAGTCGCAGTCTACTGAACAAGAGTTGCAGGACTACGTTGCAGATGTCAAGAAACTTGCTGAAGAGTCAAGCATTGGAGTCTGGAAAGCTCCTTTAAAGGTAATTCATATCAATTCAACTATTCTATGCATGATTCGGACTCTATAGTGTCTAGTATCCCTTCAAGATTAGACTAGTATTTATTTTTCTAATCGTCTTTGCATATTAAATTCAATCCAGACTCCTGTCAAAAAAAGTGTTCTTGCAAGTGCTCATCTCCGCAATACTGAATCTACATTCTCTCCACAGCCCATGTCTACTGGCCCTTCTTCTCCTGCAACTCCCTCTCCTGCCATGATTGTCAAGGCTGAGTCGGATAAAAACTCTGTTAAAGCTGCAGACGACAAAAATCCCTTTTTGTCAACTTTACCACAAATTCCTGCCGTAGAAATCCCAGTTGGCAAAACTTTGGCTGTTGTTCGCACTGATTTATATCTTTATAGTGTTTCTGATTTACAATTCGAATTGGCATCTTCCAATGTTACTGCCTCGATTGTAGAAACTGGCGCGTACGAGTTTCAATTGGTTGTCACTGTAAACAATCAGCCCTATATTGTACAAGCCATAAATGCAAGCATGAACCCTATTTTTAACAACGAACATCTGTCATTTGTCTGGGTTTGGCTTGATCTGACGACTGGCACTCCATTGATTTCGTGGTCTCTCAAGTTTGAACCTAATAATGCTCAGGATTTAAACCACTTTATGCAAATCTTTTCCCAATGCATGAACGAAACCAGTCATAAGCGTGATTTTTCAAAACTCACCGAATCAGATCAGAAATACATCACTCGTGCGTTTCAAGAAGATGTGGAAATGACCGATGCACGCGATGATGAGCGCGAGGCAGAGGCTGCGGAGGAAGATTTACTAGAAGAGGGTGAAGATGAGGAGGAAGACAACCCAAATTCTTGTGCTAGATTTGAATCGGCTGATACTTCAACTCAAAGCAAAAACAGTCTACTTGCTGTGGGATATAAGCATGACAGATCTTTTGTCGTTCGAGGCAACCGCATTGGAGTTTTTAAACACACTGATGACCAAGGACTCGAGTTTTCCACTACCATCAACAATGTTGGCACAATGGATGGTACACTCTTTTCCCCGCGTCGAGTCATGCTTCACGAACAAGAATCGTCTATGCTGCTTATGAATCCCGATGATAAACGCAAGATATTTCGTATGGATCTTGAGCGTGGTAAAGTCATTGAAGAATGGAAAGTGGACGATGACATGGACGTGAATGAAATTATCCCTGACAAAAAATACGCTCAGTTGACTCAAGAAAAAACTGTCATTGGTATCAACAGCAATGCTATTTTCAGAATTGATCCTCGCTTGGCTGGCAACAAGCGCGTCGAAGCACAGTCCAACGTGTACAAGACTTCTAACCAGTTTAGCGTTGCATCTACTACAGGAAACGGTGAACTAGCTGTTGCATCTGACAAGGGCGATATTCGTCTTTACAATAAGCTCAATATTCGTGCCAAAACTTTACTTCCAGGTCTTGGTGACCCCATTATTGGCATTGACTCTACAGAGAATGGCAAGTATTTGCTCGCTACATGCAGTACATATCTACTGTTAGTGGATACTGAGATTGAAGGCGAAGCTGGAGGTAAAAATGGCTATCAAAAAGGCATGGGTGATAAAAAACCAGTACCAAAGCGACTTCAACTTCGTCCTGAGCATGTAGCATGGATGGGCGAGAATGTTTCCTTTACTCCTGCGCGTTTCAATACCGGCGACTCTTTGGAAAAAACCATCATTACTTCCACTGGTCCGTATGTGATTACATGGAACTTTCGCCAGGTTAAACTCAGTAGAAGTGGAAAGCAACCCGAATACTCCATCAAAAGATATTCAGAAAATGTTGTTGCGGATAACTTCAAGTATGGCGGTGATCGCTCAATTATTGTTGCACTTCCCGAAAATGTCGAAATGGTTTCCAAGGTAATTATGTGTGTGTAAATTAGTATAGAGTTGATTCGTAGATTTGCTAATCAACAATTTTGAAATCCGTGCACCACTATGACTGATTAGCGTACACTTCAAACGCCCACAAAAACACTCAAATCAAGATCCAATATTGTCAATTCTCCCTATTGATTCGATTTTCTCCCATATTTTTTGATTTGTTTGATTGCATTTATTCAAATAGGTTTGGAGTTGCTTCTATTGTCAGCTTTAAATAAAGACAATGCATACTATCTTGATTTCAGTGTTGTGACCATGAATTCTGATCCAATTTTAAATACTATCAAATGATGGACTGGTTGACAACGTGTCTTGGCTGTATTCGTGTAAAATGAAATGTTTTACTATGCAGTGATGATTTTTGGAATAAACAATGGCTGAATGCTGATTGCAATTTGCTGCTAAAAATTTAATGAGTTTAAAAAACAATTCTGTTTAGTAAATTGGCACTCATTTCATGAGACTGGCAGTTTTTCTGCAGACACTCTTATTTAGCGATTCGTTTTACAAATGGCTGACTGATTCAACAATGCAATATGAAAGAACGTAGACGATCCAATTTTCAAGTATACGTCACGTGAATTTGCTTCTTTAATACAATTTTTTTTCTTCTTCATCAAGCCATCCATTCGGTTTATTTTTCTAATCATGACCCAAATACTCGATGCTGCCATGTTCCAAAAGCAGGCTTTAGAGCCAATGAAATTAGATGCTCCAGTTGTTTCAGAAAAGCCAGACTTTCCTGCTCTTTCACGAAAGGATTTAATGGTATATATGGTTTTGTTGCCGAATTTTACAAAATATGTTGGTTCAACTGTTGTATATATTCCTATTGTGTTTGGTTTTCAGTGATGATTACTATATAGAGTCAAGCCCTGAAGTTTTGGCTTCATCCTTTTTAAATAAGTGGGGATGATGTCGTGATGCATGATCTTTATACCTGAGAAAACTACTTTTTTTTAATTGATGTTGCAGCCGCAGATTTTAATCCACTTTTGTTTTGATATACTTTGAATGGTTTGTGACTATAGACCACTAAAGCAGATGCTCGCAAAATTCCGATTCCACCTCACAGAATGACTCCATTAAGAAAAGATTGGTTAAAGATTTACACACCGCTTGTAGAGCACATGAAACTGCAAGTTCGTATGAATCCAAAAGCGAAAGCAGTAGAGATTCGGGTATGTATATGCCTGGTTGTTGTTGCTGATCAAAACTGCTTTTTGACACCTTTTGTATTTTTAGTCGTGCTCTGAAACTGAAGATATTGGTGCAGTTCAAAAAGGGGCAGACTTTGTCAAGGCATACGGTCTTGGTTTTGAAGTAGATGATGCACTTGCACTGTTGCGTTTGGAGGATCTTTATGTCGACACATTTGAAATCAAGGATGTCAAGACATTGCATGGCGAAAATCTTTCCCGAGCCATTGGTCGAATTGTTGGCAAGGATGGCAAAACTCGATTCACCATTGAGAATGTATCTCGAACACGCATTGTTGTTGCTGATTGCAAGATACATATTCTTGGATCATTTCAAAACATCAAGATTGCACGAGATGCCATAGTGTCACTTATTTTGGGATCGTCTCCTGGAAAGGTTTATTCCCAGTTGCGTTCCATTAGCTCACGTATGAAGGAGCGATTCTGATTCAAACGCATCATCTTTATACACCACATTTCTCTGTACAATCAATAAACTGACTAATTTTATTTTTATAATTTTTCTATTTGGACAAGTGAAATATGATGTTTTTCCAAAGTTTGCATCCAACTTTCAGACGAATTTGAGAATGTCGGACTCCAACTTTTCTCTTAACCTACATGGGAATGCCAAGCTGGTGGATATAGTTGATAGGGATTGGCAACTAGAACAGTTGGGATGCGATGGTAATTTACTTTCCATCACAAGTATGCAATCGTATGAATTTCCATAATACAGCACTCACCCAAACTTGGCTGGTTTAGAAAAAATCATCGAGAGTCGAATGCCGCCCATAGGATCCAGCGATACTCAAGATGAGGGTATGTTGTTTCTAGAGTTTGAGTCAGACTGGATGGTGTTTTAGAGTAGCGATTTATTCCAGTCTGTATTGCTTGTAGTGTATGGAACCGATGAGCAACCCATTATCGAATCTGGAAAATGGCAGGATTTGGATGCAACTTTTTTGGACGATTATCACATCAACGATGCAGTCGAAGATGCTTCTGCGGCTCTTCAACATGCTGCAACAGTTTCAAGAGCCAACCTATAATTTTATTACGACTGTCTCAGTTGTCGCTTTTTTGATCTAGCATATCTCACAATACAACAATGACAGACTAGATATATTTTAGACCAAGAATGGGGTTTCAAGTGAGGATGTATTAGAAAATCTTTGAAAAGAGGGATTGTTTTTTGGTAGATGTAGAGGGCTTTGAGGTGGATACAGGATGAGAGTCGATCACTTTGCGCTGCTTGAAAGATCTACGAACAAGCAGAGTGTCTGGTATGGGATGGGTAGCAGGCTGAGAAGCCACAATGGCAGAAGAAGCCTGGCTAGCTTTGGTTTCATCATCGTTTGCCTCACGATCTCTTTTTAGACTCTTTTTGGCTTCCATTGCTTGAATCATCTTTGCCTTGCTTACGTTTTTGAGATAAACTTTATTCTCTCGTTTGGCCTGTGCCATTTCCGTCTGGACCCGTTGCTCTTTAACCTTGAGTTCGTATGCCAGTTGCTCTGTCAAATGATTCCACTTGAATCTTGGCAAGTATTTGATATTCCAGATATCATCATAGAACCGACTTCGTTTTTTGCCGCCTATGATGGTATTATTCAATGTTGCAGCAGTACGTTTTGCCTGATCTTTATCTAGAAATTCAATCCATCCTTCTTTAAAGTTTTGTCGCTTGTTGTGTTTGTATTTACGACGTCTTGCTGCTACTTTTGCATCTTCTGGATTGAGAAAGATACGACCAATTTGTCCATATCGGGCAAGGAGAGAGCGCATCTTGGTAGCCTTCATAAATGGAGGAATACGAGAAAGATAGACTACACCAGTACGATTGATTTTGTCCTGAAACTTTTTGAGAGAATCGAGTGTAAGCGGTTTGGCAGTTTGAGATTGTTTGATGAGTTGGATGGCATCCGTTTCGGTGTCATTCGCTTCCTCTTCCTCTTCGTCATCCGTTTCCCCTTGATCGACCGACCCTTCGTCATCCGTCTCTTCATCGTTGCTTTCATCACTCTTGCCATGGCTATTGTTTTCATCATCTTGACATTCACTAGTCAAGATAAACCGAGAATCAACAGCAAATGTGGGTTTGGTGGATTGGGAATCGGATTGTACAGCTACTTTGACCGAGCGTTTAAAGTCTGCCTTGCTTTGTGTCCTCTCATCAATACTAGAATTTTTGTCACCCAAATCATTGTCTTTGAGTCCCATTCTTATCAATGTCTAGTAACGATGGATTACAATATCTAATGTTGGCGACAATCGGGATGAGAACAAAAGAATTTTTTTTTGGTTATATGAAAAATTCAATTTCGACATTTGAACCCATTCTGATTATAGACTGCTGTTACAATCTTTTGTAAAACTACACAATTGCCTTGGGATGACCCAAAATCAAGACTCTTTATTCCCATTGTCGCAAACTAATAAACATACAAAAACCATTCATGATTAGACACTCGATCGTTTATTGTCAGATGTTATACAAGGACATTCCCAGCAAGATGTTGTCAATGATGCGAGTATTTCCAACACGGATTGCTCCAGAAAGAATTGCTCCTTGTTCTACAGTGTCCACTTCTTCCAAACCTATGGGTTCAACGAGACTAATATATTCCAGTTTGACAGCAGGAGTTTGCGCTATCACAGATTCGGCAGCAGCTAGAAGCTTATTGCGATTACGCTCTCCCAATTCATACTCTTTTGATGCAGCAAAAAGAGCTTGGTACAGAACAGGTGCAATAGCACGCTCATTTTGAGAAAGATAGCGATTACGAGAACTCTTGGCAAGGCCATCATGTTCACGCACTGTGGGAACCACCACTATTTCAGTTGGAAACATCAGATCGCGGACCATAGTGCGGACGACCGAACACTGTTGAATGTCCTTTTGTCCGAAAAATGCATGTGTGGGCTGGATAATGTTGAATAGCTTGGAGACCACTGTAGCCACACCACGGAAAAAGTGTGGGCGGATTGATCCTTCCCTAAATGCATCAAGTAAGGATTCGAGATCATGACATAGAAATGGATAGAATTCACTTGATATACATTACATTTGATGAGATTTGCCCATGACATGAACAAACGTGCCAACCTGTTCTTTTACATTGAGTGAAATACCAGCAGGATACATTTCGGTGACGGATGGAGCAAATACCACATCAACACCCTCGGCAGCAAGCAAAGCAATGTCATCTTTTTCAGTACGAGGATACTTGTCTAGATCCTCAGTAGGAGCAAACTGAGCTGGGTTTACAAAAACACTGGCAACCACTTGATCACAAACAATGCGAGCTTCTTTGGCTGCATTAGATATTACAAGATGGCATGTATAAGTAAGGGACGATGCTTGTGTTCACATGGTGGCATTTACCTAGTGATGCATGTCCACTGTGCAGTGCACCCTAAATAGATTTCATAGCATCTCATGTGAATAAAACTACTCGGCCCATCTGTTAGGGTTACTGATGCTATTATTGTGGCTGCATCTGTGCTACAAGCAATCACTGAGTAAGATCGAGATATGACCAACTCACCATAGTTGGAACAAATCCAACAAGAGCTCCTTGCTTGAACCATTCTTGGCGCAACTGTCGATACTCTGAAATAGTTCGAACCACTCTTGGGCTACTCTTGGAGTGTTGCATCCTTACACCATGCACCAACGGACGATGGATAGAGAAACACTGCCCGGGAAACGAGGGCCCAGACGGCAGCGCACGCTTGCTGAGTGCTATTGAGCCTCGCATAGCGTTGTATGAGCAATGAACAAGGACGATAGCTTTTTGTTTGTCAATGCAGCAGTCTGTGAGAATGATGCTGATACAGAGTATCTACAAGCTGCCATTGCTGAACCTCTCAAAGTCTGTAAACTTTTCAACATCTTCCGATTCAGATTGGTTTCGAATCAAATTTGATTTCACCGCCGTATTCATGTAAAATAAAACACTGGATAAAAACTAGCCGAATGTTTAAAGTGATATTCACACCACATTCCCAGTCCATATCCTTTCCTACAAGTAAACATTGAGTGATTGGTGTGTATGGTTGCATTTCTAAAACATGCAGTCTTGAAGTGCGAGCGTATCAAGTTTTAAATGCACGAATTTGTACAGATTTAAAGTCGAATTCAATATCTGGATTGCAATCAATGAATCTGGTAGTGTACAATGCATGACTACTAAAAAATGAATAATTCCAGTTTAAAGTTATAGATTGGTTGTGTTTATTGAGCCCAGACTTTCTATCCCAGTGAATTTGTAGTGAGAAAACAACAGTCATTTAACCATTGTATAATCTGAAGCAATCACCACAAGATAGTGTTTCATTTTACGTGAATACGACTGTGAAATATCAGTAATTGACCGAGGGTTTGATGGAACATTCGTTGTTTTGCACGCACTTGACGTATCGAGGCGATTTTCCAGTACGTTCTTGCATAGGTCGTTATAGGAAAAGGTGCATTAATTGCCTTCAGTCGATTATTTTGCGTCATGTGGAAGAAATGAACAACGTTTTCAGACTATTGTTGAGTGATGGCAATGCAGCTGTCAAATGTCTCAATCAGCCCAGCAGTTTCACGGTACAACAGTTCCACTTGTTGCAAACGGCTACGCAACCGAGTGTTTTGTTTTGCAAATGTAAGCCTTTTCCTTGGTGATGCCAAGATCGACTCTGATAAACGCGCTTTCAATACTCTAGATCTATACTTGCCATGAATGTTGCGATTATCAAAAGGCTGGAAAATGGTTTGTCCAACTGTTGTTGATCGAGTCAACCATATTTGAGTGTCTACTGTCCACTATATTTCGCAACTGATACATTGAAAAGCATTTCACATATGTGTTGATTTAGTCTGGTTCGACAAACATGACTATAGTGGCACTATCCATTTACTCAAGCGACTTGCTGTTGACATGTAACGTACTGCATGGAAGGTATTGAAGCAGTTGTTTTACCCTTTGACGGATGTTTCAAACAGACAGGACAACACCTAATCTGTTGTTACTTGTTGCGTAAACATACATTTACAGAATCAGTTTGCTGTTTTTTTCAAAATCAAGGCAATTGGCCAAACAGCTGCACCCAGTCGTATAGATGCGCGGATTTTAAGCAATCCTGTTATACCAAACTTGTCTAGATAGTCCGTCCACGCGTGAGCATCAGCTGCTCTGGTGCACATGATGTGGCCAGGAATGTTGTCAGTAATCGGAAACACATTGTGCATCGCTATTCTGTATTTGAGATCTTGTGCAAGTGTTACCGCCCACAAGAGCGGTCGTTGCTTGTTTTTGTTCAGCATTAACCTGCATAACGTGTAGACGCTTTAAAAGCGCAAACAACCATTCACGTTTGTAAGCAACAAACGCTATTGGACGTTTTTGGCTCGAGTTGTCGTTTGCTTCAACGTCCACGAATGCCATATATTCATATCTAGCCATCATCCCATCATGATACTAGCATCCAGTTGGAAAAAGGTGCACTTTATACTGGTACTCAACAAGCGTTTGGTTGATGATCCACTGACCTGCTTTCTTCTTGATGCACATGTGTTGATTGATCATGTTGATACACACGTCCTTTTGTGAGTTCATACACTCAACCATGAAACAGGCATGTGGTGATCCACAAGATGCTGCAGTTCTACTCACTTGTCCACTCATTTCACCAAGAATTGTTTCTTGCCAACCATACTTTTTCTCCATGTCCATCTTGATTGCCCTTGGAGCACAAGATAAACCAAACGCGACAAATGCATTTTGAAAGCAGATGTATTGACAGACGTATGGATACTTGCATATTTTTTCAGCAAGCCTATACCAAACTAAAGGGCCATGGCTGCGTTGATAAAAGCTGCAAGACATTTGCGCCAAGATATCTCAAAGCCTACACTGCATCTGGATCTGGATCCCTTCTCTTGCTGCGCTTTTTGTTTAGCGGTGGTTCAAATGTGTTTCATAGTGGGGAAGACCAATGAAAAAATTATAGAAAGTAGGGAGTGAAGGCGTCAAATAAGCTCATTAGAACAGCAACCCTGCAGTGTCACTTTTCGGAACCGGCTTCATTCCGAACTGCATCATGACATTTGACAGATTAATAGGGAGTCAGGGCTAAACTCGAGTCATTGGACCATTATTACATGACTATATTATGGCATGCAACGAGTGGTTAGACTAGGCCGTTTCGGAATTAAATCAAGCCGCATATACCAAAGGAGTGTATCCAAAAAAAAGAGCCTGCATGAATCAAACCTCATCACTGGATATCAATGCAAATACCTAGATCGGCTATATTACAAAAGAGAGTAGAGTATCAATATGGGACCATGTTTCAATGAACATTTATCCAAAATACTGATTCCAGAATATGGACAAACGATATACAGTATTCTAGCAAGAACGGCATCTGTTGTTTCCGCTAATGTCCAAAGCGCCACTATTGTATTCGTCAGATTTCCAAGTCGTTATGATCGATTAACTCTATTGCAAGGGGCAATCTATTGATATCCTGCATCAGTGGTAGAGTATGGTTCAAGAGTTGACTAGATCAATCAGCTTGCAAGTCAAATGATTGTGGTATATGGGGTTGAATCATGTATCAAACACATCTAATTAACCAGATGGGGCTTTACAATATACTGTCGATTTCATATATTGAGTGGACCAAACTCACTATTTTTACGCGTGCTTGAAGTTTGCACTTCCAAGCGGTACCTGCCTTTACAGTCGTGTTGACGTAAAATGAAGCAGTTGTATTACCTTGCAGTCACTGCTTTGGGATAAGCAATGATTGAGTACTTGTTCATTTTTCTATTAGCGATCAATTTTTTCATCGACCACTTTACTTCTTGAATAGCATAGCTTCCTATTAGTACAAACTATAGTTTGAATTGAGATTGTCATTTGATATGATCATTGTACGATCACTAGATCCATCCATTACAATCTAAACATTGGATTCGACTGTTCTCGATACAACTTGACAAACCTCGCTTTCTATTTTAAAATCACACATGCGTATGCTCTAATTCAAGAGAACAAGATCGCATTTTCCAGAATCCAATTCACCTCTATATCAATCGCTGTGAGAAAGACCAGAAAACTAAAAAGTTCACAACAGTATTGACTAGCAAATTTGGTGGAAATTATCACTCTATGATGAGACTGGCTGCTTATTCTGCAGACACCCTTATTTAGTGATTCATTCGACGTGAATACGGCTGTAATGAAATCCATGACGGATATTTCTTTTTGCCAGCCAATTACTGTCTACTCGTCCTGAACGGTGCGGCTATCTAAACATTGGATTTGATACTGTTGGTAGAGAGAATTGAACTACAAGACGATGCAGCAATCAATCAGACTGTTGAAACAAGGAGTAGGTTGAGTGAATGGGAAGTGCAGCGTTGGATGCATGCAGCCAATCAGCTACAATGCCCAACCACTTACATCAGACCATAGAGCGTGTGGCTTGGTTATCGAGCTTTGCACGAGTGTGATTGACTGGTCACAATATAATTCAGGCTGAATAAAACTTTAAGGGACTGTGAAAAATACAGTCGACCTGTGATTAGCAGAATGAAATGTTTAGTTTGCTATGGACTGCTCCTCAACCAATCAATATCTGAACAGTCCTGTGCTTTGCCACGTTGTCAATCCTTCCTGCACTAATCCGCACTTTGTTATTGCTGTGTTGCCCCACCTCCGCCTCGGACCATCACTAGTCCCGTGAATACTTTCCACTTGATAGGCTTCTGTATAGCAAACAATAATTCGAAACATTCTCATCTGACACAGACCTCCTCCCTTCCCTACCCCGAGCTATTTCCAAGCGGGACCATTTACTACATCCTATTTAAACTGCAGCTTTCACCCGCTTTCTGCGCGCTTCTACAGCTTCTAATCTAACCTGTACTCGATCTGTCTGCTACTCAGTGACTGCTGTCTCGGTTGCTACCTGCCATCTGTCAAATAATTCTACAAGGTTTCCAACTCGCTCATCTGATTCCTGCAGTCGCTAGTCTTTTGTAATAGTCGATATCTTTCTTTGCCTGTAAACACTTCCAGAATGAGTCTCGACCTGGATTGGTGCATGAATGGATGTGGCAAAAGATGCCAGCTAGTAAGTTTTTATTTTTACGACTGCCAACACTCGATACCATTTGTCTAATCAATTGAATCAACAGGGGTCATTGTACTGCTCATCTTACTGTCTACACTCGGCTCATTCACAATGCGACCACTCTACACAGGATGTATCGCATGCATTCGAATCGCTTAGTCTCGGCCATCATACCAACTCTACTCACAGCCATTGCAGTAGCACTCTTGGCGCAACCTCCAATACACTACCAGTTTCACCAGCCCTCTCGGCCACATCTTCAACTGGCACCTTGTCTCCTCCTTCACCCATGTTACTTGCCGCCAACATTACACAGAACTCTTCCTATTCGCTTGAATTCAGGAACCGCTCCTATACCCATGGCAATAAGCGTCACCATTTACATTCGCAACAGCCTGTTCCTTATTTTGTGCTGTGAGGAAAACTGCTAAAGCATCCGTCTAGTCATTGCGCATTTTTGGAATCTGACACCCAGATAGAGCCTTTTGATCCGTCTTATGGATGGTCTCTTTCGAGTCTTCATCCCCTTGTAAATGAAATAAATCTTCGGCACATTGCTTTTGATTGGTTTGGACTATACATATATTGGCTCTTTGGATCTACTCCCATTGAGGTGCGTTTGAATCGCCAGTTGGCTTTATGTTGTGGTCAGGTTTGTTCATTCCAATTTTCAAGCACCCATATCTAGGCTTTGTAAACACCTGTTTTGAACGAAATTGGAATGGAGTACTTGATCCAGTATTGTTTTTATTAATGCCCTCCTTCTGTATCATCGTATCGATGCTTGGTGAGCAATGCTCTGCGTTCCTCCTGTTTGTGTTATACATGTGACCAGAGTTTGCAATTAATTCATCGTCATTGCATACGCCTAATTTAAAATAAATTACATTTTCCAACCTGACATCATAGCACACCAACTTACCAATGACACTGTATCCACATACACGAGACGAGTCGGCTTGTCTGTAGCCTTTTTAGGTGCCTGAGTTGAAGCCACGGCAGGGACAGGATTGAGGGGTGTGACTAGTGTTGAGATCGATGCTGCTGATGTTGTATCTGCAAGAGTATTGCCATCAAACGTCATATTTCCAGTAGAGACAGCAAGCGCTTGCTGCAAAGGAGCCGTGACTTGTCCAAGAGCTCCTGACGGAGGAGCAGCACTAGAAAAATCGGAAAGTTTATTTGGCGGTGCGTTGGACATTGATCCTACAGTTGGTGCATTGGATACAGAGTGTGTAATGCCGCTTGAGTATGCACCACTAAACTGTTGTGGTGGTGGAGGCAAACCACCTGGAAAAGGTTGCATAGGCATTCCTTGAGGCATACCTTGAGGCATACCGGGCATAGGCATTCCTTGAGGCATTCCAGCCATAGGGGGCCACGGTAGTGGCATTACATTGCTCCCAAATGGCATACTAATTGGTATCAGATTCAAAAACAGATTACGGTTAGATCCAATCTATGCTTAATCTGCATTCTTGCCACATCATACTGCCTTACAATGGTGGACCGCCAGGATACTGTGATGGTCCTCGACCTTGTGGAAAAGGCATACTTGCAGGAAAATTAGGTGGCATTCCATTTGGATTAAACATGCCTGGTGGCATCCTGGGCGGCATACCGTGAGGAGCTCTTAGATGCATTCCTGGAGGCATATTTGGCGGCATTCCTGGAGGGAGTAGTTGTGGCATACCAGGTTGCATCTGTAGATTAGGAGGCACATGGTGGACCATATTATGCTGCTGAGGTCTCATTCCATGAGCTATTTCAGGAGGCATGCCTGGCATCATTCCTGCTTGCATACCATGAGACATCATCCCACCAGATACTCCACCATGTACCATGACTTGCGATGCTTGCTGTTTCTGCCTAAATTCTTCCAGTTGCCTTGTTAATGCATCCTGATCTACTACCATGTCAACCTTTGTACGCTTTGTCTGTTGCTCACTGTGCACTTCTACCTCTGCAATATGGGCTTGCAGATCTGCTTCAGGCACTCCTTCCATACCAAATATCTCGATTGCAACCGAGTCTCGTCCTGGAAGCGCATTCGCAACTCTGGCCATTCAAAGTAAATCATGAGTAAATGATCAACGTGCATCTAGTAGCACTCTAGATTATATACTTTTTAAAAACCTCCTTGTGCACTTGTTGACCATGAATTACCATCCCACCAGCGGTATTTAGTCTTTTTGTGCAGAGATCGCACTTGAAATGCTTGGCTTTTTGATGGTTAATAAGCACCTTTTCATCCTCAAATTCGCGATCACAATACCTATTGTCAGCCAGCATGATTGATTTCAAAAAGATTAGCGATTTCAAAAGAGGACTAAAATGGCTGCTTCCAAATTTAGACCGCCATATACACCACAAAAACATACATTCACATATTCAAGTTTGAAACTAGCCTTCAAGTAATTGTAAGCGAAGCCATCCATTGTAGGAAATACAAAAGCCAACAAGAGTTTTAGCAAAAACAAACATCAGGATGGAAATGTCATGGTTGAATCAAATCGTAAAACTAGCACCATCATTGGTATACTGAATAGTGCCTCCAGTGCAATTAATTAAACAATTACACTAAAAGTTTTAAACATGATATGGCTGGGAAAGTGAATCTGTAATCATGTATGTAATTGTGGTGTATGAGGGAATAAAAAGTGGTGCAGATATCTACAAATCTATTCTTTATAGTTCCTAGTGGTGTACTGTCCAACTAATATAGTGGACTTTAAAAAATACGCACCAGCACCATGGCTTGAGTTCCTTCCTTTTTTTCTATAAAATAAACCATAGCAAGTCCAGTGTATTCAAAGTGCCAGTTCATCATGATTGATGCCGACCGATAAAAAAGACATGTCCAATATCCAACCAAAAAACAACCGCCCAGTATAGACAACGATTCAAGTGCAGCAATAGCAGATATCCAGTTGGAGTATGAATGTATTATAATGTTAAATCAATGATTGGACAGGCCAGAGCAGCCAGAGTCGATGGGATCAGAAAAAGTTTGGTATTCATGACAGCATCCAAGTTGGTCAAGTGGTCACTGAGTTAGCACACACAATAACCAATAAAATAAAGAAAGCAGGCCGAGTTGTACCTTTCCCATTATAAATAGATTCTCAATAGCCACAGGTTGGCTATTTCTTTTATTCAGCCAGAATCCTATAAAAGTTTATGCGAGTCAAGAAAAGTGATTTGTGCCGGCTCTGCAAATTTACAATAAATGTCAAACAACTGATTGATCCGTACTAGAGCGAATAAAATCTATTTCCCTATATATTTTATATAAAAGCATATATATATCTACCGTTTGGAATCAAGATCTGTAGTAGTCTTGATTGCTGCTACTGTCCAGATCTGGCTAGTCGACACTGTCCAGACACGTGCATATGATTTCACTTTCTCAAGGTAAAACCAATCAAACCCTTGCTATTGGTTTCCAGTGTTTGCTATACATCCAACTACTGTCAAATGGTTGGTGCATTGCTCTTCACTTTATTCATGCTTGATTCTTTTGAATGGTTTAGGATTGTAAATCTGTTTTAGAAACTAGCTGCTGCTTAAACCTCGAGTCTATTCATGTTGAACACTAGTAGATATAAAACAATACCAACTTACACTTACTTTCACGCTCATATATTAGTCACTTCGACTGGTACCTGCTTCCTTGCCCAACAAACCTCCTCAAAGCTTGGGAGAGAACACCGAGTTTGGCACTCATGATACTTTCCGCCATGGATTCAACGTAATGCGTGCCAATATCACCCAAGGACATCCACTTGAATCTCATTTGGAACAGGTACACTTGTTTAATGGCAATCTTCATACCGGAATCTGCTCTTGTGATGCAGTGTCATGTCTATATTGTCCTCTTTGGTTGAATACTATGAGGCTTACAGAAGGTGTCGTATGCCTATTTTACTCAACTGCGTATCTACTGTAGTGGGACCAAACCCAAGAACAACTCAAGACCACTGTTCTCCGTAATACATTTGGCATCCATATGCCTTTGCGCTTGAAAATGGAACAGGCTTTGATTAAAGAGGTATATTTTGTCGAGTCCAAGATCCAATGTGTTTTTGTATTGGCAAGATCTTGGGTCTAGTTGCTGACCACCCAGATTTGATTGATTTGATATCTGACTACATCTACAGCATATTCATGTAATTCCAGTGATGCCCAGTCGCAATCTTGCTCTCGATGTGCTGAGTGGTAGAAACGATACGATTGAATTTGAAGATTTCCTTGGAGGTATACTAGTTTTTGCACTGAGTAATGAGGTTATCAAGACACTGACCAATCTGAATGTGTAATGCTGCTAATAGAAACCAGAGCTCCAATCAACGATTTGAGCCCTCATACTGCTATGGAACGTGTACTTCATCTTTAAAAACGATACGATTTGGTCGTATTGAAATAAACTTGGTTTGAACCTTTCTACATGGCAATTTATAAGCTGGATCCAGTTGTATGGCTACATTTGGTCTTGTTGGGCTAGATTTGCCATCAAATCAATGATCTGATCGTGTTCGTTCTTTCTCGAATTATATTCAAGTTTGCACTCAACCTTTGCTTACAATTAAAACTGGATGAAGGGGGCCGTTGGCTTAAAACGGAATTACGAGAAAGACTATCAAGACAGACCTGCTAGAAAGCAGGTAACCGTATCTTAATCTTGACTACTTTTCAATACGAGTGCTATTTTGCTAATCATGAACATGTAATGGGTTTCAACTAGGTCGAATATGCACAAAGTCAGTCCATTGAGAATACTGGAACATATAATATCTGGTATAGTCGATTTTCTGGAGATGGCAATCGGTTTGGAAAAGGGTAAACAGTTGCTTTGTTAATTGCCAATAGGCGGTCTTGGGAATTACTTTTTATTTTAACCAACAGTGTAATCCTGTTGGCAGATCATGCAACATCTGCTGAATAGAATTCTAGTTGTAACACTTGGGTTCTGCATGATCTGTTCAAAATACTGCATTATTTTCCAGTCCAACACTACTAGATACGCATAGTTCATTATATTAACTATGTTTTGTAATCTTGAAGACTCGAAAAGGCAGCACATCGATGCATTTTGGAGCGAGATGCTGGTAAAACCAAGGCTGGAAAGAAGGGATTGTTTTGCCTGCACTTTGCTCGCGGATGCTGCTCAAAAGGAAATGATTGCACTGTGAGTATTCTGTGTACTATGCTTGATGCACTCAGCTATAATGAGCCTTTTAAATACCAATATTGTTTTCTTTGATCTGTAGTTTTTACACCGGATTCCAATGCCAGGAGATCGTACAGAAACAACATTGGACTGCTTTGGACGAGACAAACATCGGTGAGTTGTGCTGTCATGTTATAAACATGGCAAATACTCGAAAGGTGTTGAACAGATTTGTCGACTAACTAATTATTTTTACGGTCTAATTTGATTAGTCTGGACCGTGATGATATGGGCGGCATCGGATCTTTTGATCGTTTAAACTCGACTCTTTATGTTGGCCATGTCAGCATTGACGATGATATGCAGGTTTGCTGACTGTTGACCATATCTGCTGTAAATGCTATTCCAACTGTATTTTTAACAATTTGAAAATGCAACACCATCAATTAGGGATCAGTCTCTAGACATTTTAGTGAATGGGGTGATGTTGAGCACAGTAAGTTTGGCTTATTATCTGATCATCCACTTGTTGGTATTTGTAAAAAACCGTATCAACTCATTTTGTTGCAACTCTTTGGTTTTTGTCAATCTCTAGTCAATATTTTACAAGACAAGGGCGTGGCTTTTGTTCGATATGTTGATATTCCAAATGCCGAGTTTGCCAAGGAGGCCATGAATGCACAGTCACTCGATTCTGGAGAGGTAGATTGTATCTACTCGATTCAAAACCAATTTTAGTTGATTGCTGCTAACCAACTGACATGTTGTTTGACATGAATCAGGTTTTGAATGTTCGATGGGCGACCGATGATCCTAACCCAGGAGTGATTGCTCGTAACAAACGCAAGGCAGAGGCTATGGTAGAAAAGGCAATTAAAGCCCGTCTCCCCACAATTGGACCTAACGGCACGATTGCTGATTACGAAAGATCATTCAATAACCAGCGTCTTGATACATCTGCTCCTACTGCAGGCCAAGTTGCAGCATATCAAAATGCACAAGCGATGCAGATACAAGGTGTTCCACAGTTTACAACCGATATGCAGGCTAACCAAGCTACAATATATTATGCTTATTATGCTCAGTATGGGTACTTTCCTTCTGCTGATGGCAAGTCGTTTGTATATGATCCTTCGCGTATAGGATCTACCGCGACTCCTGCTGCACCGGTTTTGGAACAGAGCGGTAGTTCTGCATATGCAATTCCATTGAAAAAAAAAGTTGCTACAGAAGGCCTTGTAGATTCGTTAGAACAAGTCAAAAATGGCTCTAATCATGACATAGAGAAACCAAAAACTGCGCCGGCCGCTGCCGCTGTTTCTGCACTTGTATCTGGGTATGCAAGTAGTGACGACGACACATGAGCAAAGTGCTTTTATTCGTAATCTGGGCTGTTGTGTGACTTTATGCGGCAACATTTCAGCGGTTTTCTCGTCCGATTGTTCTTGATTTAACTAGCCTAGATCGAGTTTGAAGAAAGCGAATAAATTTTAAAATATTGTGGTTAAACTACACATGAGTTATATTTGAGCTTTTATAGTTTCTTTGGGTTCTTTTGGGCTGCTATTGGAATCCTATACAAACTATTCATTTTCGTGACATTGAAATGTATCACCCGGGCATTGTGCTATTAAATCATCATAGTCTGCATACACTGACCCGCACCACAGACAATAGTAATACTGCGTTCGTAGATACTCGTTAACAAGTCGTAACCGTTCGTGGATCTACAATATTTAAAAGGTAAATCACACATGTATAGAAATTGAATAGAGATCAGTAAATTCGCCACTTGATCAAAAAATGATATTAAACCTACATCGAGACCATCGAAAATGGATTCTGGGGTTTCAACATCGCAGAGATTGGGTTGATCAGGATCAGTCAAGACACGATCAAACTCTTCATCCTTCAACTCTACACATGTCTCCTTTTGCACAGGCCAATACGCATGATATGGTACTTTGGCACGTTCATCCATTGTCATGACACTCATGCGAGCCTTTTTCAAATCAGATTCAATCCGTTTTAAATCAAACTGCTCATTCATTTTGCTCCTAAACGAGTTTCGTGCGTGGGTTTGCTCCTGATCTATCTGCAATGCTTCCGCATCTGTTCGTTTTCGTTTTGTTGCTACTTCATCTTCGGTTCCTAAACCGGATTTATCTAAGTACAGATGCAATATGGATTGGTTGCTTTTTAGTATCCAAACATAATGATTTCAATTCAACATATAAATAGCTCAAGTAAAAAGTCGACATACTTGCTTTGATTGCTACTTGGATGGGCTCAACTAGTCCATTTTCTGATGTACCCAGAGATTCTCCCTTTCTAGCAGACAAATACATGTTACAACACCGCCAATCAAATAAACTGTTAGACATGGCGTGCACTCAACTGGTATCCCATTTTAAGAAGCATCTTGTAGCCGACATTGGATTCTGGAATATGAGTTTGCAGACCTAGCTCAAACTGTTGTTGTGCTAAAAGTTTATTCATCAAACATGTTGAATTTGTTCCAAAAATCACCATCAGATTTGTATAAATCAATAGTTGGCCATCAAGACTGGATTGGCTGATAAATATACTGTAAAGTCTACCTTGCTCCTTGACAGGCATATTATATCCTTTAGTTTTTTGTCGAGCAAGCGCTTCCCTTCGTCGCTCAGAATATGTCAGAGCAGAAGAGTCTAGACTTCTTTTTTTAGATCCAGATGGTTCTTGAAGCGATTTTAAAAATGCTTCTGACATATAGTCGTCTTCATCCAAATCACAGCCTTTATCACTCATTTGACTGGTATGGCTATTACAATTAGAGAGTACGTTCAATTCCAAGCCAAACATCATTTTCCCAAATTATTTAGCCATAAATTCATACAATTGGCCATAAATTCACTTGACCGAAATTATATTTTTTTTGCGATCGTTTTGAATTCAACTCTTGAACATTTGCTGGACTATTCGTTTATACATCTCGACATGGCTGGACTTTTTGGATTTGGATCTTCAAATTCTACTGCAACGACTGAATCTGCTGCTCCAGTATCTGAATTCTTGCCTGATACCCCTGAGCCGTCCGAACCTTCACTCTCGCAATATGCCGAGACATCTGCCTTTTTACCACCAGCACAATCTATCAGTCATAGCAATGCGACAGTTAAACCTGAGCATGAGCCTATCGAGCTGATATTTATTGATGAACATCCACACATGAAAAATCCTACTCCTCGTCAGCGAGGCTATTTCGGACCTATTCCAATGCGCACTGGATATGACAAGTTGCTGTATGGAACTGGTGTATCATATTTGTCTGGTGAGTGGTCTGAAATATTTACTATTGATCACTTTCAGGTCATTATAATTGTAGGATTGAACCGCCATTTTATTTTGGAGCTAACACATTGACTGTTTTTTAACCATGTCGCTCTTATTAATGCCATGCAGGTCTCTCGTATGGTGCTGTATATGGTGTGATCCGTGGTCTTCAAACAGCACAAGTTCCCAATTTTAAAGTTAGAATGAATAGCATTGTCAATCAAACTACCAGATATGGTCCATGGGCAGCCAATTCACTCGGTGTCATGAGTAGGTTTTCAAATTGCTCTTGCAGATCAACTTTATTCAAAATCTAACTTTGTCATTTTTTACCAGCAATGACATGGGCAATCATGGACAACACATTATCCATGATCCGTGGCAAGTCTGATTACTTTAATCACATTTCAGCTGCTTTTGCATCTGGTATTTTATTCAAATCCACTGCTGGTATCCGTCCTGCTGTTATTACTGGATCCATTCTTGCTTCCATTGTGTCGGGTTATGGTATATTTGAATATGCTATGGCAAGCAAAACTCATGACAGTACATTATCCACCTCAAAGCAAAGCAATGAGTTGAAACTCCCAGCTCTTCAACTAAGAAAAGCTGCTACTGCATAATCTTTTCGACTGGCTTGGACAAGATGAATTACAGCCGTATTCACGTAAAATGGAACACTTTGTATTTATCTTGCATTGACTGACTCTATTTTGCTTTGGAATAAATAATGGTTAAATACTTGTGCTTTTCTAATGAGATGGATTTCTCTCTCAATTCTTTCAAACACAACATCAAACTATAGTTTTGAACTTGGTTTTCTCCACTTTTGGTAGTCATGCATTGCGCGATCTGCATATGCTGTCCATTACAATCCAAATATTGGGTTTGACTGCTACCAACCTTTTTATTGTATCCTAAAAATCCGTGTCTATATTATAGTCCAAAAAACTGATTGCACATTTTAGAAATGCAACTCGACATGCCAATCACCAAAAAACCAGCCAACTAGGCTGTTAGTTTGCATTCGAATCAACACCATTTTTTAGTCGATACCAAAGCAATTATAGTTTATTTAATTCCTAAATCAGTTACTGATAGAAAGTAATCCAACATTATAATTTCCCTGTCAAGATTTCTACACCAGTTTCCGTAACTAGCAAAGACTCCTCAAATTGTGCTGATCGTTTTCCATCTCTTGTTACAGCAGTCCATCCATCAGGCCATTGATCGTCCTGCCAAACACCTTCCGAAATCATGGGTTCGATAGTAAATGTGTGTCCAGGTTTCATACTTCCAACAGCCTTGTTTCGTGCATAATGAGGAATGCTTGGAGCGCAATGAAAGAGTTGATTGATTCCGTGTCCACAGTATGTTCGAACAACAGAAAACCCATCTTCAGTAGCAATTTTTTGGATTGTGTTTCCCAAATCGCGATAGAGTGTGCCAGGTCGAACCATTTTGATTGCCTCGTCCAAACACTTTCGAGCGCTGGCTACAAGCTTTCGACCTTGAGAATCTACGTTTCCTACTAAAACGGTGTCATTCAAATCACCGTGAAAGCCATGCTTGTACGCAGTCACATCCAAATTAACAATATCGCCATCTTGAAGCTCATATTTGTCAGGGATGCCTAATCAGCAGATTCAAACCATCTGGTTAGCATCATAATCATGTATTGGGCCAAGACATTCAATGTCTATACTCGGTAATGATATAAGCATAAGTAACCAACCGTGGCAAATGACTTCGTTGACAGAAGTGCAGACTGATTTGGGAAAGTTGTAGTAGTTCAATGGCGATGGATACACGTCTCTCTCTACCACAAAATAAAGTCAGTATACTGAGATGATAGAAATCAGCCAGCCACAGAATTTACAATCGTTAAATTATCCTTACCCATGCATGCTTCATGAATGACACGATCAATCTCATCGGTAGTAACACCAACCTTGACTGCCTTTTTTCCCTCCTCTAAAATTTCTCGACCCAGCTAAACCAAGTGTGAAACCATGTCAGACCAGTCAAGCAATATGAAAAAAACAGTGTAGTGTTGAAATCAGGTATCTTACCTTGCATACAATCCTCATCTTTTCAATCTCGTCAGGTTTAAGGATCTGAATTGTTGTGCTTCCACGCGTGCTCATCTCACTGTATGGATATCCTACAAGTTTAATTTTCAATAAGCCAGCCATCATCAAATAGAAGTCGAGTATAAACCGCATGTGCGATAATAGTAACAAGTCTAATCAAGACACTAAACACCGAGTCTTGATTTACAAAACAACTTGAAAACTACCTTTGAGATCATCAGCATAATCTGGACGTTGAATATGTTCTGGAACAAATCGTTTTGGGGAGATGGGATAAACTGGACGCAATGATCCAGTATATTTGTGATTCGGCCAAGGGTTGAACGGACCTAACAAAATATTTGATTAAAATGGGCGAATTGAGGTTTAGTTTGATGGCTTGTAATACAGAGTCAATTTATATAGTACAGACTAATATTTATAGACTTTGGTCAATGGATATCTATCAACAGATATTGATGTGTATGTATTGACTGCCTGCAATGTAGTAGTTGTTTATACCAAGCCAACAGCCAATTCAATTGAAAGCTTTTGAAAACTTGAATAAACAGCCTTCAGATTGCTTTTACGAGGCAAATATCAGACTCAAATCAATGCTTATTTACCAGTATTGGTGGCAGTTGAGTGGACAGCTTTATGCAAAGTCCAATTTAGTTTGAAGCAATCCTGAGAGCAAAAGTGAGCATCAGGCAAACCCTTCTTGATGCAAGTAGGACACTTGAGTTTTGCAGGGTTTCCACACACTTTGCACACGGACATTGGCCAGATAGAATGCCGTATTGATGGTTGGAATATAAAAATAAATCCAAATTGTCAAGCGCATTTGTAGGCAAAAAGCAAACCAACTACACGTGATCTGTCATATGATTTCAATTTCAATTTCAATCCAAACTTTGAATCGCAAATGCCAGACATTGCACCGCAACCATCTGCGAATGAATCTGCGAATGCATCTGTGAATGAATCTGTGGATGCATCTGTTCCAGCTACACTGACACACATCTCGTTTCCTTTTGCCTCGCCTCCAGATATTATTCGTGCAACTCAAAAGGATTTGTATTATCTCTACCAATTACAATCCACTCTTAACGAAATTATTGCTAGTCTATGGGGTAAATCTACTGTTATTCCTGCTTGAATTACCACTGTACTGGTCAAAGTTTCTTATATTCTTGATTAACCCGTCTCAATATTTTATGTTAGGAAGCAGATTTCAAAACAAGCTTTCTCATGAAATTCAACTGACAAGCCAAGCCTTGTATTATGGATTAACTACTGTTGCTGGTATTTCATTCAAATTCATCAATCGATTGTGTTGAATCGCTTAGTTTGAATCTGGAGTCTTGACATTTTATGAATTCATGTTTGATAGGAACTCAGACGCTTGGAGAAGAGTATTGCGATATTGTCCAAGTGTTGAATGGTGCAACTGTACCATCTCATGCAAGTCGATATTACTCTTGTATTGGATCAACTACAATCGGGATTATGAGTGGTGTATCTAACCCTTTTCATGTTTCTTACTAAAATTGCCATTAAACTAGTGGAGAGTAGTGAGTGTATTGATGTATGTACTCGGTCCATACTTTTTACATTTGTCTGTGAAGCGGATCAAGAAATCAGAAACAGGTAATATTGACCTCGCTATTTTATTCGAGTCTGCATAGTCTAACGAGTTTATTTTGCTGCATAGATGGATCATTACAGCAGATTTCACCAAGACTCAAAAGTAAATTGATTCAAATATCAAAAGCCATCAAAGGACCACTTACTTCTCTTCATCTTGCCAGTTTTTATATATTTGGAACCTACTATCATTTGGCAAAACGGTTCACAGGGATCCGGTATACTCTGTTGAAACGGCTACGTGATGGAGAACAAGAAGGTGGATACGAGGTTCTTGGGTTTCTAATTTATATCCAATTGATCATTCAAGCTTATCATGGATGGAAAAAACGTAAAGAAATCGTATCTGACGAATTGGAATACAAGTACGCATTTTTGAAACTTGCTTGAATCTAGTTTTAACAGCCAATAGGTTTACAGATCTGAGTTGGCTGAGTAGATCATATTGCTGATACCTTGTATGCATCCAATCATGAATTGTAGAGATGACGATTTGGACACTCTGGACGATCATGTCGTAGGTCAGTTGCAAAAATGTACATTGTGTTTAGGTGAGCGAAAGCAAACTACGGCTACACCATGTGGACACTTGTTTTGTTGGAAGTGCATCGGAGATTGGTGTCGTAATAAGCCAGAATGCCCATTATGCAGACAAGCAGTGATGCATAACCAACTCTATCCTATTATAAACTTTTAAAACAGTAATGATTGTCATGGTTTTGAAAATGAGTGTGTCCTTTATTTCCGAGTTGGTTTAGATTGGTTTCAAAATGAATAAACTATAATGAGTATAAATGCTATATCAAGACAAACGATCCTAAACAAGACTGAGCTCAGCAGAATTTCCATTTGTTTCCACAGTGACAGCAGGTTACAAATGTAGTCTGGAGCGTGTAAAAAGGTTAGACAAGTTGATCTACTTGACATTAGAAGCAATCAAATCAGCTCACCATCGGTTCATCCGCAGAGCGAGTCTGCATTTGATAATATGTGGCTTTACGCTGTTTACAGCGACCGCATCTAAACATGTCTGTCTCGGCCTCCTGGTTAGCAGCAGACACTGCATCTGCCATGCTATTCTTTTTTGCCTTTTCAACCTCCAAAACACGCTCTTCGGACATCATTTCCTACCATTGCAATGGAATTAGTACATGCTTGCATAATACTTGAGCATATATGTGTAGTACCTCTGCAGTCATCATGGCAAATCGGTCCGTAGAGATTTTCCCACCCAGAACCTGTGATCTTAACGAAGCATTTAGTTTTAAATTGGATGTCAGCGTGCGAATTCTGCTCTTGTACTTGGCATCTGTACATTCACAGGCAGCAAATATATGTTTTTCAATCGAGGATGCAATCTTGGCAACTACGCTTGCAACTATCAAAAATTAAAGTGTTGGGGTTAGACAAGACTTGACGGCGGAGAATAAAAACAGAAACACAATAGTTTGAAAACCATCTGGCTTTATCGGCAGATTGAGCCGAGTAGTGATAAAAGATGTACCTGCATCTGTACCAGAAGCCAACGAAGAGTACAACATTCCAGCACATCCATCTCTGATTTTATCTCGAGTAGAGCTCAACGTAACATTATCTGATGCCAGCGTTCTTGGTGCAGTATGAGTGGTTGATGTTGGAGTAGATACACTTGAAGATGTAGATGTTTTTGGAGTATCTATCTGTTTTTTTTCCGATTCTGACGATTCTGACATGGATACTCGACCAATGTCTGTTTTCCATTTGTATACAAGTTCCCGAGAGAGCTGCTTGATTTTTTCAGTTGCATTTGGATGCTTTCTTAATTCCGTTGCAAATACTCCAATGCGTGTGCTCTATTAAATGTCCATCAAGTATACACATCAATGCAAAGGTTAAATCATGTTTTATAGGTGGCCATTTTGCAAGATTCCAACGATAAGATGGAGGACTTTGCAGACGCTGACATGTAGCACAGATTCACACTGGTGATTCGGTCTAGACCTAGTGTATGAATGGACATGGAATATAATGTGCAGGATAAACAGCACATTAGCTCCAAGATTTCACCAACCCCAAATACGATAAAAAGTCGAGAGTTTTGAACACAAGAGTAGAATTCACCTTGAGTGTTTCTGTTGTTGCTTTGAATGTGCGTAGTGTGGTAAGAAGCTGAATAACAATCTATTCAACACAATTAGTTCAATATTCATTGGGTTTGAACATCAAATGGCAGGAATTCAGCTTATCCGAATAAAAAAACAGCATACCTGCTCTTTGTTATCAGCCAATGCCTTTGTCAAGTGTTCCTTGAGTTTAGGAATTTGAGTAATAAGTAATCCAGGTCCGTCCATGATGATGTAAAGTCGAATTGATTTGGTTTTGCAAATTATATTTATTGTCATGTGATGAAGCGATAATTCATTTTGGTTTTCTTGGTCTGCATTTAGCCCATTTTATCTGTTTAAACAATGGTTGCTGTCAGTGAAAGGTATTGCCAATCAAAATTGACTGAGCATGGACAGTGTTTGACATGTAGTCAACTAACCAGTGGCTTTTGATTTTAAACCCATTCAACTATTTCTAGAGATTATATTACTAAAGGAATTCAATGCGGTATTCGAGCAGACGGCAGAGGATCATTCGATTCTCGTCCGGTATTTCTGGAAACAGGAATGATCACTCAAGCATCTGGATCATGTAGAGTCACTATTGACCACGGCACGGATGTGCTTGCTGGAGTCAAAGTACAGGTTGCAGATGTTGAAGGTCGAGTCGAGCAATATACAGGTGATATTGTAGAACAAACTGGTACAGAAGTCGCTGACGATTTAAACACCAGTCTTGCTGATGGAAATGGATTTTCCAACAGGGGAAATGTAGGACGCATTGTGTGCTCAGTAGAATGGTAAGCAGTTATTTTGATGTTGCAAAAACACGTTCAGTGCAAGGCGGTGGATCTACAAACTAGTCTTGGATGATTTCCTAATTGACATTTTTGAAACGACTTGTTTTTCATACAGCTCGCCTGCAGCAAGTATTATTTTAGATTCAAGGGCAATCGAAGACATGTGCAATGAATACACTCAGGTTCTTAATCGAACACTCAATGGTCCTCATGGCGGTATTGATCTCCAAAAACTATGCATTATTCCTGGATCAACCTGCTGGGTTGTTAGTGTTGATGTGCTTATCATGGACTATGGCGGAAATGTGCTTGACACTGTCCTTATGGCTGTTCGTGGTGCTTTACACAATACCCGACTTCCCAAAACCAAAGTGGAAGAAACGGATGGTCATTTTGAATTTGATATTGCAGATGACGAGACAGAGGTATTATGTGGAAGGGAGAATATTCCCGTTGCATTGACGCTGAGTCGTATCGGATCTGGACATATTGTTGATGCATCGCCATTGGAAGACATGTGTTCTTCTTCCAAGATCACGGTATTTGTGAATGCATCTGGCTGTATCTGTGGAGTACAAAAAACTGGAAAGGGTAGTTTGGAGCCCAGCACATTGATTGATATGATCGAGGTAATAACTACTGCTTGCATATGTGATGAAATACGTTGTAGTAGTTGGATACACAAAACTGACGATTCAAGCTATGACTGCTTTTAAAATCATTCAATACTGTCTGCATTGCCAAAAAATCATAGACTGCAAGTAGATTAGGATCAGAATCATTGGTATCGTTGGATAGTATACTACTATCTGAAGAGCGAGATCGGCTGAATAGAGTAGAACCCATTGGGTTCAGATAGCTTTTTATAAATCAACCCGACTTTATCATGATTAAATTTTATTTATCTCGACATCCAGTTTGCTCAGATTTAACTAGCCAAGCACGATATGTCAGATCTACTTTGGAAATGGCTTCCAGTACGGATCTAGAAACTGCTGTTGAATCGGTGTTGTCTGCTGCAACGTAGGACACCATGACCATTTTGCTTTCAAAAGATACCCGAACGTCATGAATATAAGCAAGTTTACTGATAGAGTTTTTGACTAGTCCAGCACATCCTTCACATTTTAATCCTACAATTTGAAAGCTGAGCGTCAGAATGGGCTGACAGGGGACATCAAAGTTACTGTCTTGATGGTGTGTCAGTGAAACCACCGAGTTTAATGGGTTATAGTTTGAATAGATCATGCTTGACCAGTGTGAGTTGATCTGATTAATCCATTCAGATAGTCTGCCATCATTGTGAGCTGAGACTAGGTCTTGGCTGACGACAAGTGTGATGGAAATGCAGAAAGTGATGAGAGTCCGCCACGACCAACCAGCAAGCCAGATGGTGATTGCCATGAGAACAGCACATGTTGATGTAAACAGGGATCTATAGGGTGTAAACACTGCAAATCTTTACAAGAACTAGGTTAGAGCATCCATGATTGAATCCATGATTGAATCCATGCGGATATCTAACATGAAATAGCATCAACTCACCCAGCACAACCCAACGAAAGGTAATTTAAAACCAGCTGGATCACACAGCATGAGCTTGATAGTAGACTTGCTATGGTGGTGAGCAGTGGTAACAACACTGTCTGGATCCATCTGGACTTGAATTGCTTCATTTACTAGGACTTGACTGTTGTATTCACGTAAACGGATCACTAAATAAGGATACTAAAATACAGTTTTGTAAAGAGTATGTCAAAGACAATCTCAGTTTAAAACCATAGTTTGTATTACACGATAAACACTAAAAGATTGAACATGCTGAACGAGTGCAACAAATATTCAATCATTATTTATTTGAAACAGCTACAAAAGTGATCCATTTTACATGAATACTGTAGTAAATCTGATGGAATAAAAGTGATCAGTGCGATTCGTGATGAGGTGCATGTTCAGCCAGCATGGCAATTATACCGTCAACTAACAGTACATGCTCAGATGCGTGTATCCGAGTTTGAAGAGATTCGACAGTATCGGATTCTAGGATTGGTACTTGTTTCTGCAGTACAACTTGACCTCGATCAACCTCTGCAATAACCTTGTGGACCATGATGCCTGTATGCTGGATTTCTCCTTTTTGAAAACTATCGAATGCTCGTTCAATGGCATGTGCACCGTCAAACTGACCTGGCAGTGCAGGATGTAAGTTGATGATCCTTCCTGGATAAAAGTGTGACAAAAACTCTGGAGAGAGAATATGCATAAACCCAGCAAGAACAATCAGGTCAGGCATCAAAGAGTCTTGACTGGTATTCGGTTTCTGAGAAGCAAGAGTCGACTTGATATCCAATGCAAGATCATGATCATATTGAATACGAGTCTTGCCAGCATCTCTGTATGGTTTCAATGTTTTAATCATGGTTGGGATTCCTGCTTGAGCTGCTCTCTCCAAACCGTAGGCTTTAGTTTTGTTGGATACCACCAGTGAAATCTGTGCCTGAATATGACCAGCAGCCACTGCATCTATGATGGCTTGCAGATTCGATCCATTTCCCGAGATCAGCACTACGATTCTAGGACATGCAATAGTAGGAGTCGACATGATTTTTAGTTGTGATAAAGTATTGAACCAATGCGACACTCGAGCAAAAGTAGACAAAACTCGAAATAGAAATCATTGAATAACAGCTATTTGGTAATGTACAAAAATCAGGTTTCACACTACCAATGTCTAACAGCGATGAATGACTTTATTCAAAGTATACTTATTTCATAATTGATAGTATTCAAGAAACCAAGTTGGATGAGTGTAAACAATCAAGATTCAAGCATGCCATCAATACTAGAACCTGACTTTGTATTCACGTAAACGGATCACTAAATAAGGATACTAAAATACAGTTTTGTAAAGAGTATATCAAAGACAATCTCAGTTTAAAGCCATAATTTGTATTACACGATAAACACTAAAGAATTGAACATGCTGAACGAGTGTTTGAGAATTATTCATTCTGAAGCAAAATAACATTTTATGTGAATCTGGTTTCAAGACTCGTTGGACTTGACTGGATAGTTTTAAATTTGGACTACATTTCTGCTTTTTGAGTTATTGCATAGTTGACTTGCCTTGATGGATCAGTCTATTCTATTAGATATTCTGGATGCTGGAACAGAACTACTGGACTTTTCAAAGACTCTGGCTGGGCCCGCATGTGCCAAACCAGCAATATCTATCACTCTGCCCACAGACACTTCAACTACCATCGTTGCACATAATATCATCAACTCTGTTAATCAATGTGTGCAGCCTTTACATGTAAATTACTCTTCATTTGATAGTATTGACATTGCTGTAACCAATGTTGTGTCAGCTATAGTAATATTTTGGACTTATTTCAAGTATTGTTTTGTTGAATATATTTAGACACTTACCACCGAATCACTAGAAGCAGAGAGCAAACATTGCATTGCTTCTATTGCAGATAGTTCAAGCAAATCGAATGCTATATCTCCAACTCAGTCTGCCATCACTTTGTCCTTTACAAGCAATCCCGTTACCGCAACTCCAATCCATACACGTCTGAATTTGAACTCAAAACCACCTGCAACTTCATCAGCTACCACACTCCCTGATTCAATGTTAACTTGCACTGATGCTAATCTATTGAACCAAGTACCTGTTTTTTCAGATTCAGTCTCTGTGCTCAAATCTCCTCGAAATTCACTTGGAACCGAATTTTCTTTGCAGACTAATCCTGATCCTTTATTGTCCATATCAGACTGCACATCTATACATGCACCAACTCAACTCTTGGAAAATGTGTCAAATGAGGAACTTTTGAATCCTGTAAATATGCAGTCCAAAGAGGATGTTGATATGGCAGATCTAGAAACGCCAAAACTCGACTCGTTCAAAGCTAGTACTGGTATTGAAATACCACCCCTGAAAAGCTCTTTTTTGTCAGATGCTTCTTCAGTAACTGGAATTTCTAGTACATCTGAGCTAAAAGGAACACATGATGTTGATAGATTAGCAAAGGGCAGTACACAGAATCAGCCAAATGTAGAACACATAGAAGCAAATCCAATCAACATGAATACCAGGAAAAAAGCAAAAAAAGACTTGACCGATGACCAACTGATGTATCGCATCTACAGTAAAAGTACTGCATCAGACAGGGTTACGCGAAAGTCGTTTGGATCTACTGCTATTTCTAAACAGACAGGTCAAAACTCTCACAATATGCCATCTAATTTTTCGACAAAACTTACTGGCAAGCACACATCTACTAACACAGTATCATCCAGTTTAGGCGAAAAATCTGCAATCACTACCAGATCCACACCTACAAGTTTGTCAAATAATTCGACTTTGAGTGTGACTGTCGATGCGCAAGTGTTTGATTCCGATGACTCAAATATGGCCACTACAAATAATTCTGAGCAATCTTTTCCTGAACAAGACCCATGCACCACATTGCCTGCTCATGCATCTGTAAATAAGTCAAAGCATAGATCAATTGAAAATACTAATCTTGGGTCTGGCAAAAGGCATTTATCTAGGCTTAAAAAAACAACCGTGAATAAAACTAGGAATGTGTCTAGTGGGACTTTATCAGCAAAGTCTGGTAGAGTAACCACCAGGCTTTTAGCTAGAACTCGAAACATGGATAAATCTTTGACGGCTGCAGCATCAACTTCAAAACACAACAACAAAAAGTCTGATGATTTGGATTCAGAGTATCAGCAGCTATCTGACTTGACTTTACATCACAAATTATTTGAAGATCCATCACCTTTGACAAATCCAACTGCAGATCAAGCATTGTCAGAGTCTCGTTCGTCTTCTGTACCAATTGACACTCCAGTAAGAGTTTTATCCTCTGATGTGACAACCCATCACAACTCTGATCTTTTTGACACTCAGACTACCGCTACTGAAAAACCAATAAGAAATAATAACCAAAGGGATACCATTTCATCTCATCAAGCATTCAAGGATAGTATTTCCGAAAATGAATCAGATAAAGACTTGACAGATCATAATGTACTTTCAAGTAAACGCCTTCGCGTTCGACCACATTTGCGGTATCAAGATGTATCGTCACGAACTACTCCCAAACTCAATTCTGCCAACGGATCGCCTATTAGCGGCTCTGAATCGCTTTCAAGTGTAAATTTTGAAGTTGCTAACAACTCCATTACGGCCATAACTTCTACAATTGGTGATGATAATCAAGCATTTGATGCTGTTGAAGCTCAAGGGGCTAAAGCATCCGAGGATATAGTTTCCACAGTCAATACTGATCAAACCACCTCTGGTTTGTTGACTTCCGAAGCTGGCGCAGATATACCTGGTATAGTACAATCTACTCCAACCACAGATAATCAACTTGCTACATCTACCACTGCAATTCTTTCGTCGCCCGTTACGCGCAATTCCACTTTATCTGGATCAAGAGCAGCATCTCAAGTTACATACTCTATAGCAGATTCGTCAGTAAAAGACAAATTACAAGCAATCAAGCGGTCTCGAATTATGAATAAGCATTATCATTCTTCATCTGCTATTCATGCAGATCACATTGAAGCTGCTGTTGCCTCTAGACTACCACCCAATGAAATCACGACTGAAGAAGCAGCTTCATTTCCAATCTATGGCAATAATATCAGACTTAGTCAGCGCTATTTGCGTGCACGAAATTGGATTTTGTCTATATGGCTATTCAATCCACAAATCTTTCTAACAATCGAAAACGTGCTTGATACAGGACAAGTCTTTATGAACTACAACATTTTTGACAAAACTGTAGTATCCAATGCATTCAAGTTTTTACATCGTTATAGATACATCAACTTTGGGTTGATGTCTGGGCTGCCAGAACATCTTGTTAATCCACCTGTTACCGATTGTCGCCGGCCCAAGATTGTTGTCATTGGAGCTGGTATAGCTGGACTAACTGCTGCTAGAGAAATTATCAATATTTATGGAGAATCGCCAACTTTGAGTATTCCCGAGATTGTAGTGTTGGAGGCATCGGATTACGTTGGCGGTCGGATTGCATCCCATCCATTGAGTTCGTCCAGAGGAGCCGACTTTCCTCATGCGACTGTAGATCTTGGTGCACAGGTTGTGGCTGGGTTTAAAAGTGGCAATCCTCTTGATGTCATTATTAATTCGCAGTTAAAACTTCCGATTCATCATTTGTATCATTCTGACAACTGTCACCTGTATGATATTGACGGATATCAAATGGAGGAGCTTCCCGACAAGTTTGCGCAAGATCTTTTCAACGAGATTTTTGATCGTGCGTGCTCTACCGTAATCATTGATGGTGAAAAACGAGTATTGAACTCGAAGAACTTGCAGAAATGGCAGGACGAACAGCGGCGGTCTCGTCGCACTGATGCACCATCGCTCGAAAAACTCCTCAATCATCATCTTTTATCTCATCCCGTCTATCCCCAGCTTGGCAAGAATTATTTGAGAATGATTCACTGGCACATTGCACATTTGGAGTTTGCAAATGCTGCTCCTTTAGCAAACGTTTCTGCCAATTTTTTGAATCAGGGTGATGGGCACGAGTTTACAGGAACTCATGCTTTGGTTTCTGGTGGGTTGAATCAGGTACCGTATGCGTATGCGTACGGAGCATCTCCTGAACATTTTAAGCTGCCTATTTTGCTTGATAAAAAAGTATGCAAGGTAACTTTTCCAGTTTCTTGGGATGGCTCTAAACCTCAAGAGTCGGTATTTTCCAATGCTCAAACTACACACTATGGAAAAGTTCAATGCGAAGATGGGTCAGTGTACGAATGTGATGCTGTTGTGATGGCTCTCCCACTTGGCGTTATAAAAGCCAATACCATCCAGTTTGAGCCACCATTGCCGACCTGGAAGCAAGAGTCGATTGATGCGTTGGGTATGGGCATTTTAAACAAGATTATTCTCGTCTTTCCTAATCGATTCTGGGATGAACATATGGATCTCTTTGGCGCGCTTGTTGATCCATCTTCACCTGTTTGGCCACCACATAGTTCCATGAATCAAACCAAAAACGATATCAATAGCGACGAATATTCGGATGTGAGAGGGCAGTGCTTTATGTTTTGGAACCTGTATCAAACAACCAAGCTTCCAGTTCTTTCAGCGTTTGTGTCAGGTCAAGCCGCTTTGGATATGGCAATGCATACCGATGAAGAGTTGGTAAATGGAGCTGTCAAGGTGCTTATGCGTATATTTGCTAATGTGTCACCGTTTCCTCAACCCATCGAGTATTTTGTAACTCGGTGGGAGGATCAGCCAAATATCAAAGGCAGCTACTCGTTTATTGGAAAAAATGCTACCAACATGGATTATGATCGACTGGCAGAGACTTGTTTTGAACGGATGTTTTGGGCTGGTGAGGCTACGTGTAAAGACTATCCAGCGACTGTTCCAGGTACAGTTCCTTAGTACAACTCTTTGATTTTTTTAAATAAGCTACGGTAGTAGTATCTGACATATCTATGTGATGATATTGCTTATTTTTTGTATAGGTGCAATAATTAGTGGATTTCGTGCTGCTACGCAGGTTACAAATTTGTTTATGGGGCAAACGAGATTTCCAGAAATTCCTAATCCTCAAGGATTTAAATTGACTAAATTTGGATCACAATCAAATGGATGTCATTACTCTGACTGCCATATCTCCATCCCTGCCACGATTTCACTGTTTGATCATATCTATGAAACACATTTGATCCACCGCCAAAAATTGCTTAGAAAGTCTAAACAAGCTCCGAAATCTCGCGCACTGTCGTACACAATTGGGGATGATGGATTTGATGTGTTTTGTGAGGAGCATCTTGCTAATGCCTTGGCTCTCTGTCAAAAGTATCCCAACATGTCCTCTAATGACGTTGTGAAAATGTGGTGGGATGGATTGGTCAGTGCAGATAGGCGTACCTATATGGAAGCTGCTGCTGCCAGGAACACGTTGGCAGAATCATCTCATTCTGAACACACTCCACTTGCCTCGTCAACACTACAAGAGTCTATACCTCTTGTAGAAGCTACAGGTACATCTGAGAATTATTCAAATAATATGGACACGCTTCATATGCGCCATTCACCACCAGCATCGTCTGTGAAAAGAACTATTGATGCGGATCAAATAGAGAAATCTTTGGCTGGACAGGACGCTTCAACACCGATGCCATTATCTAACAATGATACATTTGTTAGTTCTTTGCCTATTTTGGATGGGCATCACAATCAGCATTTGATTCCAGTTTATAGGCCAGACACGACATTGCTTCATGAGCGTCCAGCTATACCAAGAGATGAGTTGGATACTCAATCCATTCAGTATATCAACTCTCGTCCTACTACCTATAATCAAAACGAGCCATTATCAAAGCATGCATCAAGGATATCTTCTGCACAACCAAACGATATGATTCCAACACTCGAGCGCATAAATCCTGATGGGGCCGCAAATCTTGATTTCCCAATGAAGGTTCTAAAACGAAAAGCCGATCATGCTGAGCTTTATTTACCAAGGAGTTTGCATTCAAACAAGCCTTTTAGACCTTTGAGTTCAAGCGGATCACTCTATGGATCTGATGTGGATAGCCACCGACATGCAAAGATGCACAATTACGAACAAATCCCGCATGTTGGTCCAATGTATCCTCATGCACTGGACCAACACGCAGACGTGCACTTGAATGAATACAAGTATGCAGGCGGGTATCATGGACATGAATCTACCAATTCGGATGCCTCTTTAAACCCTTATTTTCAACCAAAACGTGAGCCTGTGTATATACACGAAGATAACACTCGTATGAGGCCAAGATATTCTTCAGTAGAACCAGGACCGGCTCCTTATGCATTCAATTATCATCCAACTCAAGCCTTGCATTATACAAATCAGTTTCCCAACGAGTATATGAGGGTGCGATCTCAGAAGCAACCTTTATTATCTGGTACAGATCCTTATCGCCATGAATTGCCTGTGCATGACAACCGATTGTTTTCTAGTAACAGTTATACACCAAGTGATATGAGCCTCATATCTGAGCAGCCTAGTCATCATCATGCAAGTGGATCGACGCACTCTGGCTATATGCAACAACATACCAATACTTTGCATACGAAACCCAATCCATCTTTGCAAGCCTATTATGATCCGAGTAGTCCATCAGGGTTTTCACATCGCCAGCCACAAGAATACTATGACCAACCTATACAAGATGCTGCTGGTGGTTTTTATGACTATCCCCTTCGACGTCGACCAGGCAGATATCAGCATGAAAATGAACATGCTCCTACGCCCTATGCACCACCTCGTCACCCAGCGGAGCTTCGCGATGGTACGCCGTCACGACAAGGCGAACACGGACATCAGATGTATTATCCTCAATTGAATCATCACCACTCATGGCAAGAAACACCACCTCCAGGGTCTTTGAAACCACCATTGCAACGTACGCAAGAATTTCGATCTATTGGATCTGTATTTTCACCATCTAAACAGCAATCAAGAGCACATGTTTTACCATTGTACAACACTCATGAAGATGCGAGTATACATCCGACACGATCCAGTCAAGGAAGTATTGATGAACAACAATCTTTAAAAGATACAAGTGAGTGGATGATGGACAAACAATATCCAGGAATGCGACAACTGGGGTCGATTCCATTAATTCCATTAGTTCCACCACCACAAAACCATTCACCTTCACAAATAGGAGAAAGATACTACCAACCCACGCAGCAAGGTTATTTGCAAGAAACATACCCATATCGAGAGTATTCACAAGAAGATCGAAACAGTAATGCCAATGAAATAGGCTCGCCTCAACCAGGAACACCTCACGGATACTTGCAACGTCGCGTTAGTTCCGAGTTTAAAGAATACCAATATGGCATGAACACTCACAACAGGAAATAAACTGTTTTTTAATAGTCAAAATTCTTCCTTCTGTGTGCTTTGAGTAAAACATTCTGCCATCTAGGCAACATAATAAACAGGAATTTGTGCAAATTTACTTTGTCCGTCTGTCAACTTTTATCAACCAAATCTACACATGGTTGGTCTTTACTGTTCATGTCAGAGTGTACAAGCAGAACATAGTGTCTATTAAATGAATACTAACTTTGAATTCAACTGTTTCTCACAACAACCCTGGTTCAACTGTGGTGTTGTGCATTCTACTGCTATAGGGTCAGAATCAGTCTGGAATGGGAGGTCCTCCCGGTGGTCCTGGAGACCAGAAAAAGGACGAAAAGGTTAGACTATCGAATGACCATCAATGAGTGGTTGATGCTCACTGTTGTTACTGGAGAGTTTGTGATATCGAGTTGTTACTGGAGTTTGATATCGAGTTGTTACTGGAGTTTGTAATATCAAGTTGTTGCTATAATTCCATGTTGCTGTTCTTGGCATAAACACTGAGATTTCATCTAGCTTTTGTTCATCAACCATTTCAATACACTCGACTGGTCTGCTTTATACCAAATTGCTCGGTCACGTCAACTAATCCTTCACTATTGAATTCAATCTAGAAAACTAAAAAGTGGGAACCTCCTCTTCCTACTAGAGTTGGAAAGAAGAAGAAGGGTCCTGATGCTACTACAAAATTACCTGCAGGTAAATATGGGTTTGAATGACTAGGATATGTCTTGGTATACCATTTGTTTATGACTTGTCCTTTTGGTATCAAGGATCTTGGGTTTTAAGATTTATATGCATACTTGATTTCTTGTATTCAACATTTTTTGGTTTATAATTCAGTGTTTCCAACCACTCGTTGCAAGCTCAAGCTTCTTAAAAATGACCGTATCAAAGATTATTTATTACTCGAGGAAGAATTTGTGCAGAATCAAGAGCGTTTGAAGCCTCAAGAAGCAAAGAACCAGGTACTTGTCTAATCCATTCAATCTAGTCTTTTTGAAATAGTGTTAACAGCATTGATCAACAAATAGGCTGAGCGATCTAATGTAGATGATTTGCGTGGAACTCCTATGAATGTTGGGAGTCTCGAAGAAATTATCGATGATGACCACGCTATTGTATCCATCTCGACTGGACCTGATCATTATGTGAGCATCATGTCATTTGTAGACAAAGATTTGCTAGAACCTGGATGTGCTGTCCTGCTTCACCATAAGGTATACTGTTGATCTTGGTAGTTGATGCTTCCTTAATGTAGTAAATATATGGCTTACTTTTATATTGTTTAGACCATGGCTGTTGTTGGTGTTTTACAAGATGATGCAGATCCCATGGTCAGTGTAATGAAACTAGAAAAGGCTCCTACCGAGTCTTATGCAGATGTCGGTGGTCTTGAGCAACAGATTCAAGAAATCAAGGTGTGTTGATGATCCCATGCTTTGGCTATGTGATTATACAGTAAATCTCAATCTATGCAATACTTTCGTGTAAATAGGAAGCTGTCGAGCTTCCACTTACTCATCCCGAACTCTACGAGGAAATGGGCATCAAACCTCCCAAAGGCGTTATTTTATATGGTGTTCCTGGAACAGGTAAATTCTATCCAGTCTTTGACTTTACAACTATTTTTATTGTTGCTGATTTTTATACATATAGGCAAAACCCTTCTTGCCAAGGCTGTTGCAAACCAAACATCTGCCACCTTTTTGCGTGTTGTTGGCTCCGAACTTATCCAAAAATACCTCGGCGATGGTCCTAAACTTGTTCGTGAGCTTTTCCGTGTAGCTGAAGATCATGCACCATCTATTGTTTTTATTGATGAAATCGATGCTATTGGTACCAAGCGGTAAGTGAGCTGCTCACTCTGTTTTTATCATGTCGTGCTAATAAATCATTGATGGCTTGTTTTAAATAGATACGATTCAACTTCAGGTGGCGAGCGTGAAATTCAACGAACCATGCTGGAGCTTCTTAACCAACTGGACGGTTTTGATTCTCGTGGTGATGTTAAAGTGATTATGGCTACAAATCGAATCGAATCTCTTGATCCTGCCTTGATTAGACCAGGCAAGTTTATCATTCTATAATGATTGACAAGAAATGTATACTGACCCTTGCATTGTGTCGGGTTTGTCATTTCTGTTTCTAGGTCGTATTGATCGTAAGATTGAGTTTCCACTACCCGATGTCAAGACTAAACGTCGTATTTTCAATATCCATACTGGGCGTATGACTCTTTCATCAGATGTAGACCTGGAGGAATTTGTCATGGCAAAGGACGATCTCTCTGGCGCTGATATCAAGGTATATTGATGACTGGCTACTGCTAAATATTGTACTTGGCTAAATAGTTTTTACTGTAACATACAGGCTGTGTGCACTGAGGCGGGTCTGCTGGCACTTCGTGAGCGTCGTATGAAGGTGCAAGCAGATGATTTTCGCAAGGCAAAGGAGAAGGTGCTGTACCGCAAAAACGAGGGGACTCCAGAGGGTCTTTATCTTTAACTTTGAATGGTGTTTCTATTGACAAACAATATTCTACAGCATGCTTTTGATTTATTGAAATGGAGCACTTGCATAAGACGACGATTATTAATGAAACAGGTTCATACTGCTACAATCTTTATTTTAAACAGCTTTTTAGTTGGGTTGATTGTGTCTTTTTGGCACTGGACAATCGTGTTCATTTGACAGATGGTTAGCAAAATGGAAGCCATCCGCGCCATGCACGACCAAGAATATTTGGGTCAGTCGCTTGATCAATCAGACACCGAACTTGCTCTCTGACATCAGCACATTGCTGACCAACCTGAGAACGCATAGCAAGGGTATCATTTCCAACAAGGATATCGCGTGCTCTGCCAAGATAAGGCTTGTCTGTATGTCCCCACAAAAGCTCTGTCAACTGAATATAACTCGGATGCTCTCCGCAGAGTTTCCTTGCTGCCACATCAAGCTTTTGTTGCGGATACCATTTAGGAGTATTCAATGAGTTGGTATCAATATCGGATGATTCTGTCAATGCACCAAATCGGTTTACTTGTGGCCAATATCGATATGTTAGAATCTGGCAATATTATACTCGAAATATTTGAATACGCTCAACAACTCACTATTTCGTTTATACTGAGAAATTGCAAACTTGCGCCATTCCATCAACGGCTCCTTTACAAATATATCTAGCGACGTCATGATCATGTCCTTCTTTTCTTGGAGCACTGTTTTGCACAATATTAATATTATCATGCAGTGGATGAGTGAGTAGATTAAAAGCCAATGGCAGCTGCATTAGATTTGCTGGGCAATAGTTACCTGTCATGACATCTACCATAGGTGGTTCGAGCAAAACATGTATACCAAGCGGACCCATAAACTCTTTGATTTGTCGAGTAAGTCTAAATGGAACCAGTTCAGGTACTGGAAGCACTTCCGTGGCAGATCCAAATGCATACCCAAAATCAATTCCTATAACATGTCCACTAGTAAAATCCAAAAAATAGTTCAAAGGCTATCCAAATGATATGGGATGCAAGCACAGTAAAATACCTTTTTAAATCCACCAGAAAATTCTCTGTGTGTCGATCGCCAATACCTGTCAATAAGTTCATAAACAAGCATATCTATTAATGGACCCACTCAACTCAATATAAAGCATTGAGATTTACCCATAATATACGATGCAATGCTCAATGATGCCCAGCTCTTTGCAAACCCTGATCGAATAAGTATATACGCTTCAGCCGATGCAGCCAGGTTTTGTATAAACAGCTTTAAAAAAGGTTTTTCCATGATCATCCAAAGCGATTGTATCATATGTGCAACATCATCTGCATTTGCGTACATGAGCACATTTCCGTACACTGATTGTGGAGTCGAGCAAAGATTAGAATCTCAGTTGACACGGATTGTAGTAGCAATGAAAATACATGACATCAAAATATAGCAACTACTTGCGTTCTCCTATTGTTTTAGTGCCATTTCGATAAGATTCAATAAATTGACTGTACTGCTTGTCTGCATTCGCGAATGCAGTTTGAAAGCCCGTCACATCGGACATGCATTCACGCAATGGTTTGGTATTGTTTACCCATTCCAACATTCCCAGTGTTCTTGTCATTGGTACTACCTATTTTTAACCATTTAAAAGACATTAGCTTGTATGCTAAACTTTATCTAATACCCCATTATGATACTTGCAATACTTGAAACTAACACGCAACTTACCGAATAAACACGGATGGACAAGTCCAATTTTTTTGATCGTGGATTACTCGTTAGAATGCTGTTTAGCATAGCAAACATGTGTTCAACTCTCTGATCCAGTCGCAAATCATCACCTCCCTATTTTCAGCAGAGATGAATAACCAAAATATAGGCACTAGTAACATGCTTACGGCTTACTCAACCATAATAGTGTACCTTGACCAAAAACGGATACTCTTTTCCATTAGATCCAACACATGTCAAGCGCTTGGGTCGTCGAAGAGATCCTAAAGCAAGAATTGAAGTTTGGAAAAACAAAATCTTGGTGCAATTCGATGTCAATACCGGTCCGTCTGCACGCTCAAGCTGTCCCGGCATCATCAGTCCTTCTTCAAGATAATGATCAAGACCATACATGGCCAACCACGGCGAATAGTACTTCAACTGAGTAGAACCTTGAGGAAAATGCTCTTTACCATGAATAAACTGCGTATAATATAGTTTAATTTCTCTCCATGTTTCAGTGCGTTTGAGTAAAAACTGCTCGCCGTTTAAACCACATATCTCGAGAATTCTTATGGAATGCTTTTTGGAAAATTCTTTTGCACCTGTACACGAATTGGAATGAGACTCGATGCAGTATTCTTTCATTTCCAAGAATGCAGATTGAAGCTGTGTTTGACGTTTTTCAGCTTTCAAATTTAAAATTAACTGCAGTGTAGAAATTATTAGTTACAACTAAATATCCAAAACTGCTTAATTTTCAAGGCAGTCTGAAACATTATATAGTTGGTACTATGATACTTTAAAAGAAATCTGCACTAACCTCGGTGTGATCCATCCAATCTTTAAAAATATGAGCAGGCTCAGTGAGACGACGTAGTTCTTGAATGAATGTTGTTGTAAGAGGCGATGACACAAAACTAAGTAGCCCGTTTACTTTTTCCATAGTGACTGTCGAGGCTGCAGTAAATAAATATTGCGTGGCACTGATTTGAAGGGGAAACACAATTGCACTGGGAAAAATGGATGACAACTGTAGAAAAATGTTAGATTTACAAGATAGGCCATTTATAAACAACCCATTTGGATTACCCTTTGTAACAGTAAAAAAACAGCGTCTCCATACGGTTTGTCTAGCACTGCTGTCAACTGTGAGATCCATCGGAGAAGCATCCAAGGAGCGAGTCCGTCACACTATTCATCCATTCAATTCAAAAAATATTAACCACCACATGTATGGAATTAAATAGAATACAAGGCAACATCACCATACCAAGACAGCAAACTCCTTTTTAGTATCTGGAAACAATTCAACAAGCTGCAATAATCTAGGAAATAATTCGCGTGACGATCTATTCCCATACATCATGCTTGATATAACTAAGCGTATCACGAGAAAGGCGTACTCATATTTTGACACTGACCAGTTCTATATATAAAGTAGTGAATAAAATGTGTAATTTTCATCAAACAGCATGTAAACATCGTTCAAACATACCAATACATTTGGATCTTGAGCCTCGATCCACCGCAAAACTTGATCGCATTGCTCAGCAATTGCAACTGTAGCTTGGCGTCTCAACTATAAATACATTTAACAATTAGCTAAAGTCAAGTTTTTGAAATCTAAAAACAACATGGATTTCTTTCAGTTTTTCATCGTGCAGTGCTTACATTCTGATCCATGATTTGTTTTGCTGTATTCAAGCCATCAAATGCCAGCATGTTTAACAAACTTCCCAAGCTAGCTGTATTTTCTGGAAATGTGTTGCATTTTTCAGCCAAAACACGCAGTAGTTTTTTGTTGCCAAGTAGGCGCGGACCAACAATGTCAGCATGATTTACCACTTGCTTGAGAATTGACCAAATGCACCTTGATTCTGCTATTATAAACTCAGTCTTGACTGGATCATCAAGTGAAAGTATTTGTTTCTGAAACACAGTGTTAAAATACAATTGCATATTTTGCATTTTTACAAAAAAACATGAATTCGATTTAAAAGTACACAAGGTTACCTGATAATGATGTGCATTAGCAAATAAATTGCAAAAAATATCCGCCTTGTCAAAACTTGAAATATGCACGCTGTTTAAACGAGCAGCATTGAGTAAAAATCCATCAAGAATGCTTGGAGCGTGGAATGACATAGTTTGAGGCATCATTCGAGAAATGCTCAAAGTAGCCAGCTGGAAATTTTGTTGATTATATGCATGCCTAATCATTTCCCTGTGAGATTTCTCTACTGCTATTTGAATGGATTCCGTATCTTTATCCCCAGTTTTGGGCCATCGACTCATAACAATTTCTCGAGATAAAAGCAAATCTCCCCAAATATCAATGTCATCTTCTGGATTTGGAAATCTAAATACTCCGTTACAAAAAATAAGGGTTAGGGTTATACTAAAATCATCAACTATGGTATCCAACCTCATATCAATCAAGCATACCTTGAACTCCATTGTTTCAATATTTCAAATTGAGAATTGTCACGTAATCGAGTCAAAGCATCATAAACTTCTGTAATCTAGTTTCCATTATTTAAAAGTTTAGTCAAATCTGCACAAAATAATGCAGATTATTAATGATTTAAAAATTAAATTTTAATACCATTTGGAGAGAACTGAGAAGCTTTAGTTTTCCGAGTTTAGAGTACATTCCAAGAGCTGAAAAGCAATCAGAAAATCTTGAAAAGGAAGAATTGACATAATGCCAAGCCTGATCATAGTCGTCTTTCAATATTGAAACAAGTCCTAGTTCTGTTAAAAACTTTGATAAGTACGCAGTACTATAAAATAAACATACACAGTGTAAAATGCATTCAATAATCAGACATCAGTTATTTAATACCAAAAGAATGATGCAACTCGAGATAATCTTGCTGCAGCTCCGTTGTTGGACTAAAAATCCTTTCAGTCTCACAGGCAAATCCTTGCACTGAAATGACAATAAATTAAAAATCCAGTTGTTAGGAAAATCAAAATAGCTTTTAAAACAATATAAAAACAATACAAAATTTTACAGGCACACAAGTGAAGCCAAGATCTTATAAATTGATGAATGTATGTGGGTTGAGCCTCGGTATCAATAGATTTTATCGGGTTGCCAGAATCCTTTAATATAAACTCTTGTATATTTTCCCATTCAAACAGTTTGCTATAGCACTCAAGAACACCTTGTTTCCACACAGATACCTTTAAATTTGATGCTTAGTTCAAGTATGCGACATGACTAAATCTTCAATTCAAACACTACTTGCCTCTTCTGCAGAAATCCTATCAAATGGCCCACTCAATGCTGTCTCATATATGTTTTTTGCCGCATTATAGTCACTAATTGAAGAAAAATAAAGCGCATCTATAAATAAATCATGAAAACCAAAAGAATTTTAAAGGTTAAATCTAAACCATTAATTTGTACATTTAGACAGATAGTTTGAATAGTACGTACCTTGTGTGTTTTTTGTAAAATCAAAATGAGCTTCATAAACTCCGTGATATACACTTAAATCCCCAATTGACCTGTACAGGGTAGCGATTCCAGTCCATATGGCTGAATATCCATTACATTGATATGTAGTTGTAAAAAACACAAATGAGGGTCAGTAACCAATCTAATAAAGCGTAGTCTATGATACTAGGCAAGATCTAACATTTTTTTGCAACATTTTTTTGAATGCTTTTTTCTAAAATCATGATCCCAAGATTCTCATTTCCGGTTTTAATACTGGCAGAAACAATCAATAGTGGGTCAATATGGGTGCATGGAGTCTCATACAATATACGAAGCATGGTTCCAACAAATGTAGCCGACGTGAATTTGGAACGAATCAAAAGTTTAGACACGACGCTTTGCAGATCCTTTTTCACAACGTCGGTAGATTGCATTTGATTGCTAGGGGTTCGAGGCAAACTTTTTTTCCTGTCAGATGTGGTCCATATAGACGTCACCAGTTTGGAGAATACAAATCGAGATACTTCATGGTCACTCTGTACAAGCTGCTCAAGTGGCTTGATAATAGAGCTGCATTTAATCTGCACATCAGGATACTTTCCAGTTCGGTAGTTGCATAGTATTTTTACTTTACGATTTTGCGCAAGCTTTCGGAGACTTTCCGCTTTAATCAGATTTTGCTTTAAACAAGCAGTCTCTTTGGAAAAATATGCACGTTCTTCAGCAACAGTCCGCTCCTCATGCTTGCGCTTTAATGATTTTAATGCTGCCCTAGTAGATTGACTGACGGAACCATTTCAGAAAAGCAATCAAGGCTTATGTAAATATACTCGTGCTGCTAGCATTCAAAAACAATCAAGTATCATTACACTTACCAGTCAATGGTTGATTTTACTTGATTTAGCTTATGTAAAAATAAACTATTCATCTGAAAATTTGAACTTGAAAAGAATTGACGCCTGGAATTTGTATCTACATTCAAATCACACTCAGATTAAATATATTTAAAAGCATAAAATGCAATCTCCTAATCCCATTAAACCACTTGCCTTGAATGAAAAGCCAATGAGTATCATCATCACTTTTAGTAGTCGAATCCACGCCATATGCCTCAGTAACTTTGTCCATCTAAACTCGGCCAAACAACACATGTCAAATGATTGAGCTGATGCTTATATTGATTAAATTGGCAGTTTCAAAATACTTACTAGATCATCTGAATTTTCTTGAGATAAAAACAATGGCTGTATAGTAGTATTGTTTATCCATGACGTGTCTATAGGCATATCAACAAAATAACCATCTTTCAAACTTTTGGAAAACAGATCTGTATCATATCCAGCGGAATGTTGTGAAGGGCCAAGCAAAAAGCGAGTAGCATATGAAACAAAAGAGTTTTCAGTGTCTGAGGAATACAGTGATCTAAACACATCTGTTAGTAAGATACAAGTGAAATATAAAATATACAGATAAATCACCACCAAAAACTCACTCGAACAGTATGCTAGTTCGATCAAACAAATTGACTTTTCCAATTATATTTTTTTCAACATAATTAGCAATCTCACTACAAATGTCATCACAAGTATCATCAAGTCCTTGGAGAAGGCACATATGTAGATGATTGAGCAGATCTGCTACACGGAAAGTTAAAGTTTTGGCAGTCGTTTGTTCTGAAACCAAATCTCGCCTAATCTTTTTTGTTCTGTGAAAGTCTGGTAAAAAAGAATCGTTTTCTTGGATCGAGCTAGAAAGCTTTTGAATAATGACTAGAATTAATAAAAAATAGGCCTGGCGACACTTTTGGTCTGGATGAGTACTAAAGGTTGGTACTATTGTTTTTAAAAAGTACTCCATGTCATCAACAGACAAATCGGGAATCAGTTCGATTAGAATTAGCAGAGTAAATTTTTGGCATTCATCGTCTCTGTGCGACAAAAGTCCAAGTAGATCCCTAGCACAGAGCTCTATAAACATCGACGGTATACTGGACGCACATGATACCAATGTTTCCAAACATAATGCCTTTGTAGATCCAAATAGCTGTGGAAGTATAAATAAAAGCGATTGGCCAAAATCTGTCAAGATTGGCGGATACTTTAAACTAATGCGGTTGAGAATCACCACAAATTTGTCAATGTCGCGAGCTTCGCCAAGATATGTTTTTTGGAGCTCTTTATGTACCACACAAGCCACATAGTTTAAAAGCGTATGCGATTCTTGTTTGAAATTTTCCAGTGTGTGACCAATCAACTCTGCAGCTACTATAAAAATATCTTTTCTTGCACTGCTTAGCTGAGTAACAATACTTTTATAAAATAGACCTTCGCTTAAACCAGGAGTCTGAATATCTACGCCAGAGTAAATAGGTAGACCATTGGATGAAAATGCAAAGCAGAGATAGAGTGCACTCAATGCGTCGTACTTTGTAGCAGTATCCTTGGGCAATTGAAGTTGATCATAAATGATATCCTAAACAAAATGTCAGGGTTAGCAGTACATTTAAGCTAGTCTAGGTGTCAGTATTGACAAACATGAAAAATGTACTTACTGTTGGTGTCACAATACGCTTGCTGAAACACTGAATGAGATGAGAAATCAAAGCTACATTTCGCAGCATCTCAAACCTGACTTGATTTCCACAATGCAAACATACGACTCGCTATTCAAACAGCAAAAATCAGCGAGTGTAGTTTCCAGATATAATCTTCAAATATCAGTTTGAAATAACTCACCATCATTTTTATAATAATGTAACGACTCTCTAAAGAGTCGTCATATAAATCAACTTTGCTTCCATCCATATTAGTACTCCACAAAACCAGCTGTGAAATAATATCCTATTAACCCAATATTAACAAGATCCAAAATTGAATTTTAATTTTCAAAATTCAGTATCTTTATACATTTTGACAGTCATACCTTAACCAAAGAGTTGAATCCGCCAAAAAACGTCGTTTCATCAGCCAACATTTGTGCCAATGGTTTCCAAAACTCGGTCTTGAACTTTTCAAAATAGTCAGAATGCATCAGAATAACCTTGACAATAAACGCCCTGATGTGGAACGACGTCTCTAATAGATTGATCATTCAAATCATGGTCTAGTCAAAAACGAAAAGTAGTATGCGCTATGTTTGGACATACAAATTACCTTGATTAAAAGTTTCAAGTAGTTGTGCTGCACAAACGTGCATAGACCCAACATCCACCAAAGCGGTTGTGGATATACGCGCAGCTCCATCTAGTGACCGGATTACACAATCCAGTAAATCGCGCTTAAACAAAGGAAAACCCTTTAAAAAGTATTAGTGTCAATACTGATCAATTGTGAATATAAATATAATAGATAAATTACATTTTGGAAATTGCTGACATCTTGATTGTTTGAAGTCTGGCTGAAATTCAATTTGTCCGATTGAAAATCAACATCCTTGGAAAATTCACATAAAAACGACACTTGCTGATGAAGATCAATCAAATTACTCCAATGGCGCTCTTGTTTATGTGGATTTTCTGAAAACAAAAACACTCGATACATTTCAGACTTGAAACAAGTATATCAGTACAAAACATACAATATAGGCTATACGTCATGTAAGGATCCAATGTAAAACCTACTTTAAACTGTGTTTTACAAATTACAGCAGAGAGAGCTCCGTATGCAGCACGATGATACATTAGACGTATCGGAGCTAAATCTACAGGGTCAAGTATTGGTACATCTTCAGATTTTGCAGAGTGAGCAGATTTGATTAGTGCAAGCGAAAGGGCTTTTTCATTCGCCGCCGGAAACGGATGCGTGTATGCGTTGATCACTTTTCCAGATATATGGTGCAGCTCCTTGTGTGGGATATGCAAATATGCAACTTCCATAAGACTAAAACACGATGCCTTAATGACAAGATCCCGGGTTATATCACCCATTATAAGCGTAACATCGCTTGTAATAGACTGCATGATTGATTTAACGTGCTTGGTAAAAAATGCAATTAGTTTTGCCTCGCTCATTCCCAATAGCACTGGTATTAAAACATCTTTAACAACATTTCCTCGAAGATTGTACATGATGCTATTATCAAATAAATATCTTGAATCGTTGAAAAATATGTTAACAATTCGATTGAAAAGCAATGGTGACTTTGCACATGTTCATAAAAGACACGATATAATATCTATGATGCTGAATTCATTGATACTTACTGCATACACATATCAGTAAATTCATGTGCTTTTACATCAGAAAGATGCGTTCCCATGTGATTCATTCCTTGCTGAATCTTGTAGGTAAATATACTGTTATCATCTCGACATAAATGGGAAAAAAGCACTTTTGCAATCAAAACAGATCCATGCATTTCAATCCCTTGCAAAAGATTTTCTACAACTGCAACATATTGTAAATACTGATCCGTTCCTTCAAGCGCTTTTATACCATTGGGTGAAACTGGAAATTGAATTTGAATAATATTTTCTATACATTGAGTCATCTGCATTCAATGGTTATTAATGGCTAGCAAGTTGATTGCATTCACTTGATGATACTTTTAATAATAGTTGAAAGCATGATACACGTACAAGATTCTCGGTTGCTTTGTCAATGCTGGAAAACCTAGCCAAGTGTCGTATTGTATCGCGTTTCTCTGCCAAAGAAAACCGAGTTTCAAGTAAAAAAGCAAGCTCCGCTGTCATTAGTTTTAAAAAATCCGGATGATTCATAACTGTATCGTTTGATATGCTATTGATACGGTTAAAAAATAATCGTGCAATGCCTGTCTGCTCATGATTTCTGTGAGAAAATAAACTTTCCAAAAGCGGAATACACTGTGGTAGCACCTTGTTCAGTAATTGAATAGCATCCACATGGTCTGTAGGTGCGCTCAATAATGAGTCTAGCATTCCTAATACAACCATATGAACCTGAGGGCTTGCCCAAAATTCCTTGACGAATGGTGCATATTCATCAAACTTGGTTGCAAATGATTGGTCAAGAACGGGTTGGAACCAGTGGTAAAAATGTTGAGCTTTTTTTGAAACGTCCAAATCCGTAAACATCTATTGTAATCAATACCATATATTCAACCCGTTAAAATGATGTTTTCAAAAACAAACTATAGAATCACTATTAGATACACTTGCCAACAAATTAAAGCAAACAAACGATCTGTAAGTACTGATTGAAAGACACACAGACAAAAAATTCTGGGTTATTTCAATGATCCCAGGATCAGTTTTAACAGAGTAAAATACAAGTGATTCTAGTCCACGTTGAAGTGGATGAAGAGCCCCAATATTTGAAAGCTCAGACATCCAAAGTGTTCGAGTCAGCAAACTTAGTCCACGAAATTGCATCCTATAATGAGCAAAGCTTTGACACTCGTGCAGATTTAAGAGTTCAAGTGCAAGTGGGTCAATTCCAGATGCGATACTAAGAAGCATCTTTACGCGATTTTCCATAGGAAGCCGGCGATAAAACACATCAAGGGTGCTTTCAACTATTGATTCTAATCTGATTGAAACACCAATATCAGTATGATCAAATGAGTTGGGTATACTGTCCGTAAGTAGATCCAAACCAAGAACAGCGGGATTAAACACTGCCAACGTGAGTATTTTAAACATAGGCTCTTCTACAAGGGCCCATATATCAGATGTCATGTGCATCTCTATACTGCCTTGCAATGAAAATACAATGTTCATCAATCCAAACAATTTTACGACAGACAAAGCAATCGCATCTACATAAGATTGATCTCCATGAGTAATGTTTCGAAGGTCAGACAGCGTTTGAAATCTAGAGCATACGTTTACAAATTGCAATAATGGATTGATCAACATGGGTTGACAGGTCACAAGTTGGGGTTTCAAAAGATCATTTTTCAATAAAAAGGTAAATGAGTCTAGTGATACAGAAAGTTGCTGAATCCATTTTCTTCCAAGAGCACTATCATGTCGCCAATTTCCTTGAAGAATAGGAGAAAGTAACTGATCCGTAAGGTAGTTTGGGGAAGCGTATATCAAGCTATCAAACATTGTGTTTTTATCTAATAATGGTTGCAGGACAAATTTAAAGTGTAAAATCCGTGTTTTCATTAGTGTCAGATTATTTAAACTAAAAATAACAAGGCAAAGTCACTCACTAGATATCAGGTTTGTAAAACGAATAAATAAATCCCTACACGCTTGAGCGAATGCATACTCAACGGATCCAAACTGGCCAAATAACCACTTTATCAATGATAAAAGATCTGAAGATTCAAGTCCTGGAAATAAGCGTCGCAGATCATCAACATTTTTAAATAAATCAACTCGCGTCACTATAATATAAGCAATTGATTCGACAGCCTTTTGAGCAGAAACAACCGTTTCATCAGACACTTCGTCGCGATCAGAAATACGAAGCGCATACAGTGAATGATATAGCATTTCAAATGTAAACATAGTAGCAGCTTGAGTGTTGAACTGAAGTATATGCTTAATTTTACCAACAATCATGCAGGCTCCGAGTCGTTTATGTGGCTCGTGGTGATCAAGCAAATGATATATTCGAATAAATATTGTACTGACATCAGAATAATCTTTAGAATCCTCATCCATATCATCTGTCGGATTTTTCAAAAAATGAAACAAAAACTCGGCAATGGATTTGCTGCCAAAATCACGTTGAGTAGCACTATCACTTGTGGCTGCATCCATGCAAGCGAAAAAAAGCACGGCCGTCTCACTGGCTTTTCTATTTTCAGGAATGGATAGCCATCGAATGATCTGTAGCAGCAAAGGTTGAAACAAACTGCGTGAAATAGGTTCCACGTCCACTGCAATTCTCAATATACATGGAAACACCTTTTCAAATATATCATGAAATTTACACCGGGTGTCAGACACATGTCCCAATCCAAATGCAATCCGACCTAGCATAAGAAGTATCAACGAATAGAGTAACTCTAATGCTGCAACTTTGACTTTTCGATTTGGCGAGAATTCTGCAAGATATGAAATTCGGGGTATTATATCATCTAAACATCCAAATACATATTAGCCAAACGCATACAGTATTGGATTAAACAGCCAAAGCAATGCAATCCGATAGTTTTGAAATAGGATTAAAATACAAAAAAAGTTACCAAAGTATATTCGAGCAATTGTCTCGCGATAAGGTACATCAAAGAACAACAGAGGAGGTTTCTCCCTGTTCCATGAAATGGCCACATCAAAATTCTTTCCATCAAGCAAAAGTCGATTGTATTGCCCAATTCTTCCCAACAGCAAAACAACCCTCCTTTTAATTTTGTTTAAATCAATATGATCTATAGTGGATGTTTCAAGAGAGCTATCAAGTTTATCGCGCTGTATTGCTCCCATGCCAAGTTTAAACTTTTTTGAAAAAAAATGAGAATTGGACGTGTTTTGCACTGTTCCATTTGGAGATGTTGAGAGATATTCTACGAGTGAAGGCAAAACATGAGATAGTACTGATTGCCAACTTTCAACATTTGAGTTTTTGATCCAACGCTCGAGTGCATCAAGACCGACAACAGCCATGGGAAAATAACTTGTGCCCATGGAAAACGCTGTTTGCATTGCATCTTGCATTTTGGAAATGTCTAGAATAGAAAACGGAGCAGACAGCACAAGTGACAAACACGAGCATAGTAAATCATCCTTGAATGCCCACATACGCCTTAATACATGAGCAACGTAATTACAAAACATTTTTTTACAGTCCAATGCATGCTGCCGAGTTTGGTCTGTATCGCTGAAAAAGTCGGTATCAATGCAAATTTTGAGACAAAGAGTAAACATGTTGTAGTATCCACTAATCAATGGATGCTTTCTGGAATGTTTAATCCATGTTTCAGCAAATACAAGCATCCATTGAGAAAGTCGATGTTTAGGCTTTCCAAGGAAAAATACTTTGCAGAATTGAACAAGATTGATTAAAACTTGATGATCTTTTGGATGTGTTGCAACCGCCACTACTTTGGTTTCAATTTGAAAAGTATCTGTTTCTGCACATGCTTCATTGTCAGAAAGTTGGGATTGTGAATTTTGCAAAGTTCTTTGGGTTTCAAATATATATTCGGCGTCTGCATGCTTGATTGGAGATTTCATTGTTGTGTCTTTGATAGATAGATCTAGTTTTTGTGGAATGGCAATCACCGCGTGTATGATTTCGTCAATCATCAAATCTATAAACTGCTCAATCGATTTTGGATCTATGTTGTTTTCAAGCATTAGGCTGCGTGTATTTAGTATCTCATTCCAAAACAGCAAATACTCCTTGTACGCTTCTTGCTTCAGCGTTCCAGTGGCAGAAAGCAAACTTGTCTTGATCTGCAACGAACCATCTGATAAAGTAAATGCGATTGCTCGTGATACACAATGCCTCCAAATAGTGAAAAGCGATTCGTGGGTAGAATAAAGATTCCACAAAAAAGTCAACAATGCTTTACAGCATTGGTTACGAACCACGGCACCAATGCTAGGAAAATATACAAGCATGACTTCAACAATCATTCCAACAACATGCACAAACTCGGAATCAATTGTATCCATTTCTACACAAATATGACTAAATGCTTGCAAAAAAGACGGAATGTGTAACAAATGGGCTTCGTTGATACTTTCGACATTGCTATAGAATTGAACACCGTGCTGCATAATAACTTTTGTAAGCGAGGTAAATTCATCTGCACCCCAAAAGAATTTGCATGCGTGACTCAACATTCCAAATCCATAAATGGCAAGTGATACTTCAGATACGGATAGATTGGGCGTAGTGAGTTTGTAGTTGAATTTAGAGAGAATAGAAACAAAACACAATTTTTCGTCTGCTCCCTCACAGTTTTGCAGAAGTGCTTTTGAGATATTCTTGAAAAATTGCACAAATGCTGCCAACCCCAATCTCGACAGGTCACGATTTTTGTGTATTGACATGCATTCGAAGCAATTATATAGAACAAGCCAGTCTTTAAGAAAAATATCTGCAAACATTTCCGAATGATTAATCAATATCTGAAGGCCGGCTTTAGGCAGATCGTAACGAGTTAGGTTGTCGATGGGATGAATCACAAATTTGATGCATTTATAAACCAAATTCAAATCCTCTTGTTTGATAAATTCAAACTGAAACAAGTAAAAATTCAAACCAGTCATTGCTCCAACTATATGTTGTGTATCTATTCCGGCTCGTTTTGTGCTAAAAAGTTTTTCGATAGTTTTGAGCAGATGACGCTGCAGTTGTTCAACCCAATCTTCCATGATGGAATGTGGGTACTGTTTACTAATCAGACCTAAAATGCTGAGAATAGCTCCTTTGACTAAACGTATATAATTCAATACACCAATGAAAATGCCAAATTAATCTATAAAAATTCAATTGGGTTTAGGTAATACTAACAGCTGTATTCACGTAAAATGGAGCGCTAAATAAACGAATGCCTGCATCCCAGTTTAGTAAATTCCACACTTGTTTGATTTCCAACTCTCTTTTTTTTCAAACATTGGGTGATTGACATGGAAACAACAATTACAGTTTTGAGACTATAATTTTGTTCAATTAAAACGCGAATGAGGTCAAGATACAAGTGGAATTTAACAGTAATCGGACTCAGTATCTGGATTACAATGGATGAATTTGGAAATCGTAGAATACATGATTATATCAAAAATGGAGCAAAACGATAATCAGTTTAAAACTATAGTCTGGTTTTGTGGCATTATATGATGAACGTTATGCTTTAAAAATTGAGATGCCAATTGAAGTGGTTAATTTGTAGTAGAAAATCACAACGAATATGCAACCGTTGTCTATTTCAAGCCAAGAGACAATTGCTGGAAAGCAAACGTTCCATTTTACGTGAATATGGCTCTAAAAAGAATGTCATTTAAAAACTCGACAAATGTAATACCTGACAAAGAGATTTTTGTATACTGTTGAATATAAGTCATATAATACTGTTCAAATAGTCTATCAACACTTAGATCCACAGTACTGTGTGGTATTCCAAGATCTAAGATCTGCTCGACAGGTCTAAATGACGCTAATTTGACTCGACTCGAGTCTTGTGAGCGAAATATAGCCATGCATGTGGTGATTATTTGAACGGCATATGGCAGGATAGATGATGCACCTAGTTTTGGTATAAATGCAGTCAGTGTGTTAAATATAAACACCTTTGCTCTATCATGCCGAGATATTCCTTTAGAGGATCTGAGAATACGCAATACTCCTGTTTTGGGATCAAACAGAAGTGAACTTGCAAGTGCTAAAATAGACAATCAAATGGCAAGTAGTTTATCAGTAGATTGTTAGTTATAACTTTTATATATGAATGGATTGGTTTTTATCCAAGAATCAATTCATTTGGTTCAAGATCAAGTCTGGGAAAAACTATCAATAAACTTGCCGTGATGATCTGAGGTGAGCTCGGTGGTAACAATAGTCAAGATTTCGGCAGCCAGCGATGTCGAGTCCTGCTGAAAAGTAAAGTGGATCGCAGATTCATCAGGTTCAATGGCCTGTGATAAAGCTTGCAATAGTTTTTTCAGAGTCTGTAGCTGGTTTGAAATCATTAGAAAGTAGTGGATAAAACAAGCGTGCGATTTCATTCACATTGAAATTGCAGCTCATGACAAAAGGAATGAAAACGCAGAAATGTTTATATTTCAACTCATTTTCATTAGTTTCAAACCGTTCTAATAGCATCAGACAGACTACTGTTTCAGCAGACGATAAAGCAGATCGTTCAGCAAGCTGGCCGTGTCAACAAGTCATACTGTCACCGCGGTACACGAGGCACGATCGATAGATGCTCTTGCCATTCAAATCAACAATCTATAGATATTTGCAAAAAAGCATTGCCAAGAGCGATAGTTGCTGGAAATCATGCAATGCATGATCATCAAAAGTGGATAATTAGTTCAAAGCTATAGTCTGGTTGTATTTTATGATAAACGGTGTGTTTATTGAAAATATCAATTAAAACAAATCCATGACAAGAACCTACAGCACATATTCAAACATTGTCTTTCAAAAAACGGTCATCGCAAAACAAATATTTCACTTTACGTCGATAATCTCCACATCTGGTGTAATTAAATCTAAAAATGTATCTACAAAACTATTCAATCAAACAGTCTCGGATTTATTTGTTGGATCCATCCTGTGGAAAGCAGTTGTTTTGCAAAGATGACAGCTTATTGAGCAAATCTTGTGCAATGTTTTGTGCCGGCTGTTGGTTTGTCTGAATAGCTGCCGTTTGAAAGCCATTCGGTTTTTGATAAAGGATATCTTGAAGCTGCTGAGCACCATAGTATGGTAAGAAAGGCTTGCTATCTGACCCAGATGGAGGCATTTCAGTAGATGGATACGATCCATTGATGAACGGAGCAGGCGGTGAATAGCTCATGGGCATAAATTGAGGATTAAAATATACTTGTCTTTGAGGATATTGTGGAAAATGGGGAGATTGCAAAGGTCTAAATGGCATCTGTGAAAAATGTGGCGGAAAGGCAGGACGAAACAGCTGGTTGGGTGGCATATGTAACTGCGGTCCCTGTTGTAATCTATTACCATTGTGTTGATTTTGATAATGTGGTCTAAAAGCGTGTCCAGATGGATGGTAGCCAGGTTGAGATTGAAAACTTGCATTAGGATCAATTTGTCGATCTGAGCGAACTTGTACAGCGCCATTGTAGCCGAATCTCTCTGAACCAGAGCTCATGCCACGACCTCTCATTCTGCCACGACCATTCCCACGATCGCCACCTCGATACCTTCCTCGCTCATTGGTCTGTCGCGATTGCAAAGTGTCGCTTTCTGCAATCGCACCTTCCTCTTCTGAACTGGCATTATCCGCATTTCTTTGAGACTTTTGAGCATCTCCGCGACTTTTTTTTGCATTTTTCTTGAGTCGACGATGCTCGATTTCCTTTTCATCATCAGAGTATTCAATCTCATCTGCAGCGACCTCTTCATCATATAGATTTGAAGCATCCGATCCTTTTAGTAAACGCAACGGTTGGGTGAGCACTATTTTTGCCAAATTCTCGATAAAATAGACAGAGGTGCCAACTGCAGCTTGTGTTGCAGCAATATCGGCTGCAGAGTTGAAGCGAACGGTATATAACGGTTCGTTTACCGGACCGAATGTGTCAAAAATTCGACCGAGGATACTCCGATCTTGAAAAAAAAGAATACTGTCCGCATCTAGCACTTGAACCTCGCCTCCAACAGATGCTTTGATTACTACAAGAGTATCTACGATTGCTGAGATGGCACCTATTGCAACTATTGGAAGATGGGTTGGAATCTCAAAAGTGATGGGTTCTACAGGAAGTAAATTCTAAATCATATAGATAAAAGCATTAGACATTAGCAAGCAATGATCACTTGGACAACACCATCATCTTTAATCGAGTTGTAATCTTTGGATGGTCAAGCCTTACCACTGCCTCATTTTTTGTTGCAATTACTCCCGTTGTTGCATCGTCATCATCGTCATCACTAAATGCTCGACTGGTGTTTGCACGACGCTTTTTATTTCCATCTACTACTTGCTTGTTATCGTCAGAACTCTCACTAGAACAATCACTTGAACTGGAATAATGATTTGAATGCAGTACAAGACAAATTAGTATTTTGTGAATAAATGACTAGCTAAATTATTTGTATATACCTATCGCTAAACGTTACTTTACTTGCGTCAGACTCGGATCCATCACCGCCTGCTACTTCAATGCTTGATTCAGGCCCATCCAATAAAACACTGTTTGTTTCATTGTTGGCTTCAGTAACTGTTGGGTGAGTGGAAGCAGTTGGTATATTCAAAGCGGGCTCGACTGGTATCATGATTTGATCCACAACTATACTGGAATCATGCTTTGCTTGCGTATCATTTGCGGTGGACAAATCAATTGTATTTGCGATCATCTCAGTGCATGTTTCTGGCTCAGCAGTGTGATCCACACTAACTGAATGTTTTGCAGCTTCCTCTAGTTCCAATGGTTGAGTGGATGGCGGACTATCATAGTCTGAAGCCTGTTCCGAATGGAGCATGTACGATTGCTGTAATGCACCTTCGGTTGGTGTAGTATCGAGATAGAATGACATGGTTTCTGTATAAAACAATCAATATTGATCAAGCGAATGGATATCGACAAGATGCTTTATCAATTTTTTATAAAAAAAAAGTTTGAAATGTGTTGTAAAAACCCTCATTTCAGTATGACGGTCATTTGGAGTATTCATCATGGCAATGTCGAGTTCATTTTTTTACACTCTTGACAATGATACCATTTTATCAGCAATGCAGTTGCTGACCTAGCAGGAGATTACAGGAAATCATCAAGTTTCAAGTACTCAAACAAGGCTTGATACGGATGAAAGCAGCCAACTATAGATTAAGACTAGATAGTATCAGCTTTTATTGCTTAGTGTCAAGAAACAGAAGCAATGAAAGTTTTTAACTGATTCGACCAAGTCGAATCATCCCCGTCAGCAAATATGGGGGGTGCATGTGGAATTATGTTTCAAACAGCAGTTGATGGCATGGTACAGTAAAGCATCTAGCGGGTCGGATCCGTTGCTGAAGAGGTAAAATATTAGTTGTAGGCCTAGATTCAGTGTCATTGATGGAGTGGACAGGAAGCTTGCGGGTTGCGGGTGGAGAGCATGTGTCTGCTCAGCATTACAACAGTTGTTTTGACAACAGTTCATTCAGTTTCCTGACAACTAAGAATTAGTTGGAGCATCACTCATACTGCTCTTGATCTTTCTGGATCGTCTTCAAGGGATTTCTTTTATACATCAACTCGATTGACTTGATTCATCATCCACAACTATCTGCTCCTAGTCTTGACAATCCATTCAACTGACATTGTTCTACGCTGCATATGAGAACAAGACTTGATCAAATTCCCATCCAATCGCAGCATAACCAGCAAATCCAACAGCAGCTTCGAGAGCGTCAGCAATCCATGTCACCATCACTTCTTATTCCTGAAAACCCCCATACTGGCAGCCCTGCTACAAATAGTACAACATCTCCAACATCACCTCCCTTTACTTCAGTTCGCTCTTCTCAATCCCTATTGACCCCACCCGCCTCATTCAATACTCTGTTGAGAGCTCCTCAACCAACACTATGGTCATCAGCTGTATCTGCCCATTCTGGTACTTCAATTAGCTCTGGTTCAGCATCCATTGACTCATCCACGTCTATGCCTGCTATGATTTTCAACGGTATCTCCTCATTTAGAAGCTCGATCATCAGTAGCACTCGTGGCTTTTATTCTAGAACCGCTTCACTCGATTCCAAGGAATATCACTCACAAGTACAAACCGACCTGCCCCCAGAAATCATGTCAATGCAAATCAATCTTTCCAACCCTGTCATCACATTTCGGGGTGTCAACCAAGGCCATCTTTTGGACAATGATTTGGCATCCTTGCAAGGCCATGTCTATGTTCACTTTAAAGATCCTCTAATGAGTTTGGCGCGAGTTAGACTGCGAATCGTTGGTGAAGAGTTTGTACGTGCCTTTTCTGATAGATCCAAGCCTTCTAAACTTCGAGGTATCTTTGAGCATCATATTTTTTTAAATCGCACAGTTGTATTATGGGAACCAATGAAGCAAGAGCTTATGCTGATTCGATCCCGTGAGCTGCGATTTAAAGTTGATTTGCAAGGAAATCGGTGTCCTCCTACATTTGCTTCTAATGAAGGATCGGTTTCTTACCGTGTCGAGGTGCTGCTTGATATCCGTGAAGAGCCGAATGAACTCAACAACTGGAAGAGTGGTGGAAATATTGAAATGGTGGCCTGCTTGTCTGACTTTCGAGTTCAAAGAGTACCTACTTTTTCCGAGTTAAAAATCTACAGCAAACCTACAACTATATCCAAATTACAAGTCAATTGCTTTGTAACTGGATCCCGTATCATCTTGGCCCACCAGGCTGGCCCTAAAAACTTTATTACTGTAACTCCATGCAGAGTGTCAATCCATATGGCCGGAACCATCAAGCATGTCTTGATTGATCATGTCATTGTATCACTGGTCGAACGGACAAAGTTTTTGGGTAGAAAGTCTTCCTTGTTGGCAAAGGTGAAGCCAGAGTTCAAGTCATATGTGAGAGATAGAAACGTCTTGGGTGCAAGAGAGATTCCACGGGAAGCAATCGGACCTCGCATCTTGCTAGATCTGTACGATATCTCCGCTGCTCAAGTATTGAACCAAACCATGTTTGGCAAACATCTGGAAGTGTCTCACCATCTGGCTGTCGAGGTGCATATTGTTGATCGACCTCAGGCTGTATTGATGGAGATTCCCATTGTTCTTGCATTCACATAATCTTTTCAGTTTGCTCCAAATCATCATTAAAACCAACGGTTTCGAATAAACCCAAATAATCCACCTTGAAATGACCTTCAATACAACATAAATCTCATTCAAAAAATAAATGATTAACCAAGAGTTCTTGAAGTGGTTTTATTGGCGTGGAAATCCAATCATTCATCTACGCAACCTCAATACGCTGGAGAGCTAACAACATAATCCAAAATATCAGCTATTGATTCAACTAAATAAATATCAAAAAAAACTAATCTTACTAGGAGGAAGAGATTGCTTGAGCTTCTCGGCCTTTTCAGCATCAGTTACAACAAGAGTGTACAGGTACTTTGAGCAGCGAACCTTGAACTTGTGCTGAGATCCTGTCTTCTTGACCTTGACAGACTGAGCATCCTTGCGCTTGCAAGTCAGGAGAAACTCCTTGATTTCCTTGATTTGCTTAGGCTATATAGAGATTAGATCAATCCAAAATGTCAGTTGAGCCTATACAATATACATCTGATCGACATCAAGTGTAAAGTCATGATCGACATCATCCAACAGAACGTGTTCAATCCTGACACTATTCATTTCAATCCACTCAAGCCTTGGTGAAAACAAACTGCTAGCTTCAAGAAACAAAGAGTAACTACTTGTTAATGGCCAAAGTTGAATCAGCATGATCAAAACAGCTGCTACAGCATTATATACGGTCTGATGAAAACTGGATATTTCAGGTCCAGACATCTATCCCGGTCAAGTCAACACCGTAGCATATGTATGCATCACTCCAGGTCAGTAGCAATTGAGGCTCTGTAAACTAGAGCAAGGCTTGAATAGAATTGAAATGTAAGACAGTGGATGGATATTCTGGTTGGATGCATGGATGGATGTGTTGACTGGATGCACAATGGATTGAATGCATGGACTCAATAAGCAGTTGACAAACCATCTGCGACTGTTGTTTGGTGAATGTGAACTTGAGTCCTTTCCAGCAACTTGTCTTTAAATTACACCAAAAAACTGTCAATGTCCTGAGGACGTGTTGTACCGTGTTGGTTGAAATCATCCTCGAAATCATCTTGCCAAGCTACAAAAATGGTTTCCTTTTCATGGTAAGTTCCAAATCAACCAAGTTGCACCTGCGATCATTAGATATAAACCAGCCTTTATGTTTTAAAATTACATAGTGAGGTTTGCCAAGAAACAATCAAGAAACCAAAACTGGAACAGCATTATTACAGATGTCCTAGAGCCTATTACTCGTGCGTTGACTGTTCAACCACTTTTCAAGGAACAGATTATCGTGCTCATACCTCATGCATTTCTGAGGCTGAAAAATATCAAAAGTCGGTTTATAAGCCACCCAAGGGAAAGGTAGTAGCTGTTTTGAAACATCAAGATCTGCATTCACCGACTGATACTAAATAGCCAATCCATTATGTTTTCAATCTATAAATGTACAGAAAAATCAAGATGCTGCTTCAAAAAACACCACCAAAATCAGCGCTACACCAAATGTTGTCAAAGCAACCACTACTCCATCATTGATTTCACAAATCAAAAAGACGGAAGCTGAAACTCTTGAGAAAAAAGCTAATTCTGATTCAGAACAAACTACTATGAAGCAGGAAAAAAGTACCAAGGTCAAAAAGCGAAAGGCTGATTTTGGGTCAGAAACCAAGAGCAGCAAACAGTCTAAAGCCGAGGAACCTACTTCAGCAAGCTCATCACCTACACCGGTTGATGCAAATGAATCTATATCTAGTGATTGTATTCGATCTGCACTTGATTCCATTTTTAAAAAGGTTGGTCCTGATAATATCGTGTATATGCTTTATCGATGTCGTGATTTAAACTTGCTAAAACTCTTTGTACAAGTCTTCTGATCTCTCATTTGGAACAGTGCGAGAGAAACTCGTAAAAAAACTGCAAAAAATCTAAAAAACAAGTCGCTGGATAGTTCGATTATCCAGTCTCGTCTAGATGATCTTGTTACAATCTCGTCAAAGGATGGGATCATGTACTTTTCCGTTTAAAATATTTTTTAGTTAAAATGTAATAAAGGCATCAAAACCTCGTATGCTTGCAATAGCATTCATTTCTTGCGTTTATATCTCCTGCTCTCCCTTTCGCGATAAAAGCTGAGAAACTCGCACTTGTCCACGACGCTTTTAGATGTTTTGCGGATCCGTAGAATTCGAGCTAAAATTGTGCTGAATTGCAAACCCACAGCGTCCTCCTCAGCATCAGCTGTGTCTACAGCTGATGGATTGGATGAAAGGTCCAACTCTTGCGGTGGAAGCTCTCGCACCTCGAGTGTATTATACAACTATATAGATGTACTGTCAACTCCATCTATACTCTCATCGACAAGGTAAATCATCACATACAGAACTATATGGCAGTAAATTACCTGAGCTAGAGTCCAGAAAAAGTGAATATACTTGTTTCCAACAGTGTAACACGGACACCATTGGTTATAGACATATCTAGATATACAGAAATCCGTTGAAATTTAAAAACACCTTGTTATATCATAGCTTCTCTAATCAGTGCAATTCAAACTCTACTCTATAACATCAAGCATCTTACTTTATGCCAGTGACGTGAATTTGAATATCGAGCTCGTCTGGATTCATATCTTTGAACACGTTCATAAACTTCAACAGTCCACGTCCATTCGAAGTCGTGCCCTAAACCAGATCAGAAACCAAATATTAGAATATTGCCCAAATAGTCTACGCATTCTAAACGCTTATCCAGTATCAGCATTACCTCTGGAAATATAACGATTGGTGCAACACACGATGACTTGTTATATTTCTTTATAAAATCGACAAACGTTACTTTGTCAGGTTCATCATCCAAGTCAGGATAGTTGCCTGCCTCCATCAACGCCTCCCAGAACGAAATCTGCCTCACCATCCCATTGGATGAAATGTGCAAAAACACTGGCGAAATGCTAAACATGAAAACCATTTGTAAGCTACAATATAAATCGTATTTAAAATCAAAAAAAAGCACCTCACCTGGATGCATAGTACAAAATATCGAAATAAGATGTGTGGTTGGAGATGTAGAGATCGGGGTTTGGCTTTTTCAACTTGTGGTTTGCTCGAGATAAACCCGACTTGCGACCACCTCGTTGTAATGTTGAATTGGATTTAGAAATCCACCAAAACCCACACAATGCCAATACAGTCCGCCCAAGAGATCCATAAACAATTCGTTTCCAAGTATATTGTATTTTGGGTGAGATGAGCTGTTTTAATTTGAAATTCATACAAGGTCAAGTTTCACAGCACATGATAGTGAATTAGCCAATAATAGAACATGTTAAATGTGTACTGCATATCTAGTTATGAGAATGGATCTTACAATTATTGAAACCAAATCAAGAATTGACCATAGTAGTGCAACCACAGCAATGAGGATTATCTTGATCGTAGCCAAGAACGGTCCTAGAATAAAAGTTTTGATGCCATAAAGAACAAAATGGAGAGTCGATTCGTCGCTTCGTGGAGGCTATTATAAAAAATGATACATCAACTCTCACATTCAAGACATGTCCTACCATTACCATTTACCTTTGGTGACAGAAATGGGTGAATGCCAGTGCCTATTCATCCAGTTGAATATATACACGACCAATTACAAAGTAAGAGTGCTGCAAACATATCCATCAAGTTATGGTAATGCTTATACATAATACAATTAAAAGGACGATGTTGATATAAAAAGCAGGGTTAGATACCTGGGTCTCGCCAACCAGAATACTTGAATCAATTGAAAAAAGACAGGCAAGATTGTAAGCCAAGTAGTAGTCAATCCAGATCACTAGCGTTCTTTAGATACCTTTTCCATTAATGTCAAATTGGATAAAGAAAGCTTGAAGTGCAAACTACAAAGCGATTAAAATAACAGCATTTTGCTATAAATCGAGTTAGATCGACTCTTGACATTTAAAACGACAATCACTTTATTACTATTTCAATCAAATTGCAGTCGTATTCACGTAAAATGGAAGTGATTGTCTTGACAATGGTTCAATATTCGTTGGTTTCCTACTACAAATTGACTTTAATCGACACCCAATTCAATAAACACAATGTTCATCATACACAATCAAACTGTAATTTGATTCAAGATTCTGTTTTTGCATAGCCATACACTGCAATCATCAGATTCATCCATCACGATCCGAGTCCGGCTATTATCAAACTCCACTTGTATTCTAATTTCATACATTCGCGCTCTAGTTCAAGAGCAATCTTGGAAATACAACTATACATGCCAGTCACTAGACTATTACTCAGTAAATTTGGTACCAATCATTCCATGAGACTGACTGTTTATTATGCACTTTGGCATCCTTGTTTAATGTTCCATTTTACGTAAATACAGCTGTAAATCAGCATCCTGAATGATGAGGTCTACTTGTTCGTGGGAGAGGAGTGCGTGGGAGAGGAATGCTTTCCGAGTCTAGATCAGGCTCACTGTACAACGGTGCTTCAATGACAATCACAGGCAACGACACATCTGCACTGCTCTTGGCAGAAGCCACGCCTGTTCCAAACGTAAGTGTTTCTTGTCGTCTGCCATCGCTAGTTATTGATAGCTTGCTAAAATGTGCTGTATCTACTACATTTTGGGGTTGTGTACTGTCCAGATCCACATCCACGCCTCCATCAAGACAGAATCCTGCAAGTGACAGCGTAGAAAGTGATAATGCTTCTGTATGCCCGCCTGTTACGGGTGCCAATTCCTTGGGTTGCTCCCAGCCAACTGGTGGAGAGCCAGGTGGAGAGAGAAGAAAGTTGCGCTCCAATTGAGGGACGGATAGTAAAGTTTGTTTCATTTTGCCATCCAGTCCCAGTTGGCTTAAATCTGTATGCTAGATAATAGTTTCAAGCCAGGATTAATCATCACATTTGCATGGTTTAAATTGCATACAGTCAGATTGATGACCAAAAACCATGATAAACGTTCAACATCAAACTCAAATCAGTATTACCTGACCATAATACACTCTCAGTTCATAGTTTAAAAACTGAGTCTTGTGAAGATCTTTTTTGATTTGAACAGCAGTGGCAGTTTCTGCAAAAATGGCTACACAAATCAAAGTCTAATCATCAGTAAATCTAATATGCAGTCAGGGTGGTTCAAGCATAATCTGGACTCGACTCAAGTCCATTCAACCTGACAAGCAAGAATAGCAACACACAGTCTTACCCAGCATTCTTCCAAACGACTTTAGAATGACAAGCTTGATAAGATGCTGATACTTGGATAGCAACTCATTGCGAAGTGCGTGTCCCTGATTATCAAATGCTTCTAAAGCCAAGTTAGTAAACACTAATGTGTTTGTAGCAATGGGCTCGAGTGCGTCCATCTGCACTGCATTAGTGATTGTGCTTTCCTCTGTCATAATCACCGAATCTGTTCAAGTTTGCTATTCTCTTGGTCTGATTTTCAACTCCAATTTTTTCATTTTTTGCCATTTCAAACCTGAAGCCGAATCTACCTTTTTGTTTTGATATGTATCGAGGTGACCGAAAAGGTTTGGCAGTTTCTGCTATAGGTGATGATCAATATCACGATGTAGGCACGGACAAATATTTGCTTGAAGAAACTGGTTTGAAGTTTGAAGATGATGAGAGCAACAGTCCAGACGAACAGTTGAGTAATCAAGTCCATATCAAAAACGAAGATGGTTTTGATACTGCAGCACATACTGAATTTAGGTACAATTTCAACTGCTTTATTTTGAATTCATGATGTTGCAGAAAATATCAAATTGGTCAGCTTTATAGCATACCAAATCTGACACTCGTCTGTTCATTCTGTTGCTTGTCAAAAAAGTCTGTGTTGAATTCAGTATCAACTAATCTCACTTTGAATCACTAAGCTCTAGTGTCAAAGGCCTTTACTCGCACAATAATGCTGCCAATACTATAGAAATTGATGTTTCAGACGACGATCCCGACGATCCTATTATTCAGGTCATGCCCGTGTACATGTCAAACGAACTCACCGAGTCTCTCTATCTCATGCAGTTTCCAACTCGTCCAATACCCTTTACTCGGGATGTTCAACCCACTGCTGGTCGCATCAAATACAATACCAACCGTGTGCAGCTGGATATTGCACTGGACAAAGAAAGCGCGCATTATGACTGGAACACAGGCGAACGATTTGGTCAAGGACTAGACAACAAACCCATTGCAACTGCGTATGATTTGGCTAATCGAGACGATCGTCAAGATTCTGGAACAATGCTAGACCATATCAAAATGGACTCCAAGATGGTTCCTCTGAATGCCCAATACATGGTCGGTGTGGTCCAAGATGGTATGCCAAATATGATTTAATCAGCTAAATTGACCAATTGCTGGGATGTTATTACCAAATATAGACTTGCATCAATGCTGACCATCTTTACGCATAGGTGCTATTCATCTTAAACCCCTTTCAACTGTCTTGCAGCTTAGACAATCGCTGGATTATATTGACAAGCTGCATGATAAGGAAAAATCTGCAAATCAGCGTGTGCTATATGAAGAACGAAAGGAAATCAGTGGAGTAGAGGAGGAAGCCAAAGTTGTGCAGGTAGATGCTGTGCATTTAGATATTTCATTGTGCTAAAATAATGTTTAATTTGTATTGACAAACATTTGATGCAATCAATTGAAACTGGTGCGATTAGATGATGGCACGTACTTTAGAAGATAAGGACGCTGCAAGGAGAGCATCATTGGCTGAAATTCAACGCAATCTTGATAACGAAGCATGGACCACGCTGTCTATTTATGATGTCGAGGTGAATTATAGCAACTATGCATTGCTATCGATAGTTTTACCTTACCAACTCGATTTTTATTTTTTAATATACAGCACGAAGATTCACTTTACTATCGAGGTTTACTGAGTGAAACAAAAGAACAGCCGATTGAATTTGTATCAACCAGCCAAACATATCTAAACACAATCAGTCCTTTGTTAGCAAGGTAATTTAAACATGCCATTCAACATTCAATTGCATGATTTGTGTATAGATTACAGTGGTATACTGCATAGTTCTAAAGCTTGGTGTAAATACTAGTGATTTCAAAAATGATGTTCTACTTTCCCGTCAACAACGCCCAGATGCCAAAAAGAATCTTGCTAGACCAGGAATGTCTGCTCGTGAAATGGAACATCTTCCATTACTGGAAAAAATTAAGGCTCTATTGATTAATGGTATGCGGCCATCTTGTATTTTATTCAATATCCATGCTGGAAAACTAGATCTGTGCTGATATGACAACGTACTTGGTCTGTAGCCCATGTAATTCAATTTTCTAGCCTTTATCAAATGATTGGAAAAAACACTACCGAACAAGACTTTATTCTTGCATTGGAGCAAGTTGCTGTGTTAATTCGAGGTGTATGGGTCGTAAAAAGCGAGCTACTTTATATTGGACGACCTTACGATGCACGAAGATTTATGCTCATGCTTTTTGCAGACAATGAATATGTTTTGCGAAAAGTATTTGTAGATGCCACTCATTTGATGCCCAACATGGCAAAAGGCATGCTAAACGAGATTGCAGATTTGGATGCTGGACTAGGATGGCGACTTAAAGTCAAGAGCGATGACAACTTTGTTGCTAGGTGCATGAATAGTATTGTATTTAGTAATGTTGGCTTGAACTGACTTGAATGAGTTTGTGATGTTTCTAGATATCCCGATATTGTTGTCAGACAGATGGATATTGTTCGCTCGGAAGGCCAAAAGTATAGTTTAATTTTGCAGTAATGCTAAAGTTTGAATACTAATGCTAACCACGTTGCCTTTTTAATAAACTAGATCTGTGGAAGCCATGCGACCGCCAGAGCGTATGAGGCGAAGACAGTCACAGCAGGTTAACCGAGAAGCAATGCAAGCTATTCCTAGCAGTGTTGCGGCTGTATCAAAGCAAGCAGCGTCGTCAACATCATTAGGATTGATTGGACCCGAGGGCGATTTATCAGAGGCACATATAGAAATTCTAGTCAAAGCCCTTTTCCTTGAATCGCCAGTATGCACATTCAAATACATTACAAAATACATATTAGACAATAGCAGTAAGTACTTTTATTGTGTGATATTGATCATATTCGAGCATGTTTATAAAACTTATTCTTGGTTTGTTGATACGCTAATTGTGCCAGAGTCCAAGCTCAATGATACTTTAACGCAGACTATTCAATGCGTGGTTAATAAGCTTTGCATAATGATCAATGATGTGTATCTTCTCAAAATGACTCAAAATCCAGCCATTGATCAGGTAAACTTCAATTATACCGCTGCATACTGATCCTTGAAACAATCATGCTTACCACCCTACACTATTTTTTAGTTTCGGCCAGCTATTCTGTCGCTATTTCAGGAAAAAGCAGAAGTCAAAAAAGTAGAAATTATTGCACGTTGCAAGGAAATGGCCGGCAAGGCTCCCAGTGCAGCTCACTATTCCAAAATCATGACTAGTTTTGCGCATGCTGTTTCTGGATCTTGGGTATTGAATCCTTCACCTTTATAAACAAACATTATGCAGTTTGCACACAAGCCTGGGTTGAATGATCAAGAGGGCTGATAACAAATGTCTTTATACCTGAATTGTTTTGGATAAATACAAGTTCTATTTTACGTGAATACAGCTGCAACACATGCACAAGCTAAAAACTACTCATGTATATCATGCATTTTTCATTTTTTAAATCGCAATGGCACCATGCCATCAACAACAGCATCAAACCTTGTGGGAAGTAAAACATTCAATTTTTCAAGTAGAATAGGGTCAGAATCTGCATTATTGTGGTGATTTAAACATAAATATTTCATCAGCAGTTTTGCTGGGAATTTAAAATAAGCTTTAGCTAGGATTGTCATTGTTCGCGCCTGAATTGTTGGCAACGCATTTGATAATAGCATGCGTTGATGACATGTTGCGGTATCCCACAAGTTGGATAACAATACGTAATCTATATCCCGTACAAGAGCAGTGTATACCCTCATTGTAAATTGAACAGGTTTACTCTGCCTGATAGAATGTGGCAAAGAATATAATATGCCAAGAATTTCACTCGAGTCGCCATACCGTGTTTGTCTTGCAATTTGAACTGATGAACTATGGCTAGGAGTTGTAGACCATTTAGTTTTTGGGATCTCACAAACAAGCAGCAAAAGCAGATATCCAGACATTTCAGATCTATTGGTAGATGCCAAATTTGACGATGAATCTGAAACCTCAATGGATGTACTGATGACTGGATATAAAGTATTAACAAGATACACTAGCGATTTGAAGAGTTCGGCATTGTTTTTGGTATCTAAACAAGCCAAAGCCGATTGTTCATATACTAAATAGGAATACGTGGTAAGCTTAGTATTTAAACATCAATACTCTGAATAAACATGTGTTGCTGTGAAAATAAACATACCTCGAATGGCAAATGCATCACAACGAGATGTGGCTACAATGCCTTCTCTCAGTTTTCGTAAAGACAAAATGATATGACTTGTATCTGGTGCAATTGTAATATCCTTTCCAATTTTTTCTAAAATAAGCTGAAAATAATCTTCTTGCACTTTGAGATCGCAAAGAGATGGACGACCATCGTCATTGGAATTCCTAGAAACAAACGAAAGCGAGTCAAGACTACTTGATGCAACAGGAGAGTCAAAGTTGCGAATAGTTTGCCGCAGTCCTTCCGAACTCATACTTTGAATACTTGACTTGTTAAGCGTGTCCTTTGTAGTTTTTCTCCATGAGCCAGACAATGAGTGAGTATTCCTTGTAGTATCTTTGGATGAAGCAGACAATGAGTGAGTATCGGAGCGGCATTTAGCAGCAGAATCCAACGACAACGATGGCTGCTCAACAGATTCATCCTGAAAGTGCGGTTTTCTCCATGACTGTTCTTTAGATAAAGAAATGCGATTGTTTCTGAAAGAGTGAGTCGGTTTATCTGTTTGAGAGTTGTGATTGCTCTCTGACATGATTGCGATTAAAGCGAAAAACTGCGTTGGATTTCAACTGTTTTGACCTGATGGCAAGCGAATTCATAACTTGGCCATCTGTCATTCAACCTTCAACATGTTGGGAACTGGTCGCTTGCTATGCGTATTGCTGCTGTTACTGGACTTTGCATTCGTGACTGTCTTTGCAAAGTCAGACTACTACAGCATATTGGGTGTTTCTAGAAGTGCTTCAAAGGCATGTTTGACTATTCTAAACTCAATTCATTGGATTCATCAATATCATGTTTAATGCACAACTTGTAATGAGCTTTTTACAAGTTTAGTTGTGTTTTATCATTCTCATCACAACTACTGTATGAACGACTGGTCTTATCGTTCATGTCAAGTGCAATGGGTGGCTGATTTGTACTGCTGATCTATTGCAAATCAAAATGGTTTCTTGTCATTCAGCAATGTAGTTTAGATTTGTGCATTTTAAAAGTTGATTATTCTTTACTTGAACAATACAACTCTATAGATCTTGTTTATTTTTCTTGTCTAACCAAATCTACTTTTTTTTTCTAATGAATCGTTGATTGCACCAATCTTGAATTTAACAGAAGGAGATCAAGAAAGCCTATAGAAGTCTTTCAAAAAAGTATCATCCTGACAAAAACCCCGGAAACAAGGAGGCAGAGGACAAATTCGTTGAGCTAGCCAAAGGTATTCAATCCTGGAAACTTTTTGGTACCAGCTGGCATTCAATTTTAACGTGATTCATTTAAACTCTTATCTCCTAGCTTATGAAATTATCATTGATGACGAGAAACGACGAGTTTACGATCAGTATGGTGAAGATGGTTTGAAAGAAAACTCGCAGCAATTTCGCAATCCGTTTGATTTTTTCAACCAGTAAGTTGGTGTTTTGAATATGTCTGTTGTTTTGTATACTATTGACTTGGATGCAGCAGTAGATAGTAACTTGTTTTTTCATTCAATCTATTAGGGGATTCAATGGTGGTCGTAAGTTTACTTTATTGTTAGTTTCAGTCAGCCCAATGTTTTAAACAGATGGTAACTGTATCTACAATTTTCATAAACAGAGCGCGCTGAGCGTCGTGGCCCTTCAATCAACATGATTCTCGATGTTACTCTTGAAGAAATTTTTAATGGTAAAGAAATCGATGTGGAGATCAATCGTCAAGTCATTTGCCCTAGCTGTCGTGGATCAGGTGCAAAGAGTCATGATCATATCCATACCTGTCAGACGTGTGGTGGATCGGGTGTTCGAATTGTTCGTCAGCAGATCGCTCCTGGATTTACTCAGCAAATTCAGACTACGTATGTCCTTGTATGAGCCAATGTTCAAATATAGCTGGCTTATAGCTCGATGCTTATATTTTGTTTTTTCACTTAGCTGTAATGTTTGTAATGGACGAGGGAAAATTGTCAAATCAAAATGTCCAGTTTGTGATGGCCTCAAAGTAAAGCGTGGAAGCAGTCAAATCACTGTTCAAGTCGAAAAGGGTATGGCTAATGACCAGGAATTGGTATATGAAGGCGAAGCCGATCAATCCCCCGATGTAGCTACAGGACATGTCAAATTCACTCTCAGGGTTGCTGAGCACGAACGCTTCACTCGTGTTGGCGATAATTTGTATATGAACGATGCAATTTCTCTCCGTGAAGCGCTTCTTGGTTTTGAACGGAAATTTACTCATTTAGATGGCAGTTCATTTGCTGTTTCTCGTAAAGCTGTGACTCAGCATGGTTAGTAAATACTTTTGTGCTTATATTGCCACATTTTTATTTCTAACAGTTGTTATTTTATGTCCTGTCTATATCTCAATAGGATTTGTTCAAACTATTCCATCAAAAGGCATGCCAAAGCATGAATTCCCAAGTGATGGTGGCGATCTTTTTATTGAATATCAAGTTGTTCTGCCAGCCACACTCACAGACGCTCAACGGAAACGTAAGTATTGACTTGCCAGCTGCATACACGAACGATAAACTATTAAATATCTAATGCAACTATTTTGGGACTAATGTGTACATAGTGGTCGAGCAACTTTTTCCTAAATAAAGCAAGCTAGCAGCTTATTGGCTGTTGAATGCTGTCTTGTTCCAAGTCATACTACATTCTTATTTTTGAATCAAACCGAAAAGTGTTGCATAAAAGAGCCAAATTCAACTTTATGAGGGCAGTGATACTATCAAGAACCAGAAAGGTTTGCATCAATCTCATCACGAACTATTCTCAATGACATTGAATCAAGTTCTTTGACAAGCGCCAATACAGCAACAAGAAGATTAGATTGCTAAAACCAAAACACACCAAGATTAAAATTTAATCATCATAAAGCGATTTGAAAATTGAAATTCAGCCCTGCAATCACATACGTTGGGACTTGATTGTTGGTTTTGATACAATGCTGAAGAGCGTCTTTGTTGAGGTGGTGATCTGTGAACAGGAAATACGTCGTGTTTTGAATAAGCTGGCTCTGGATGTTGATACAAGTCTTCCTCTGATAAAGAGTAAGGGTTTGTTGAAGCTGCTCTTATGCTTTGATTAATCGAGTCAAACTGCATACATGTTTAATCATGGCGTGTTTGTATGGAAATATATTAGAATTCAAGATGCAAAAAATAAAAAGTATCAAGAATTCATTACCTCGGTTTGATTACGTAGCCAATTGGGCCGCTGATTTGACTCGGGCCCAGGATGAGTAGATCCTATATCAACCTATTTTCAATGACATCATTAAAAAGTTGAGCATTTAGCAATTAGGTTTTAAAATTTAAAGCAATACACCAATTCAAATTTTGTCCGAGCAAGTGTCAATACTTGAGAGGAGTTGGAGGGTGACAGGTGTGATACTTTGGATCGATGGCCTGCAGATTGAAAACCAGTTCGCGAGATTTGTAATTCAACAAAACCATTTAAAGGCGTTTGTCTCGGTGTACCAACAGACAGATGTTCGCTACCAGTTCGCTTTCTTATATTTTTTAAATCATCAGATTGATGAGTGTAGTGTATATCTCTATTTGGATGTGACATGTCGTTTAGCAATTCTACTTCAGTTGGAAATCCTGCTGCCAGGGCTGCATTTCGATCAACATCTGATACAGGCGTGTCATCCAAAGTGTCGAGGTGGGGTAAAATACGCAGCACTGAGTGCCTATATGCAGAATATTCAGTGATTGGGTTTTCTGCCAACCAAAGAACACGTAGTGATTTTAATTCAGCAAGGTATAAGAGCTCACGCAGATCTGAAATGTGGTTTTGACGTAGATAAAGTTCGCGTAGATGAACGAGGGATGCAAATGATGCTAGTGTGCTGATCTTGCTGCTTGTCCAGACATTAGCAATGGTAGTTGACATGTTTTTATAGCAGTTAAATTTATATCAATACTATTAGCTAAATACAATGCATTTAAATAGCATTTTAAAATATGAGTGCTAGAATAGTTTAAAACTTTACTTGACAGCGAGGGACAGTATTTCAACTTGGGTTAGTCGTTCCAAAATCAGTATATTGGTAAGATTTTGACCCCAAAGATTAACGCTTTTTATGCTACCAAGTCCATTAGAGGATAAAACTTTTGAGCCTTTGGCCTTTGAGAGAATCAGCAACTCGTTTAAAACAACCATCTGTTGAATAGCAAAAACGCGAAATAAACTTTCGACGTGATACCAACATGTCCCAAAATCACAAGATTATATAATTTGAAAATCAAAAAAGTAATGTATTGGCTCGTAAATATGCTTTTCATTTGAAACTTGAACAATTTGAGCACTACATAATCTGGTATGAACCAGATCTGATTTTTCAAAGTACAATCATGACGTATCCATCGCATCTACAAATCCCCAGTACAATGTTAGCCAGCGATCTGCAACAATCGTATTCAAGCACTGTAAAACTTACTCGAGTCTTCAGGAATAGCACCTTCTTCATCTTCTTCAGCCTCAGCACTATATGCTCCCTCCTCCTCATTATCTACATCTGGATTATTTCGACCAAATCGCCCAGTATTTTTAGTCTCTTCAACAGTTTCAGAAGAAACGTTAAACATGGCTTGAAATTCATAAATGGCAGCCACTACCGACATAAAATGCTTAATACGAAGCTGTTTGGCTTCCTCGATTTCAATTTTCTCAATTCCAGCTTGTTCGATCTCTTCCAAAGTATTATTGATTTGCCTATAATGTAACACGAAATTTATGTTTAAATCAATGCAACCCAAAGTTCAGATTTACCGAGAAATGCAATAAAAATAAAGCCACTTACTTTTCAGTATGTTCCCTACTAGGAAGCTTGTGTATTTCTTTTGAAATGGCTTCGTATTCAATTTTGTTTTGCCTTACCACTTGCGCCTGTATCAGTTCCTCTTTTAGCCGCTCAATATCTGCTTGTGCATCTGCAATTTCCGTTTCTAAATAGCCATTCAATCAGTGTCAATACTCGTGCAAGTATTTAAAACAATACAACACTGTTGAATTAAAGATGGGCTGTTCTGTTTGGAATCTTGAAAAGCAAGATTGTATGCATAGAAAATCAGGCTTACCTATTCGTAATCGTTCTTGTTCAAAATGTACAGATTCTCGAACTGTCATGTCATCCACCAGATTATTTCTCTCAATAAATACCTGAGTAGAGTCCAAATCAGCCAAAAACTCCTCCAGCAGCTCTTTTCGTCTAAGTACAGTCGAACAATTAAAATAGTCAGTAATCTGTGTGGATCCATTCATTCGATGCATGCGACAGTTGAATCTTGAGATTTTCAAGACTGGCCAAGATGGTTACTTGCAATGATTCATCCATGTGCTCTCCAAAGCCTATTGCCAGAAACTTTTTCAATGATTTTTTCATTGTTCTTGGATCAAACAGGAGTCTATTTTTAATTATGATATCTATTCAGTTTATAGAGTAGTGTTGGCAGCAACAAGAGCCGGACATGTTGATAGCCATGTCAGTGGTTTATTCAGTGAATTACTATTAAATAAGCAGTGAATTCATGAGATTACCTTCTGAATTGGCTGCAGAAACTGGTGTAGAAACCAGAGTAGACGCAGACATGATTTGTTGTATTTCTGATAGTCTTGTTTTGGACGATATCAACTAGACTGTCTTGGAGAATATCAAATCAACTCGAATGTAAATCCAACTTTTCCTTTTGATTTAACCAGAAACTTGTTTGAAATCAGCTGAACCTGATTCATTGCTCAACTTGGTCTTATCTGATAATAAATTATCATGTCTGTTATCCTTTCATATGGTGATGTTCAAGTCACAGATGAGGTTGAATCATGACTTGTTCAATGCTCGTTTTCATCCATTCGACTGATTCCTGTGTGCATTAGGATCTAGCCACTCTCTTGCCGTCAGAGTGGATTGGTGATGGTATCATTCAGTGTAAGTGTATAATGACTATAATTCATCTTTAAACATGCATCTTGACTAAGCTTTACAATATCTAGTTTACTATGAGTTTTTAGAACACACTGTCTGCAAATCTCGTGAAATTCTGTTGATTCAACCAGCTGTTGCTCATCTGATTGCATGTTCTGTGGATAAAACATATATAAAAGCAGCACTTCCACCCAATATCAATTCAAAATCCACTATATTTATTCCAATCAATGACAGCAACGGAAGTCAGAATAGTGGATGCCATTGGTCAGTATCGTTCTGTTGGATTTCTCAAACAATTTAAACTCATTGAATTGGTTGTCTAGGTCGTTGATGTGCTACTATCGACCTACCAATTCGTATTACTACTATGACTCCATGGGTAATGCCAATATTCGATCAGCAAAACAAACCATGAATTCGATCTGTGGATTGATAGGATCATCTTCACCTGCTTTTATTGCCATCAACACACCAATGCAAGTAAATGGTAATAGATTGGGTCTAAAATATCATTGGATTCAATCCAATTCGCTATTGACTTGAATTACCTTTTGTTTAGGATACGATTGTGGAGTGTATGTGATGGCTATTACAGAGTTATTATGCAATCGAATGGCTTCAAAACATTCACATGTTACTGATGAGCCTGAAAGTTTGTCGTTCTGGCAGATAACCCATTGCATTCCACCACATTTTATTTCAGAAAAGCGCAACACAATTCGAAATCTTATTATACATTTGGCTGGCAGTAAACCTCAAAATCAACAATAACAGTCCATGATTTTAATCACAGTTGCTTTATTGATCATGGCAATTTCTTGTTGTTGTACAACTTTCGACAATTCATTTTTAGGTCGACTAAACAGAGTCTTTTAAAAAATAAATGACCAGATTCAGGCATCGATGGGTTTAGCAGGCTGACCAAAGTGCTTGAGAAGAAAAGACCAATATGCATCAAAGCCATATCGTTCAGCTTCAAAGCTATCCAAAGCATGTCCAACAGAAGGGAACATGATGACACTAGAATAAAATAGCGTGATCAGTATTCAAGCGTGCACAACACATGTAGATTATCACACAGTCCAACAGAACAGGTCAGCTCACCTAATGTCCTTGCCAGCACCACGAAGATATTGCGACCATCGCAATCCTTCAGAGGGCGGAACACGGCGATCACCGGCACCCAGCATAAGTAAAACAGGAGACTTGATTTTATGTACAACCGAGGCAGGAGAGTGACGAAACATAAACTCGTATTCTTGAGGTGTGACCAAATGCGGCTTGGATTGATCAAATGCCAATCCAGCCTCTGCAAAACACCAGTCAGATATATCTGTTGTGGCGACCATGGCGCCAATATTGATCACTGGATTACGAAGGACTCCAGCCTTGTAAAAGTCTGGCTCAAATCCAAGCAAATGAGCAGTGATGAAGCCGCCATGAGATCCACCAAAAAGGGATACTTTTTTTTTGTTGATACCAGGAAGAGTAGAGGCCCAGTATGCAGCAGCATTCACATCTGCCAAATCTAGCTCGCCAATTCGACCCACCACATCTTGAACAAAATCATCGCCATATCCAGTAGATCCACTATAATTGACCTGTGCAACAGCAAACCCAAATGATACCAGCAAGGACAAGTAGAGCGAATACCCTGTAGAAATAACACCATGAGGTCCACCATGAGGCATAACAACTAATGGTGCACCACCATCAGTATCTTGCAACTGGGGATGACGCGCCTTTGTTGGCATCAGCATCAATACTTGTACATTTGGTCCACATCCAGGAACAGTTGAAACAGTAAGATTGATGTTTTTCAGCCCCTCGGAAACATCTAAACATTACAAAACCACTACTTTAGAAATCATACAAGAAAAATAGATACTTTATACTACACATTTCAACAATGCATTTTTCATAGAATCACTACTGACCAGTTGGAAGATCAGGCTCATCAATAATGGTCCAGTTGATTGTTTTGCCAGGTTCTTCAAACTTTCCAAGAACCTAAATGTCAAAGTGTAAGACTACTTAAAATACTCAAAACTAGTGATCAAGTTGCTACAGCAGCAATACGTACAAGTTTATGAGGTTCGTTGGCCAAGGAGCGAGTCGCTAAAATCCAACCATCGATCGTCACGCTGCGAAGAACATATGAATAATACGATTCAGGAAGTAGCGAGGTAATACGATGAACTTGGCCGGTAGATGCATTGACAGCTACCAAAGTCTGATGATCGTTTTAACACGGCATGAATAAGCAGTCGACACGACATTATTAGGCGTTGAAATAGTCAGGATATTACCTCTTGACAGCGCCACGATGTTTGTAGTATTGCAAATAGTCCTGAAGCAATGTTCACCCATGGTCTTTCAATCAGATGGTCAACAAAAAGACCAGGAAATTCAGTAGGCTTGCATACAGCCTTGACAAGCTGAACAAGAGTGCTGGATTCTTTGCTTTTGAGCTTGTGTAAAACAAGAGTATTGCATGCGCTATGAGCACCTCCTACCTTGTGTGAAAGATATACAAATGCAGATCCGTCAGGAGTCAATTGTGGATAACGTCCATTGACTCCAGATTCCGCAGACAGTCGCTCTACAAGATAGAATCACGATAATGTTTTGAATCAATCTAAACTTTCAACATGCACCAACATTGACCCAATAATCATGCATCAATACGATAATGTTTAAATTTCATACCAAGACCGGTTCCATCGACAGAAACAGAGTAAATGGCAGTGCGACGATTGTAACAGTACAAAATTCCAAATGGCAATGGAGAATCTTCAATTCCGTTGAAGATAATTTTGTCACCAGCAGGCAGCATGATAGCCTATATTCAACACAATAGTTATGAGATAACCACGCATAATTATATAGAATCGTATGCAGTTTAAAAATAAAGTAGTAACCTGGGAAGCTTGCAAATCCAGACAAAGTGGAGTCACTTTGGGTTCATCTCCAGCAAGATCGACAAAAACCAAAGTTGGTTTAAGTTTTCCAGTAAATCCTTCACCAAGATCCATGGACTCGACGTATTTCTATAAATCAATCAAATGTTGAATATTTGCTCTATACAACCACTCTTATCATAAACGCATCGGTGTATATCCAAGGTGAAAACAGAACGATATCAGAAACCATACCGAATCATTATCAGGAGTTTCGCGATCGCTGACATAGACAAACTTGGTTTCATCAGCCGACCAACTGACTCTGCCAAAGGTACCTATTGTTTATTTCAGTTAGAAAAGATGGAATTGACATTCAAGTCCATATAATATGAAGATGGCAGGGTCAAAAGTTTAGTTTTTCTAAATTGAATATTTTATATGGTGGGCATACGACTGTAAACCCTGGAAACAAGATCCAACATACCATCAGCAAAAAAGTCGCCGTGTTTTTTAGTTACCTCGATGGTCCGGAATGAGCCCAAAGTGGTGATCTGCAATAAAGTGTGTGAATATCAGTGAATGGTCAAGACAATCCAAAAGCAAATCTAAACATTTACCTCGAGAAATCGTTTTTTATCGACAGTGCGACTAGTGAGTTGAACCTTTCCAGAGGGGGAAACCGATACAATCTCAGTATCTCCAAGATCTGTAGGCAAATGTCTAGCAATAACCTTGAAATCAGTCAATCCAGATTGAACACTGCTTTCCTGAATCACTTGGACAGTCAGATTGCTTAGCATCTTGCGCTTGCATTTGCGATCAAAGTCTCTGTATGAAGTAATCATGGATACTTGAAGAGTGCCTATTTGCGGATCAGAGATGATAGTGGCAGAAGCATAGGATTTTATGCTGGCCATTTGCTGATATAGCTTGACACCAGCCTTGTCTTTACCATCGCTTTTTGGGTCCTTTTTTTCGTTTGTACTCATTCTCGGCTGCAGTGTTTGAATTCACAACTAAAGACAAAATGATTGAAAACGGAATGAAAATATTTATATTTCAGCAATCCAACTTTGTCATGCTTTGGAAGCATTCTGGTAGCATCAATCAGGTTGCTGTGGCAGCATTTCAATGTGAATTCATTGTAAAATTACATTATTGTTTTAGATTAGCGTAGATTGTTGGATGGAATGCTGACAATCGCGTTAGACAAGACCGAACAAGGGACACTGTATTGAATTGTCAGAAGCAGATTGTCGAGCAGATCCTATCAATCCAAGTCAGACTGTTGTCGTGATACACGATTGATGGATGTTTCTGCTATTCAAATCTAACGATATTTACAGAGCACCACCAGAATGATGATTCAAATTGCAGATATTTTCACTTTTATTTTAATGTTAAACAAGCATTTTTGAATTCAGGCAATGCATTCATCTTACAGCCGTATTAACACAAAATGGAATCCTTTATCTTGCAATGTATTTTGCTTTGGAATAAACAATAGTTGAATATTCGATGCATTTTTCTACTATAAATAAACTGTTTCTTTAACACAGTGTTCATCATGACACTATAGATTTAAATTTGTTTTTGAGATGTTTACGATTTCCAGATATTGAATTCAACTGTTGATGACAATACAACTCTACAAACTCATAAATTCGCGTTCTAGTTTAAAACTCAATGACTCTAGTTTCAAGAATTCAACTCTGCATGTCAACCACGCAATAGTTTATAGAAAATGAGATTGAACAAGTGTCAAGATTGAGTTTATTGATGAGTTTGCAAATATTTGAAACTCGACATTTGAATACACGTGATGTTGTGGCTCGCTTGAATGTCAACTTCGACTTTGTGTTGATTCAATTCATCGAGCAGTTCAAAATGCAGCCTGTTGCGAGGTTACTTATTATTGGGTATGTGTTGCTTTCATGTGTTTGGATTCAGATATTGAACCAACCCGAATGTGAATGCATTGGTTTATATTCAACCTGATCATGATGGTTGACCTGGCATTTTGAATTTATGGTTAGCTTTCTAATATTCCCTAACTACTTATCATATATACTTAATCTATATTAAACTCTTGTTAAACAGAGTTATTTTTCATGCCATCTATACTTGGTCCATCTTCGATATTTATTTTCGCTCGCCGCTTGTTCATGGCATGGAGCATGTCGAACCGCTGACACCCGCTCCTGCAAAACGACTGCTTCTTCTTGTTGGTATATTCTTCATTTCAAGCCTATTATCAATTTAAAGACGGATTTTTCATCTAGTAATTCTGGATAGAATACATATGCTATAGTAATCTCATTAGATTCATTGATTGATTTTAGTTCACGAGTAAAACTCAAACAAATGTATGTTTTTATTGTATATAGCTGATGGATTACGTGCAGATAAGCTTTTTGAAGATGGAATGAAGCGTGCACCATTTTTAAAGACTAAAGTCACAGAAGAAGGTCGATGGGGCATTTCGCATACACGAGTACCTACTGAATCAAGACCTGGACATGTTGCATTGATTGCTGGGTTTTATGAAGACGTGAGTGCTGTCACAAAAGGTCTGTTTAAAGTATCTCTAGTATTTCTATACCATTTGTTAGCCAAGATAATATCTCGCTATGCTTGATTAAGCTCATGTCGTGATACTTTGCAATTTAGGATGGAAAACCAACCCAGTAAATTTTGACTCGGTGTTTAATCAAAGCCGACACACTTGGTCATTCGGATCGCCTGATATTTTACCCATGTTTGCATTTGGTGCTAGTGAACACTCTCGAGTTGATACGTATATGTATTCTGCAGAACACGAAGATTTTGGAAAAGATGGTAAACCAAGGTTTTGCTGACTAGAATAAATGGTTTCTAGTATTTGAATGCTTGTAATCTATGTCACTAATAACCAATGCGCGATTTTTCAATTCAGATGCGAGCTCTCTGGATACCTGGGTATTTGATCATTTCGATGCTTTGTTGGAATCTTCAAAGACAAATAGCACTTTGTTTGAGCTACTTCACAGTGATAAAATTGTGTTTTTCTTGCAGTTGAGTATGCATTTTTATGAAATGATATTTTATTCGGGTCATATTCAACAAAATTCAAATTATATCATTAGTCTGCTTGGATTGGATACAAGCGGGCATAGCCATCGACCAAACTCTCCAGAGTATTATGCAAACATTGAGTTGGTGGACAAGGGAATTCAGGTTGTAGAAAACAAGCTAAAGGCCTTTTACAATGACGATAAGCGTACAGCTACTGTTTTTACTGCAGATCATGGCATGGGGAACCGAGGTTTTTAAAGTTATATTTTGCTTACTGTTGCATGATGTTTAATTTGGAGAATGATGAATCATTTATTGTATATTTTAGGAGTACATGGGGATGGACACCCAGATAATACAGAAACACCGCTGATTGCATGGGGTGCTGGAATTGCCACTCCTGATACCAAGCATCCCAAAGGGAATGATGCGGTTTCCAAACATTGGGGTTTTGGGCATCTGCAACGAAACGACGTGCTTCAAGCTGATATTGCACCTCTGATGGTTAGTGCATTGACTATCAAGTGCGTGTACAGTTTATATAGGTTGAATCGGCAATTAACAGTTATTTTCAAAGTCCACGCTACTTGGTATTTCATTTCCAGTTAATTCAGTTGGTGTTTTACCCATTGTCTACCTTGATGGCACCGATATGTTCAAAGCCAAAGCAGCATTTGGCAACGCTAAAGGGATTTTGTCTCAGTATATTGTCAAAACAGCTCAAAAACGAACTACTGAGCTCATTTTTAAGCCATTCAAGCCATTGGCACAATACCAAGACATTGTCAGCAAAATTCAAGCACTCATTGATCTAGAAAAGTTTGAAGAGGCTGAACGCGAAAGTATTCGTCTTATTCAAGTGTGTATTGATGGGCTACGTTACTATCAAACATATGATTGGCTTTTTTTGCGGTCAATCATCTCGTTTGGATATGTTGGATGGATTGTATACAGCACTATTTTTGTGCTACGCATGTATGTTTTGGAGGATTCAAAGCGATCACGCGGAATATCAATATCGTCTAAAACGGTGGGGTTTCTATTTGATTTGCAGCTGGGTTTAACCAGTGTACAAAAAGCTTTTATTCTAACCATTTTTTTGTTTAAAAATGATCAATAGGTTACTTTTTTGAGCTGGGTGGTATTGACTGGGTTTTCGGTTTTGCTTTTTTTGAAACAATCTCCATTGGCATACTACATCTATGTTGCATTTCCAATTTATTTTTGGAGCGAATCATTTAAACAGCGTGATTTGGTTACATCCATTATTCGTACACCATGGTCGCAAAACCGCACCAATGTGCTGGGCCACATCATCGTCTATACTGTCATTCTTGAAATATTAGTAAGTATCGGTGCTTTTGATGCTGATCATGTTTATTGATGGTTATATTGACTCTGCTGCTTTGTTTATTAATTCATCAACTTAGGTTTATACCTATTTCCGACGCGAAGTATTGAGTATATGCTTGATTGCAGTTGGAATAGTATGGCCGATTATGATGCCCGCAGGGTTTAAAAAAAGACATGGCAAGCTTGTTCTTGCGTGGCGTATAGCATCTATTTGCACAAGTGTGTTTACTCTACTGCCAGTGGAAGTGGAACAAGATATTCGATTAGTGTATGTGTTATATTGAGCTTCAATTTATGCTGTGAATAGGAAAAATGCTGAATATTGTCCTGATTGATCCTGTAGGTTGTTGGGTGGTGCTTTAGTATTTTTGTCTGGAGTAGCTGCATTGAATTTGATTCCTCAATATACGGCTGTTCAATTGCCTACACCTCATATGCGTGCTTCTGGAGTTCAGCCATCTTCTTTAAAAATAGTTACAGTACTGGTATGTTTTTAATTTTTTAGATCTGTATGTCTTTTTGTGGATAGAGCATGTAAATCACACACTTGTGTTGACTCAAAGTTTATTTCAGCTCACTATTTTGGGCATTAGTTTTGCTATTCTTGTGAGTACCACGCGATCATTGGATGCAAAACAAGGCCTTCCAATAGTAAACTCGATCATTAGTTGGCTAATCATGAGTAGGTTTCAATACTTTGTATTTTGCAGTTTTTCAATCCCACGAGTGTTTAGTTGCTTGACTATTTAGTAATCCAAACCTTGGGTATTTGATTATAGTTCCCTGTGTCGCTATTCCTATTGTGGATGGGGCTTTGGGATCCCAGCATTATCTTCGACGCCTAGTGGTGATATATCTATCCTTTGCACCCCTCTTTACTCTTTTAAGTATTTCGTATGAAGTACTTTTCTTCTTCTTTTTCTCTATAACGATTCTTTCGTGGATGCTGCTTGAGAAGCAACTCTATTTTTTTGAAAACAAGATTTATCAAGGAACAATGTATGCCGAGATAGTTCAATCTGAAACAACAATCAAGCATCGACCACTACGCATGACCGATATGCGGATTGCAGGATTCTTTCTTCTTTTTATCAACGTGGCATTTTTTGGCACGGGCAATATTGCCAGTCTAAGTTCGTTTTCGCTCGAAAGCGTATATCGATTTACTACAGTGTTCAATCCATTTTTGATGGCAGCACTACTTGTTCTCAAGATTTTGATTCCCTTTTTCCTTCTTAGTTCTGTCTTTGCAATTCTCAGCAGAGTGCTTGATCTTTCAAGCTTTTCACTTTTTTTGCTTGTATTGAGTACGACGGACATTATGACACTCAACTTTTTCTTTTTGGTACGGGATGACGGAAGCTGGCTGGAGATTGGTACAACAATCAGTCATTTTATCATTGCGAGTGCGTTTATCGTATTTCAGATTATACTGTTTAGTGTGTCGCATTTACTTGTAGGCAATGTATTAATTCCTCATGGGGTGAATTCTAAAAAGGGATATTGATCTACAATGTTGATGGATGTTTCCAAGCTAATTTCAGTGATTTACTGTTGAAATAAACTTTGAAAATTGCTTAAACAGCTCTCATTGTGATATTTTTGTTGATGATTGGACAAGAGTCAAAACAAGATTAGTTCATACTAGTCAAGCATAATTCATTCCAAATATCTCAATAAAGGCTTGATTGTTTAGTCAGATGGAATTATGAAAGTAAAGAGCAAATGAAGATTATGGACTAGATAAGATGAACTACTGTGAAAACAATAGTAGTAGTAGGAGCGAGAAATCAAAATATCCATTCAGTAGTCACAGATGACAAGGTTGATTATTTTTAAAGAAGCTCCCAGTCATCGTCACGACAGCCGACACGATTGTAGTCACCATCTAGCTCATCCATGCTAGAAATTTGATTCATTTCAGGTCCATTTGAAGCAACACAATCAGAGTCTGCGAGCGACATCACATCCTCACCATCACGATGAGACGGAAGTACATAGATGATCTCGTCCTCATTGTCCAACAAAAGTGTTTCGACAGAAGATCCAACATCTTTAGGAGCCAAAGGAGTTTTTTTCTCAGACTTTAGAATAGCATTGAGATCATCCTTGGAAATGATGGAAGAGGAGGGCAAAGAAGCAGTTTTTAGATCAGGAGTGCATGGTGTCATGTTTGGAGGAGACAGATCACTCTGGGTGACAAGCATTGGTTGAGGAAACGCGGTGTCAGTTAGCAATGGCGACTTGGGGTGAGAATGAAGGGGATGAACAACAGCAGCAGCCAATAAAGATGTATTGGGTTCTAGTGCAGCAAGTGGTACAGTTGATTCAAAAGGCTTCTGCTTATCGTTCTCTTTGACAAATTGAACATTACCAGAACAGCCCTCTTGAACATTAGGCTTGGTTAGAGTGGATTCTGGACTGGGTTTAAATTCAAATGTAATCAGACTCGAGGGTTGAACTAAAAGAGGCAGGTTCTGAGACGGGACTGTAACAGAAGGCTCGACTGGAGAAGCGACAGTGGGAACCATGGCATGAATTGGAGCAGACTGGCTATCGTAGATTGGGATACTAACAAAGCGAGCAGGATGGTGGTGTTGGAATAGCTGGGGTTCGCCTTTCCGAGACTGTGGCCGAAATGACTGTTGCATACTAGATGTATGTGTTATAGACTGTGGTTGGCTTTGAGAATGATGAGTTATTATAGAATGGATCGCCTTGGGCTGCAACATATCAGAATCAGGGGGTGGAGTGGCAGGAACACAGACAGGTCCAGACACAAAAGAAAAGTTTATTGGAGAAGGATTCAAGTGGAAAGGAACGGCACACGCCATTGGACCACCAAATGAAGGTGTTTGAAGTTGCGCCTGACGATCGATAGAAAACGGTGGATTGCCAATACCAAACTGCAGTCCTGCTGAGTTGGGCACTGGTGCATTCATATGAAATGCTTCTGTCTGGGGATGGGAATGCTGGTAGGAATGCGACACCACACCATCACTGTCTATCACTGGCATATCAAATGCACCGCTTGAACCCGGTCTGTATAGATGCATTGATTGCAGTTCAACGTTATACAGAAAGCGGGAGCGTACAACTGAGCCACATTTCTGCATAATAGTCCACTGACACGTGATAGTCTCTTGGTGCACTTGTATGAATATTCTCTATAGATCGTGCATAGTCATGTATTCTGTTTAAAATCAACTTGCATTTCTATCTGGAATCCAGAGTTGTTCCATTTCATATTACAGCCCTATTCACGTAAAATGGAACAAGAAATTCCAACAATTAAACAATTTCATGGCATGATGGGTCAGTTATTGTTCAACATTGTTCAACTCTTCAGCTGACTGGTTTTTGTGCTCATTTTTATAGAAAACTAAATGTTTGCATCAGTCAATTCCACATTTGTTCAATCTCCAACTCTTTAAACCAAACATTGTGTGATTTTAATGGAAACAACAGTTGGACTCCCGAGATTGTTTTCTTGAGCTAGGTACAAACGTATCTGTAAGACCTACAACAAATGTATCTGTAAAACCTACAACAAAGGTGAGTTTGCAGAGCATTGTTGAGAGCAGTCAAACTCGATACCTGGATTAAAATGAATCTGGTGATCATACAATGCATGGCTATGTCAAATGAGGATAATCTCGGCTTAAAACTATCGTTTGTGTCATATGATGAACGTTGTGTTTTGAGGAACCGAGAATATCTATTTTTAATAGGAAAGCATAACGATTATTCAACCATTGCTTGTTTTGAAGCAAAAATCACAAATGCAAATGTTCCACTTTACATGAATACTCAAAATTACTTGGAATGACAACAAAGCAATCCACTCTACATGAACAGACATCTCTGTCACCAAGCACTGAGCCAGTAGTAGCTGGATTATCCAATGTCAAGCATATCATCCTTGTTCTCTCCGGAAAAGGTGGTGTAGGCAAAAGTACTGTCGCTACAGAACTTGCCCTTGTTCTCGCCGACTCTGGAAACAGAGTCGGTGTGCTGGATATCGATTTAACTGGACCAAGTCTTCCAGAAATGTTTGGATTGGCTGGACAGCAAGTTCATCAGTCTTCTGCAGGGTATGACATCAAACTTTTACCAACTTGCAATTTTTTAAAGCCAAACACTGATCGAGTTTTCTATCATGCAACTATCGATTTAGATGGATTCCTGTATATGCAGATCAAACCAAACAGCTTGGTGTCATGTCAATGGGATTCTTACTACCAAAAAAGGATGATGCTATCATCTGGCGAGGCGCTAAAAAGAATGGCAAGTCTATTCTGGCATCTTTATTGTTGCAAGCATTAGAATCTTGCCGATAACCATCAATACAATATTCTTTTTATTTAGCAATGATTAAACAGTTTCTGTCAGATGTTGCCTGGGGAAACTTGGATTATCTAATCATTGATACTCCTCCAGGTAAAATGCATTCGATTGCCAAATGTCCATTTTACTATCTATCATGTCAAACTGCTCACTTGCCAGCATTTTAAATCTAACTAGGCACGTCGGATGAACATATTTCTATTGTCGAATATCTTCAAGAGTTTAATCCTGACGGAGCAGTCATTGTTACTACTCCACAGGCAGTTTCGCTTGCAGATGTTCGTAAAGAAATTAGCTTTTGTCGCAAAGTCAATCTTCCTATTCTTGGTCTTGTTGAGAACATGAGTGGCTTCATCTGTCCTCATTGCACAGTAAGTGGGGTTTATTTTGCATACTAATTGATCTCTCTATGCATTTTAAATATAGACTTGATTTTAACTCGACTATTAGGAATGTTCGGATCTGTTTTCCAAAGGTGGCGGCGAAGCTCTCGCTACAGAAAAAGATATCCGATTTCTAGGTACTGTGTAGCTTGTTGGTTGTCATTTATATATATATTTACTCATTTTAAAATCAATACATGCCATATGCATTGAATCTAGGACGCATACCGATTGATCCTCAACTCAGCATTATGATTGAAACCAGTCGGTTTGCAGATACATTTCGTAATTCTCCACTGCATGCCATGTTTTCATCAATCGCTGAAAAGCTATTATCTCCAGCAACAGCTGATGAAACTATATAGACAGTATTTTTGCGAATACGACTGTAGTGCATTGCAGTTTTGAACTGTATTCTGATCATTTGATTCCATTGGTCAAGTTGATTTTAAAAATCAAGTATATAATGATAAATGTAGTCGTAGATTCTTGACTTTTGTGTATTACTTGCACTTTGTATACCATCAATAGTATTTGTTACGTCAGTGTTATCTTGGCCAATGCAATTGTTGCAGTCCAAACAACTATGAATATTTCAACCGATTCAAGGGTAAGCCCGCGTGCAAGTTTCTGTTTTAGACCAACTATAGGGTTGATAAGGGTTGATAGGGCTGTGTTAGTAGTAGCCGTCTAATTACAGTTGAATGGACAGCATGCAGACGGGCTAAAACACTCCAATTGGGTTGAGCAAGAACGCCCCTTTTCTGGCTAGTCTGCAGCGGCCCATTTCAACTGTTACCAAGGCAACACTAAACTGTTTGTATCTAGAACATAGAGCCAGTGATTCGACATAGCTGTCATAACCAACTCACTCGATGCTGTTGCAGCTTTCTAGTATTCTACTATTGGCTTCTTTAGCTGTTTTGGCTGTGCCTCAGAACCTTCCCAATCCAAGTCTCATACCACAGTCTCCGCATATCACTACCAGTATTGTTAGACCTGAAGCTGCCAGAACTACTACCAGAGCTACCGTAGTCTTTCAAGGGAGTGCTACTTTAGCTAGATCTCGCTCGACTTTACTGCCTAATCCAAACTCTAATCATGCCGGTAGTGTGACGGCACCTGCTCCTCGTCCAGCTATTCCTGATACTCCAGCAGGCAGTACTGGCTCTCAATCATCCAAAAATCCATCCGTTGACGGCAGTGTTGGAACAGTATTTGCCGTTGGATCCATTGCTGCAATTGTCGTTGGTATTTTTGTTTTTCTTGTTGGAGGTGTATTTGTTCACAAGCATCTTCAGAAACGCAGCGAAATATATAATGCAAATAATCGCAAGGTCGATCTAATGCCTAGAGAAATGCCACCTGTTTATCACTCCACTAAACAAACTCAATCTCACAACTGTTCTCGCTCGAATTCAAACGCTTCATTTGAATCCGGAATATCTACCAGCTATCAAGCACACACACCATATGTCACAACTCCCGAAATAGCTCATATTCAACCTGGTGCTACTCAGCCAAGCAATTTCATAATTCGATCTGCCTCTTGTTGATGTGTATCAAAACTTGCTGTTACCCCAGTTCTACTTGGATTATATATATTATCTTGACTATTTCAAAATTGATTGCTTAGAAATACATATCATCTTACACTAGACTACACGCTTGATTTATTCTAATTGCCGAATTTGTACAAGTAGACACCTGATTACTTTTTCGAGTTTAAATTTCGACTTTGTCTAGTATTGCATATTCAAATAAGCTCCTTCTATATTGATATTGAATTCAAATTTTATACATTTATCTCTACCAATATATGGCACGATTGGTATTGAATTTTATTGATCGAATTTCTAAAAATCCTACCATTCGTGTTTGGAAATTTAAACCAGTCTGGTATTTAAAATTAACCACACTGTATGTAATTTTAAAGTTTTAACCATTTAGTCAATCTACCAAGTAGCCTATTGTAGGCTACACTGTTGAAATATATCGAGACAATGTAGTGATCTGAGCTTGCTGTAAATCAAGATCGACATAATTTGCCCAAAATATATTTCTGCAAGTCGCGTCAAACCCATTTCCCCCTTGCTTGCACTAAACTTGGAAAACAAATTTGTTCAGCAAGACCAAGTTGAATGATCTTGTGTAGGTTTTGATTGTACCAATACTTGCAACATCCAGACAGACAACTGGCTCGAGGTCGAACATTTACACTCAGCTGCACGTAAGTATCTTTGCACCCAACTCTCACTTGCCATTGCCTGAAAAAACGCCAATTCATATTTTTCGGTCAAAACAACAACCATTTAGTAACAATCCACTACGACTTTGCACAATAACTGATTAGTATTGCATTGCTTCTGAAAACGTAACGGATCAAGGTAGCTGACGCTTCATTTGTAGACGTTTATCAATTACGCATCGTTGTTGGCAAGGCACCAACTTGGCTGTTTCTTCACAACAACACTTTTACTTGACGTATTACATAAAACCCCACGCTTATTGTTCCTCAAGACCCCATTCTACTGCAAGTCATTCTGCTTTCTAGCCCATTCCAATCCACAACAATCCTGCGACTCCACCTTGTCCTACTCCACTGTAATTCACATTGCTAAAACAAAATTTACAATCATATTTCTACTTGCTAAAAATTACCTAAACCGACTTCCGCCATACCATCACTGCCTTTTACTATCCCGCTTTTATAGCCAGACTCTAGCGCCGGCGTCAGCATTTCAAACAACTGCACTTTGTTTTTATTGAGCGCTATACAAATTCTGTTCGATTCGTGCTAGCCAGAGTATTGCGCATTTTTCCTTGTCACTCCGCATCCACTACACTCAATAGCAACTTTACACGCAGCTAGCAAACCTGTTCGAGTATTTGCAACTCGCAATTCTTGATTACCAACAACCTATCCAGTCTCCTTTGAAAAAAAACTCTACCGCTTCGATCCAAGTCTTATAATTTGCCAATCATTTCGTCAAGAATACAAACCCGCAGAGCATCTGGTTCAATGCCAGCACACACACCCTCGCCAGGCGACCACTCGGACGAAGATTCATCAGTATTCTGTGCAGTCTATTCCAACGTTCCCGTCTACGAAACAATCAAACATAATGTGGTTGTGATGCGCCGTATTGAAGATGACCAGCTCAATGCTACACAGATCCTTAAACTTGCCGGACTTGCCAAATCGCAACGAACAAAGGTCTTGGAAAGCCAAGTCCATAGTGGCGAACACGAGAAAGTTCAGGGAGGTTATGGTAAATATCAAGGCACATGGTAAGATTTGCACTAAATAGGATGCATAGTGTATAATACTTTCAGTTGTTTCTGGAAAGTAAATTGCTCTTGAATACCAAGCTTGGATTCAGATGCTGCTATTCTTATTGTTGTGCTACAAAACTCTATTTCTATCAGTTTTTTAATATGCATTGCATGAGAATCCATTTTAAAATGATTGTCGCAGTATCGAGTGTGAGTTGCTGCGACAACTGCATACAGCGATCAATGATCTAAGTAGCTTGGCAGCTGTCTAGGATATATTGTCAAGCTATGGTCAAATTGGCTGTTTTTTACCTGAATTGCAAATATATGCTTGCTGTTTCAGACTCTTGTCTACTCAAGATGCTATTTATTCAGCATCTCAAAAATAATCGGGCTGCTTTTTGCTACCACTGTTGGTCTTTTAGCAAAACCCTTGTTTAAAACCTGATCCTATATTTCCTCATAAATGCAAACTCTATTGGCTTGATTAAACTGGAATACGATTCATTGGATGTGCCCAGGACCAATTTTTTGGGCATCCACAGTAGTGGGATTAAATGAACGCGCCTAAAAACAGCTCAATGGAGTTTGAATGGATGCTATCATTTGGTGCTACTGTTGGATGAATGTGCTTTTAAAGTCAGCCATGTCCATATACTCTACTTTTTTAGCGCATACTTTTCGTGATTAGCAGCCATATACACTTGCTTTAATCATCTGTAAAGTATCCATGACTGTAATTGTCAAACCTCTTTATCGCTTGCTTGGTACATGAAAACCCCATTGTTGTATAGTGACACCTCGCATTGATCTTGTTGGCTGTTTTACCCATCCCCTCATTATTGCCAACCTGCAAGACGCGTCACTCATTATAGAACCATCCAACAACAACTGATGTCTAGTTCCCCGAAACTCTACCGAGCGGCTATACACCCATCAAATATTTGGAGCAATTTTTGTTTGAAACCACAACTCGTTTATCATTTTTACTTACTGCTATATTTCAACACTATTCAATGTGACATCCAGGGTTCCGTTTGAGACTGGCCGAAATCTTGCTATTCAGTTCAAAGTCTACGACTTGATTGAACCGCTACTTACTTTTACATCAGGCACAGACCCACTTTACAAACGAGCATCTTACTCCAAAATTGATTCGAATTTTCTAGAATTTGAGCCAAGGCGGCGAGGCCGTCCTCGTAAGTTTTTATCTCCGGATTTTAAGGATGCTATCATGACCTCTCCAGAATTACCTCCCATACATACATTGGCATCAAACTCCATCTCTATATCACCCAGATCTGTATTGAAATCAACACATGCATTAAAATCTAAATCTCATTCTGCATCCGTTTCTACACCATCAACAGCATTCGCTACGCCACTATATTCTAAAACAGTTACACCACCTAAATCACATGTATCTTCACACAATGAAACTCGCTCTTCAAGTGCTAGGAAATCTTGGGGTGCTCCACGCTCTACAGCTACATCGCTTAGAGCATCAACGCACAACTCGCTCTCGGTTAATATTGACAGTCATTGGGAAGGCGATCTTTCAATGGATGCATCAAATTCAGAGCAACAGCCTGCTCCAACAAAACATAGTACTGGTCAAAAATCCCGCAAATATGCTGCTGATTTGTCAAATACTTCATCCATGTCAAGTCCAGAAGATATTTTTGGCGGCGAAAGTTCCGACAATAGTATAGGATCCACTGTAGTGTCTTCATATTCAAACCATGATAGTCCGGATCAACTCTCTGCGTCAGATGATCCTGATACAGAGCTGTACGAGTCTAAACGCAAAGGCAATCCCAAGAGACCGAGTCGCCGAACTTCAAAGACTACTTCACGAACCATTTCACCAGTACATAGTGAAGCAGCACTTGGTAAGCTAAACTCTATATTGTCATTTGTAAATCTTGAGCATTTGTAGTTACTGGAATGTGACTGAATCATCAATCCACCTTGGTATTGCAGTCACATGCGTGGTGATTGCATCAGCTAGTTTATTTTCAGTAGCTAATCCAAATTGCTTATTGATTGTTTAAATTATGGTTTAAAGAACCTACTAATATCTCAAATCTAATGCTGGCAACACCTGCAGATCTATCCAAATCCGTAGATATTGAAAATGTATCTTGCCCTACCAAATCGAAAAGCAAATACAGAGGCAGGCCCAATGGAAGTGGTTCAACAAAAAAATCAAAGGAGTCTCACTATAGATCGCAAAAGTCTACCTTGTCGTATTATGAAAATGCCCCACCGGAAATCATGGTAATGCCAGAAACGCCTGTTACTGAAAATATTAGTATATTGGAAAATCCTACACTGCCCAGTAAGGAATCTGTTTCTAGCATGCATCAGTGCCTATCTGATTTAGAGGATATTACAGCTGTACCGAGCCATGCCTCTCCAGCAGCGCCGCTTAGCCTTACATTAGACAATCCACCACTTCACCGACTACTGTTTGACGAAGGAGACTTTTCAGCACCACAGACTGCTCCGTTTGTCGATCCAATCGAATTGGGTGAGGATTCAGCAAAGCGTTCTCCAAGTACGTTTATCCCTGCACCTATTTCCAAATCTGCACAAGTCGCGACTCCTGCAGAGCGCTGTCGGGAGATTATTTTGGGTATATATGTGTATGGAGACGATTATGTCTACGAAACGTTTCAGTATCTACGGGATCAGAACAGTCAAACGGGTTATGATTTCAACTTGGTTTTGGATAATCAAGGATGCCGAGCCATCCATTGGGCAGCAGCATGTGCTCGAGTCAAGATGCTGCGTATGCTGATTTATCGCGGAGCCAACACATGCTTGAGGTCTAATGGGGGAGAGACTCCACTAATGCGTGCTGTAGGGTCGCATAATAATTATACGCTGGAGACGTTTCCAGACATACTTGGTTTGCTTATGCCATCACTGTTTTCTACTGATATTTCTGGTCGAACTGTATTGCACTACATTTGCTTCGTTGGAGGACATCGATCTAAACGTGCACAAGCAAAATATTACATGCACTATGTACTAAAGTATATGTCATATGCGCAACCATGTCTAAATATCACGACTGATTTGAAGATGGAGAATCACACAGAGACCAATTCTGTTGCAGCCATGATTGAGGAGTTTGTCAATGCGCAGGACTCGTTTGGACAAACTGCTCTTCATGTCGCTGTTAGATTCCGCAACCATCGACTCATTCAGATGTTGCTGCGTGCTGGTGCTCGACGTGATATCTGTGATAAAAACGGCGATACCCCACTGGGGATTGCGGGCAGCAGTTTGAGAACCATTTTACTTTTGAATCGCAGCGTTGTAAGTCCTGATGAATGGTTGTTTTGATATATTGTATATTAATTTATTTTTGATTGGGTTCTGCAAATAGGAAAGACTATTGGTTCCTGAACTATATGACATTGATGACTTTTCCGATGCAGCTACGAGTATTGCTTCTGTTGAATCGGACGACGATATCTCGACTGCTAAAGGTACAATTACCTCTAATGGCTGTTATGAAAATCAATGTCAATTGAATAATAGCTTGCCAGAGCATCTCTAACCTGTTTCTTTACCAATTGCATAATTTTGCAGATGGGATGGCTTCAAAAAACACTGGTCCGTTTGCATCGGTTAGAAATTCATTTTCGTGTGTATTGAGCCAAAAAGCATTGGATGCCATTACCAGACACGATGCGGCTCCAACCACAAACAGATTAGCTTCATCGCGATACGAAGTGACGGCTATATTAAAGCGTCAAAGTCAACTTGATGGACTAGTCAAGGTAGCGCAGGATGTTGGAAGAAAATGCAGTGCCGTCATGTATGCAAGACGGTCAACAGATATACCTCTCGGTATTGATGCATTGAATTCAATCAAGACTACGGCCATATGCCAGGACGGTGTGCCATCTGATCCCGCATCCACACTGCTCTTTTTCCATCAAGTTGCTTGCACCCATATGCAGCCAGCTATTTCCACTGAGCAGAGCAGTAACAAACGAGGGTTGAATGCGGATGATCCTACTGAGCATGATGCCAAGCGGATCTGTGTACTGCCCAACAATCCCATGTACACACTTGTCGAAGGCATTGAATCAACCTCGTTTGAGTTTACTAAGCCCTATCAACCATGTTTGATGGGAGATGAAAAGCAAGCCAATCCTGATCAACCATCATCCACATACCAACCCCTGCTATCATCTCAATTGGAAACAGTTGAGCATTTGCAGAATCAAGTTGCAGTATTGCAGATGCAATCTGAAATCCTGCAAACCAATAACAATGCATTGATCCAGGCAGTACACAAGCTACATGAACAACGACATCTCAAATCCAGTCGATACAAGACATTGATTGCATGGTGTATGGGTGTGACGACACATACAGTGGATACAGCCATGCAACATTTATCATCTAAATAGCGTCTATATTAAATACTATTTCAGTTGTGATGATTAGTCTGATGGTATTCCAAAACTATTATTTTTGTGAGTGTTAGATTGGTGGATAGCATTGAACAAGACAGTTGAATAGGATTGAGAATATTTTAGAATATCAACGAACAATTCATTGCAGAGCGGCTGTTGGGTTGGATTAGTCAGCAACACTCGGCTCTCAAGTCGCTATAAATACAACGCGTTTCTTTGTATTGATCAACACATTCAGACTTTTATTATTATACTATCATGTCTGTTGTTGCTACAAATCTCGGTTTCCCTCGCATGGGTGCTGTTCGTGACCTTAAAAAGTTGGTCGAAGCCTACTGGGCTAGCAAGATCTCTTGCGACGACCTGCTTGCTGGTGCCAAGGTTAGTTTTGTTGGGCGGAAGTTGAACTGATCTTTGAACATTCTATACTGTTGTATCGATACATGTTGAGAATATATGAATTGTATTGTTTAATCATCAACTGAGTGTCTTGTTCAACCCCTGCTGTTGTTGATTCCATTTTTGTGTTGCTGACAAATCCACTCATTGAAGATCTGATTTATTGTTTATGCAATTTCATGTTTGGTTGGCTTATTATGTTTGTACACTTGTTCAATAGGCACTTCGTGCTACTCACTGGAAGCTTCAGAGTCAAGTTCTCTCTGCTGGATATGTTCCATCCAACGACTTTTCCATGTACGACCATGTTCTTGACCATGCCTTCCTGTTTGGTGTCATTCCCGATCGCTACCACTCTATTCCCAACAAGATTGACCAATACTTTGCTATGGGTCGTGGTTTGCAGCGTCCCGCTGAAGGAATCGATGTTCCTGCTATGGAGATGAAAAAGTGGTTCGATACCAACTGTAAGTAATTGGAGTGTTTAATGTGTTGCTTGTAGATCTGCTGACTGACTTGATTCTTGTTGCTTTTCAGACCATTACATTGTTCCCGAGTTCTCTTCATCCACCAAGTTTAGTCTGAACACTCTTAAACCCGTTGAAGAGTTCCTCGAGGCCAAATCTATTGGTGTTGCGACTCGTCCTGTTTTGCTTGGTCCCATTTCGTTCCTTTTGCTCGGAAAGGGCGACAAAAACGCTTCGGCCGGATTTGATGTTCTGTCGCTGCTCGACTCTTTCCTGCCTGTATACACCTCGCTGCTTACTAAGCTGCAAGAGGCCGGTGCTACTCACGTCCAGATCGATGAGTCTATTCTTGCTCTCGACCAGCCCGCCTCTCTCAAGGCTGCTTACACCAAGACCTACGCTGCTATCCGTGCTGCTTGCCCCAAGCTCAACATCATGGTTGCTTCGTATTTCGGTACTATTGGATCCAACCTTGATTTCATTGCTGATCTTCCCATTGATACCATTCACGTTGACCTTGTCCGTGCTCCCGAAGATCTTGACCTTGTCCTTGCTCGCATTGCCGGATCAACCAAATCTGTTTCTGTTGGTGTTGTCAATGGCCGTAACATTTGGATGAACGATCTTGCCAAATCTATTGCCACTGTCAAGAAGGCTGTTGCTGCTGTCGGTGCTGCTCGCGTTCTTGTTGCTCCTTCTTGCTCGATGCTCCATTCCCCACACTCTCTCGAGTCTGAAAAGAAGATGAACCCCACCATCAAGGCGTGGATGTCATTTGCTGTTCAGAAATTGCACGAGCTCCAGATCATTGCCAAGGCTGTTTCAGACCCATCTTCTGTTGCTGCCGAGCTTGCTGCCAACAAGGCTGCCATTGAGGACCGCAAGGTTTCCCCTCTGATCCACGACCCCAAGGTTCAGGAAGAGCTCAAGAACCTTTCTCCTGCCATGTTCAAGCGTCAACACGAGTTTGCTGTTCGTGAAGCTGTTCAGAAGACTAAGCTCAATCTGCCTGCTTTCCCTACCACCACTGTCGGATCATTCCCTCAAACCAAGGATGTCCGTGTTGCTCGTCAAAAGTTCAAGAAGAGCGAGTGGACTCAGAAGCAGTACGATGACTTTGTCAAGTCTGAAATCGAAAAGACTGTTCGCTTCCAGGAGAACGTCGGTCTTGATGTTCTTGTCCACGGTGAGTTTGAGCGTAACGACATGGTTGAATTCTTCGGTGAGCACCTCAAGGGTTACGTCTTTTCCGAGAACGGCTGGGTCCAGTCCTACGGATCTCGTTGCGTCAAGCCTCCTATTATCTTTGGTGATGTCAGCCGTCCTACTGCCATGACTGTTGATGTCTCTGTTTACGCACAGTCTCTCACCACCAAGCCTATGAAGGGTATGCTTACTGGTCCCGTCACCATGCTTCAGTGGTCGTTTGTTCGTGATGATCAACCCCGAAAGGACACTACTTTCCAGATTGCACTTGCTCTGCGTAAGGAAGTATGCGATCTTGAAGCTGCTGGTCTTCCTGCTATTCAGATTGATGAGCCTGCTATTCGTGAGGGTCTTCCCCTTCGCAAGGAAGCTCATGCCGCTTATCTCGAGTGGGCCGTCAACTCCTTCTTGCTTTCCTCCACTGGTGTCAGGGACGAGACTCAGATCCACACACACATGTGCTACTCTGACTTTAACGACATTTTCCAGTCCATTTCCGACCTTGATGCCGACTGCATTACCATTGAGAACTCCAAGTCTGACCTCAAATTGTTGCGTGCCTTTGAGGCTCATGGCTACACTCGTGGCATTGGTCCCGGTCTCTACGATATCCATTCTCCTCGTGTTCCACCTGTTACTGAGATCAGGGAACGTCTTCAAGCCATTTCCAAGTATATTGACGCTCGTCTTCTCTGGGTTAACCCCGACTGTGGTCTCAAGACTCGTGGCTGGGCCGAGACCGAGTCTGCTCTCAAGAACATGTGCGATGTTGCCAAGGAGTTCCGTGCAGCCAGCTCTGCTTAATTCTTTACATCCATTTTATTGATTTGATTCTGTTTTTTTCACCATTCCTTTACCATTGATTGGATTTAGCATTTATCTTGAATAACATATTTTTATTCTGAACCATGTTTTAAAATTGGAGTGTTTGTATTTTATTGAATGATGATGCAATAGTTTAAAAGATGAATAACTTGTAAAGAAAACATTGGAGAGTGCTAGCTGTTTGCCTAGTTGATGTGCAGAGGGTATACCAACCACGACTTTGATCCCATCATCCGAATTCAACATTCCACCACCCATCCATGTTCAACAAGTACGACATGATTGAATGGATTAAACTGATAGTCGAGTTGAATAGTATTCAAAGATTTTTTGCCGAAAAACGATTGTTTATTGGTATACAACAAACGTATCAGAGATCAAACCACAACCCCGTGCAATTACAAAGGAATGTTACCATGCTTTTTATAAGGATTGACAAGTTTTTTAGTTTTGAGCATTTTTAGATCTCGAATGATTCGCGCTCGAGTTTCAGAGGGCATGATGACATCGTCCAAGAATCCACGCTGAGCAGCTGGGAGTGGGTTGGCAAATTTGGTGATGTAGTCGGCTTCTGCTTGACTTTTATCCTTGACGGATCTAAAAATGATTTCGACTGCACCTTTGGCACCCATCACGGCAATTTCACCTGTTGGCCAAGAGTAGTTCATGTCACCACGAAGATGCTTTGAGCTAATAGATCATCAATACAAAATGGTACACACGGTAGTTGGTACATGCATCACCCATGTTTTAGTCTGATTGGTAGGACTTACCTCATGACGTCGTAAGCACCACCATAAGCCTTGCGAGTAATGACGGTGATTTTGGGAACGGTGGCTTCAGCATAAGCGTAAAGCAGTTTAGCACCATTACGAATAATACCGTTGTGCTCTTGAGCAGTGCCGGGTAGGAAACCGGGTACATCAACAAATGTCAAAAGCGGAATATTAAAGGCATCGCAAAACCGGACCCATCGAGCAGCCTTGATGGATGCATTGATGTCAAGAACACCAGAGGATACAGTGGGTTGATTAGCAATGATGGATACGGTTTCACCATCAAGACGACCAAACCCAACAACAATGTTTTTAGCAAAGTCGGGCATGATTTCAAAAAAGTTGCCATCGTCAACAACACGGGTAATGACATCCTTGATATCATACGCTTTAGTAGAGTCTGAAGGGACAAGAATGTCCAGTGCAGAGTCTTTGCGATTGGGTAGATCATCGGTGGGACGAACAGGAATGGGATGACGGTTGGAAAGTGGTAAAAAGTCGATGAATTCGCGAAGACGAGTAAGCGCTTCAATGTCATTATCAAAGGCCAAATGTGCAACACCTAATTAAAAGCATAAATATTTGAGTTTCACATGAACAACGTAGATATACATCATCACATGGATACCTGATTTGGTGGTGTGGGGACCAGCTCCACCGAGCTCTTCCTGGGTGACTTGCTCATTAGTGACAGCCTTGACAACCTCGGGCCCAGTAACAAAAAGATAAGATGTATCGCGCACCATAAATGTAAAGTCAGTGAGTGCCGGAGAGTATACCGCACCACCTAGATATATGAATCAATAGAATGAATAACACGCTGATCCAATGCTAGAGGCTATAAGGCGAATACCTGCACAAGGACCCATGATAAGAGAGATTTGAGGAATAACACCAGAGGCCAGCACATTTTTTTGGAAAATGTCAGCGTATCCACCAAGAGAATCGACACCTTCCTGAATACGAGCACCACCCGAGTCGTTTAAGCCAATGACAGGAGCACCAACAAGCATTGCCTGGTCCATGATCTTGCAGATTTTTTGAGCATTTGTCTTTGAAAGACTTCCACCATATGCAGTAAAATCTTGACTAAAAACGTAGATCAAGCGACCATTTACGGTTCCATACCCAGTCACAACACCATCACCAGTGATCTAGCATGCACAATATATATTTGTCGAGTTAGATTCCCGATCACAAAGTGATCTAATCTTGACAAGTATTTGACTCGGACTGGCAAACATTTTACAAAGTCAAGGGTTAAGATGCTTGCCTTTGTGTCTGCCATTCCAAAATCATGGCATTGATGTTCTACAAACGCATCGTATTCACAAAACGATCCAGAATCAAGCAGCAAATCAACTCGTTCGCGAGCAGTGAGTTTGCCCTATTCAAACCATGAACAGTTAGATATCGAGTAACAAGTAGCCCAAGATCAGCAACATTAACTAAGCGATTAAAAACATACCTTGTTGTGCTGAGCCTCGATACGCTTGAGACCACCGCCCAGTTTACTTTCGGCTCTTTTTGACTCGATCTTGTAAAGCACTGCCTATATGTATGAATAGAATCAGTACAAGTGATGGATATTGGATGATTGAATGTAGATCGATGAGGCTCAATCTTGCGATTCAAAGGCAAGACCGAGAGTAGCTGACAAGATTTTACACAAATAAGAATGATCTAAAAGGTTGATTGAAACTAGGAGATGGAATATATTGATTGAATACAAGTTGATGTGGGTTGAATATACAATGGATTACATTTTCCTTGACAGAAGGATCGGATGATGCAACAGTTGTAGCCAGCGAACGAAGAACAGTCGATGTAGAGCGATAAACAGATGCTCTGGAGAATTGATTCAAGGCAGTTGAACGAGTCAATAGTCTTGGAAATGCTCTAACAAGACCAGTCATGGTGAAATAGTTGAATCTTGAATATCAAAGAATTTTAGTTGAAGATTTACGCCATTAATCTGAACATTTAAATTATTACAAAGTTGGTTTTATAAAACCTAAAGAGAATTCATAACGTACTCTTTAGTAATGAATTGGTTTTAATAATGAATTGTTTTTAGTAATGAATTCCAATAATAGATTCTCTTTAGTAATGAATTCCAACAATCAATTCCCTTTAATAATAGATTCCCTTTAATAATATATTTTTGGAAATCAAAAGTTTTTAGGGTGTTTGATATGAATTGCAGTGTTGCGGGTTTACTCCACTTTCTTATTAATACAATCTGATTCATGTCGTCCTTCTTTCGTCTGTCTGCTGCTATTCCAGCTAGGCAGGCATTGGCTGGTTCTGTTCACTCCAAATCTCTCATCAGGTTTTCTTCCACCACTGGTTATGGAAAGGTAATGTCTTGAACTTTGTTGGAATAGTCGGTCAGATACTGTCATTCACCATGCAACTGCTGGATCGTTGCAAACTTGTCTTGGTCAAACCATTTTATCTTTTAATAAAATACACATTTAATAGAGGCTTAATACTCTTGAATGATCATTTATTCATGAATGGCAGCTAATCCCTTTTTGCATTCATCTTGATAACTAGACATTCGATAAGATCTTGATTGCTAATCGTGGCGAGATCGCATGCAGAGTGATTCGTACAGGTATGTATCTGCCATATTCAGTTTTGATTCAATGGTGCTAAACTCTACCATCACCTTTTTAAATGATTGAATGTGTTTGAATCTAGCCAAGAAAATGGGCATCAAAACTGTAGCAATTTATTCTGATGCCGATATCAACTCTCTTCACGTTCGTTTGGCTGACGAGGCAATCAACGTAGTACGTTCTTTTGCTGAAATGCTTTAGTTTGATCTTGTGTTGGACTATCCATTTTAGTTTGGCTTGGAAATCATCCTGTTTGACTGATCATTCATGAATCTGATCTGTATCTACTCATTCACTGGTTTAAACAATAGGGCCCTCCTGCTACCAGCAAAAGCTATTTGAATATTCCAAACATCATTGGTGCTATCAAACAGACTGGTGCACAGGCTGTTCATCCTGGTATGCTAAACACTTGTTTTCAATTGATTTATATGTTTTCAATTGCCATTGGTAGATGCCAACTCATTTTAATTCTAATACGAAATAGGTTATGGGTTTTTGTCGGAAAACAGCCAGTTTGTGCATGCACTGGATGAGATTGGTGCTGTGTTCATTGGTCCCAATGAACGTGCCATGGCTGCAATGGGTGACAAGATTCAGAGTAAAATAATTGCCAAGGAAGCCAAGGTTACTACTATTCCTGGATTCAATGGTGTCGTGGAAAATGTCGATCATGCCGTCAAAATTGGTGAGTTGATATTCCCAATGTATCCTTGTATACACCACTATAACATCAAGTCTTGTGACTCATGAGTGTGGTGATCATGTACTGTTTAGCAAATGAGATTGGCTATCCTGTCATGATCAAGGCATCTGCTGGCGGTGGTGGAAAGGGCATGCGTATTGCATGGAATGACAAGGAAGCTCGTGAAGCATTCAAGATTTCTTCTTCCGAGGCACTCTCCAGTTTTGGTGACAGTCGTCTTCTCGTAGAAAAGTTTATTGAAGATCCACGCCACATTGAAATTCAATTGATTGGTGATCAGCACGGAAATACCATTTATCTTCCAGAGCGTGAATGTTCCATTCAACGTCGTAATCAAAAGGTATTCGTATCTACTCTTGTATCTCTGCATGCTGTGTACGCTCAACATTTAACGCTGCTATTCAATAGGTGATTGAAGAAGCTCCTAGCGTCCATATCGATATTGCTACTCGCAAGGCAATGGGTGAACAGGCGGTCGCTCTTGCCAAAAATGTTGGTTACTATTCGGCTGGTACTTGTGAATTTCTTGTTGATCCCAAACGCAACTTTTACTTTTTAGAGATGAACACTCGTCTTCAAGTGTACGTGCCATGTGCTGGTTTAAATTTAAATTTAAATGCAACCAGAATATATGTTGATTGTGACTCATTTATTTTTAAAATGCCATTTTTATAGCGAGCATCCAATCACAGAGTACATTACTGGACTTGATCTTGTTGAACAAATGATTCGTGTTGCTGCCAAACAAAAGCTTGGTTTTACGCAATCTGATATCAAAATCAATGGTTGGGCCTTTGAGTCGCGTGTGTATGCTGAAGATCCTGAAAAATACCTTCCTTCTATTGGTCGTCTCAACAGATACATTGAGCCAGCAATTCCGGCTTCAGGAAGTGTCCGCTGTGATTCGGGTATTGTTGAGGGATCTGAAATTTCAATTTATTATGATCCACTTATTTGCAAGCTCTGCACACACGGCCCCACTCGTGAAGCTGCCATGAAAGAGATGCAGCATGCACTTGACACGTACGTTATCAAGGGTGTCACGCACAACATTCCACTTCTCCGTGATGTCATTAGCCATCCCCGTTTTCAATCTGGAAAAATATCAACTGGGTTTCTTGCTGAAGAATACCCTACTGGATTCAAGGGTCATAAACTGACCCCCCAGAGCCATCGCGAACTACTGTCTGTTGCTGGATATATCTTTGCTCGTCGCGACCTTCGCAACCGTAGCTGGATAGATGGCGGTGGTTCAGTTTCCCAGGGGGCAAACAAAAAGTCCGAATGGGATCTTCACATTAGTACTGGAAACGGTCATTACGAAAATGTCACTGTGGTTAAACAGGGCGATACATTTGTGGTAATTTTGGATTTTGGATTTTGAATCCAATGTTTAAAAAACTGACTGTTGGAGTGTATGGGATGGGTTTTTTTATGAAATTGCTAATTTGTACCTTGATGGGTGACTGTCAATTTACTATGTCATGTTGTAGATCACTGCCAAGGGTGAATCTGTTACAGTTTCTGCAAACTGGGCACTGGAATCTCCACTGATCAATGCCAAGCTTGTTCATGATGGTGCTGATTCGTCTGTTGTTGTTCAATACCTTGAAAGCCTTCCACTCGGTTTCCGATTGCAACATTACGGCTCCAAAGTCAGTATAGACGCATCTTGATAGTGTGTTGATTACTATTTTTGTACTGACTTGATCCATTTGTATATGATGATGATGGGTTTACGTGTTTAGTTTGATATTCAAGTTCGCACAAAAACACAGCAGGATCTATCTATTCATATGAAAGAGCGTGAGAAGCTTGATCTCACTCGCATGATCTTATCTCCAATGCCTGGCTCGGTTGTCAGTATATCGGTCAAGGTCGACGATGTGGTGTCTGAAGGATCTGAGCTGGCTGTTGTTGAAGCCATGAAAATGCAAAACGTCATTCGCGCACCTAGAGCTGGCAAAATCAAAAAGGTGAATGTGCAAGCAGGTGCAAGCGTTGCTGGCGATGAGGTGGGTTTCATTTACAATATTTTATAACGGGTATATCGAGTAAATGATTTATCCTTTTGTACCATGTATACCCTTAGATCATGATCGAGTTTTATGAAGACCAAGTCAAGAAATAGTAATAAAACTGCTATTCACCAAATGGAATGTATTTTTTATTCAACATTGCAAGCTATATTTTAGTTGATTTGTTTGTAAATGTATTTTCCTAGTGTTTGGCAGCACTGTCATTCAGACTTGATGCTTACGTTGGTAGGCGGTTTAAGATCACACTTTTTGGGTACGGTGGGATCCATAAAGGACTTGATAGTTTCCTCAGTTACCAGTTTTCGCCTCTAGTGATTGCAACAAGGAGATCAACAACCCATTCCAAAACATCAATACAAATGCATCAGTAGTTGTGCAAGACAAACCTCTTGGACTGGCGCGACCAACTCCTGTACGACAGTAATACAGCGTTTCTTTAGCTCGCCAGTGCTCATAGCCCCACTACGGTAAGCAATACGAATATTTTCCAGTTCCTCATCGTCGTTAAGAAAGAAACGAAGGTATTGGAAACTGACATCCACGTCGGTATCGCCACCTAATTCAGCGTGTTTCTCGGCAGTGTCTTGGCCACCTGAAAAGGCATGACGGTTAATTTTATTCTTGATCTGAGCCAAAGTGTCGTTAATGTAGATGGCAGAGTTGGGATTGGAAGCAGACATCTTGGTACCCGGACCCTATGTATAGCAGAATATAGCGATTAGGTTAAATGAGATGGGTTGATTTTTCAACACGTCGAGTAGGGTATTGGCCAAACAGACATACCTGAAGAGCAGGGAAGAATTTGGCATGAATCAAAGCAGGTTTGGGATACTTGAGTTTTGAAGCAACATCTCTAGTCAGACGAAAGTATGGATCCTGATCGATTGCGCAAGGAATCAAACAAGGCACATCGCCCTTGGGTCCGAATATATGCGGAAAGGTATTCGAAAACGAGGGAGCTGCCTGAACACTCACGAAATGCAGTTTGCCTACATTATCGCTGTCAGTAAATCCAAAGGTCGCACGGGATACACTAGCAGTGATTGTTTTTGAGATCTTGACAATATTTTGGTAAAACGGAGGACACATGTATTCGAGATTGGAGAAGATGAATGTACGCTCTGGATCGAAACCAAATGACATGATATCTTTGGCATTTTCAATCATAAAGACTCGAGAATCTTCAATCTTGCGATCAGGAGTAAAAAGAAACTTTTCATCGTCGGTGAGTTGAACCACTAGCGGTGCCTTGAACACATCCTGCAGCCATCTATGAAACATGATCGAATGCTGTGAATATCCAACTTGAACAAAACGTAAATCAATAAAACGATACATTACTTGCAAAAGATAAACGGAACCATATGACCAACATGCATGCTGCCACTGCTGGGACCTCTACCGGTATACAAATAGAATGGCTTTCCCTGCTCATACTTGTCAAGAATCAAATTGAGTTCTCTAAATTCAACATGTTTGGATGAGCACAAAGACCAATGAATCCGACTGACTAGTTGAAACAGTCGATATAGAATGATATAAAACCTGACAAGACACACCTATGAGAGAAAAACAGACCTCGACGCAAGAAAGGATGAGGCTTGACACCAGTTAGTTTTTCTAATCTCTGCAACAACACTTCATCGATGGGTTTAGTGCCAAAGTCTGAAATGAGTTTAGTGTAGTCAATAGCAACCAGTTTGCCATTGACTGTTGCACCCTGAACAGTCCAAGGATCAATCTTTTGCTGACAAGTATCGGATGTAGAAACCTGTTCCTGGGATTGAAGTCGAGAATCTGAAGTATCGGTCATCTTGAAGGTAAAAACTAACGAATTCAAACCCAAACCAAAACCAATTCATGTTGAATGCAACAATCGTCTGTATTCTGTTCATCGCTTTTAATACTCAACTTCGGCTCATGTGCCGGAAAGCTCAAAGCAAATATCACTCATTTAGAATCCAAGATGGCCAAAAGTATATTTTATTCAACTAAAAAAAGTCGGATTCTAACCAAGATTTAGAAATCATTCAAATGTGTTTTTGCAATCGATCTTACAAGTGTAAAAGCAAACGATTGCATGCGAATGGTCAATGTGGTTCCAGATGCATATGTGCATCATGCAGTCCATATCAAAATGGATGGAGTGAATAGTGTTCCAGAATCTAGATGCTGCTGTCTTTAAATGATAGCAACAGACCTGCAGAAGCAAACTGCGAGTTTCAGCAAGTATAAACTATTAAAAGAAATGACAGCCATATTGGGTAGCAACGACTCAGCAAACTAGTGTAGCATGCAATGTGAAAGGCAATCGGATGAATGTGAACGAGGCAAACAAGCAGTATCAAAGCACCAAAGAGCAATGAATGGTCAGGATGACAATTTAAAAGTGCCAAGGGATTCTCCGAACCAATGGCGAGTTACAACGTTGTTGGGGTGCGGATAATTTACTGACGCAACCGGAATGAATGACTGGGCCACGCAATGGAGTGGTTTGGGGTGTTGATGGAATGCAAATGGATTGCGATTGCTGACATTGAATGCAAGAGTGGCAAGACAACTTGCATGTGTCAGAAGATGCTTGTGTAGATTCGCAGGTGTCCTCACGCTCGGTGTGGCGATCCACTGTGTGCTTTTCTTCGGAACAAGCGCTTGAATCCAGAGTGTGGATCGAGGTCGAATCAATGGTTCGAGTATCAGCAGTCGAGACTGGGGCTGAAAAGGATGGCACTAATGGAATGTTGGCAACTGAAAATCTAGCCTGTGGTAAAGACATGCGCAATGCTGGATCGGGATGTAGTAATCCTCGAATCACAGTCGCCATCTCTGGTGCTAGATTGAACCAATTAGCAAGAATGTCTGGATTGTCAAGATACGCTCGATAGCTAACATCAGTTTGTGCATCTGCCATTTCCCACGGATTTTTGGCAGTCAGAATGTTGAGCATAAGAATGCCTACTGACCAAGTATCACCAAGAGCACAGTCGTATGGTAACAGTTTGACCTTGAGTCGGTTCTTGTCACTAGAGCTGGGAACCGTGACTTGCACAGGACGAGCGCACTCTGGGGACATGTATCTGTTGGATCCACAGCCAAACTGCAACGACTGTCGCTGATATGTCGCAAGACCAAAGTCACAGATTTTAAGTGTGCCTTGGCTACGGGATACGAGCAGATTCTCGGGTTTCAAATCTCGATGATAAATACCTCGCGCATGGCTATCAATCACAGCATCCATCATTTGTAGAATAAGTGTGCGTGCAAGAACAGTTCCTGCTGCTCCGTTACTCTCATTGTATTCACTGAGTGCATTAAGCAGGTCCGTTGTGCAATGTTCCATTACAATATTAATATGATGGGGTGACTCGACGACGTCATATAATTTCACTACAAGCGGGCAATCAGCAAGGTCACACATGGCCCGAATCTCGGTGCGAATCGCCTCCGACACTTGACGGCTAGACACTTCACCTGTTGTGGGATCTTTGGAAATACGTACAGGCAGTCTCTTGACAGCATATACTTGGGAAGGGTCGTTTAGTGAATGTGCGGTATAAACACCTGCAGATGAGCCTGCACCAATCTTGGAATTGATAACAAGTGTGCCAAGTGATGCAGAGTGGATAAGATGGTCGTTGGAAACTGGTTGATTGTTCTTCATGCTACCATGGGGTATCTGAACAGAAGACATGTTGGGAACGGAAAGTAGCATTGTGCAAGTATTGGATTGTGGTGTCAGGCTGAAGCGGTGGTTTAAGCCAACAAGAATCGTGACGAAGAATCGGGTTAAATAATAAATTACAAGTGGATAAGCGGCGTCCAAAGCGGAGCGGAAAATTAAAGTGAGCTGATTATCAAAAAAGGCGGATGATGCTAAAGTCTGAGGTACTCGTATCCCTTAAATTGATATACGTGGCCGAATTTGGACGGGATTACATATGTGAGTAGCTCCGATTGGTTTGCTTTTCTGGGGCCTTTGCATTTAGACCAAAACTTGAATCTATCAATAGGTTTAGTATGACTCAGACTATCATACACGTGGCGTGCATGATATCTTACTAGTTATCAACTCTCTATACTAGACTACTCCAGCTCTAATGACCCATATCTAGCTACGCCATTGTGCATACTCATTGCACCATTGTGCTTGCTAATTACAATATTTTACCCACTCAATAGCAAAGCAGTGATTTGCCACCAAGACCCATCTGTCAAATGCTCTTACAGTCAAGATCTGTTTTATAAAAGCATAGCCCAACTACAGACCCCAACTGACCACAAGTTGGTTAGCTTTTACACAGCTTGTTTCTAAAATATGCTGCTTCTGAATTCCAAAAAAACAACTCTGTAGCGACCTGAATTCAAGACTCCCTTTGTCAGTCCTCCCTACATTGGCTTTTCTCCTTGATTCTAATCCTTGGGTTACAGCCGTGCTCACATAAAATGAATCACTAAATAAGGGTGCCAAACACAATAAACGGCCCAGTCTCATGACATGAGAATGTCGGTTTCCACTAAATTTACTGGGTGCATTGTTTTTGAACTCCCTAGCAGCATTTGTTGGTCTTTCTCCTTTTTTGCTCATTGTGTATAAACAATTGAACATTTGTTCAAAGCAACACTCGCATTACGGTTCCAGAAAATCTCTAATCTTTGACGCTTTTTTAATCTCCAACTCCTTTCATCAAATCCAAATATTTGAGTAAACATTGGGTGATTGGTATCGAAGCAACAGTTGCATTCCTGAAACATGCTATCCTTGCTCTTTTGAACTAGAGCATATCCGAGTTTTAGAATACAGCAATGAACTGTAGTGGCAACATCAACAGTCAACCCCAGTATCTGGATCCCAATGAACCTGGTTTCAAATTGGGTGATCGTACAACGTATGACTGTCAAAAAAGATCAATCCCAATCCAAACTACGGCTTGATTGTGAACATCATATGATGAACACTGCTTATTAGATTGAAAACGGCTGTTCAGATCAGTCTAGTAAAAAGGCATCCATGCTCATTTGATTCTATACAACATCATTCCATAAAGCCACAAAGCCACAAATTCACCTATTCGTCATGGTCTGCCGACTGTTCAACAAACAATGTCGCGAGGTGTGATTTCATTATACCACTTCTATATTGTCTATTATCAATCCTGCTGGCAGCTTAGTATAGTATAAATGGTTTTATGCGGCGCGCGATTCCAGAAAGGAAGAATCGAGCATCAATTGAAGAGGCAGTGTAGCTAATTTCAAATAGGAAAACAACGGACACTTAACCATTGTTTATCCAAAGCAAAATAGAGGCAGTGATCCAAAGTAGATACAAAAAAGTATTTCATTTTACGTGAGTACGGCTATAGATTTTCCTGTTTTGATACAGCTTGGATCGGAATGGTTCGACCGAAACATTCCCGCTTACGTGGCCGAAGCTTATCGTTTGAAAAACTAGATTGCTCTGATCCTTGTAGAGTACTCTGCCATTCTGTCTGTTGATTCAAGCATATATTGCATTCTCATCCTCGCAACTAACAACAAGAGGAGTGAGAATAAAGAAAATAAAATCAGATTCTCAGTAACTATCTGAATGCCGGTATTTTATGCCCACACTTGATGGGTCACAATCTCTGAGCAAACAGCAGGATGAGTTGTCTACTCTCACAATTGTGCCAGGCCTTGATCGTTTTATAGTTGCTAACACTGTTCTACAGCACCGCTGCAGTATACCTCATGACAAACGATGATACATCATTGTTGAAGCCTCAGCCTCAATTTTAAAAAAGATGCATTCTGTGCCCTTCTTACACCATCTACAAGTATATCAAATGATGATTCATCAGTGACAAAAGGGATGAGAACGCATAATATTTATTTGTTTCGGCCAATCTCGTCATGTTTTGGAAACATCCAGACAGCATCTGGCAAACTGTTGCAGCATTTCGGAAACATGCATTTCTGTTTGCAACCCTGTACGACTGTCTTGGGTTAGCATAAACTATAACTGGAACGCCAAAGTTCTCGCACCGGAACAGGGTCAGTACCAAGCTCAACAAGCAATCGCCGCTAGATCAAATCAATGTTGTCCTGTATTAAAAGCCATATTCACGTAAAATGAAACTTTTGTAATGACTCTTGCTCCAGAGTAAACTATCGTTACATGTTCGATATTGACTATTTCTTTTATTGAAACTCTACTATACTCTAATATCGAAAATGCTCTAGTTCAAGAGAATATCTCAAGAATGCAACAGCTGTTTCTATGCGATCACCCAATGTTTGCTTGAAATAGTTGGTTTAAAAAAGGAAATTTGGAGGTTGAACCAATGTCAGGATGTGGAGTGTATTGGAACAAGAATGTGAGCATTTATACAATGTTTTTGTGCAAGAATGAGCAGAGGACACATTGTTGCCCAGTAAGATCGTCACCAATCCATGACTTTTTATCATGTATTTTAGTTTAGTGTTTCATTATACACGAATACTATTAATGAATCAACAGCATCAACAGGTCGTTCAACAAACTGGTCGTGCCAACAAGTCGGATTGTCGTCGCGGTACACGAGCAATAGATAATTCTGGCATTCAAATCAGCAAACAATCTACTGTTTACAAAAGAATATCAAGAAACGTAACCCTCGATCTTACACAAAACTGCAGTCGAGTGAATGTATGCAAGTGTCCCTAAAACATGATATGCACTGATGGTGATGATTACTGACCATCTTTCATCCCTTTTGTTGCTTGCTGTGATGGAATGAATTTGACTTTTTAATTCTCTGACAACGATCAGCCATTATTAGTGTTGATTCAATCAAGAATTAGTCGGAGAATGCAAGATTTCTCAACGCTGCACTCTGCAATTCCAGTATCTCTGATCTAGATCAAGATTTGGCTTGAGCAGATTTGAAATAAATCACGTGAAGATATTCTCATTTTGGTTGGAATCGAGCAAAATATTAGTTTGTATTAATTCTGATTTGGTAAGAATATCACCCAAAAACGTACATCCGTTGTGAATGTCTTGCATTGATTGTGTAGCTGAATTCACTTTTGAGAATGCATTAAAGCGACTCGACATATTCCTATCAATTTGCTGAGATTTAAACAGTTAAACTTGATAGTTTGCTTCATCTCAACTGCCAAACAGCATTTTGTCACTTTTAAATATTTCCCGTCATTCTAGAGTATACATTCTAATCCTCTTTACTATATCTATGTCAATACTTTCAAATATAAAACTCATTTGCTATCCCATCAACACAAAAACCAGCAGAAACTATCCTAAACCAGATCGATTGGCCAGATTGACGCCATCATGTTTTTTATATCTAGATCAGTAATTAAACAGGCTAGATCTGTTGGACTGCTACAGAATTTGACTTCAAAAAGTATAACGAGTTCAACGTATCGCCATATTTCATCCACACCGATTGCCTTTGAATCTCAATCTGAAACAACACATTTTGGCTTTAAAACAGTCAATAAAGACGACAAGGAAACTTTAGGTAATTCACCCGTTTATTCGCTTTAATGTAGCGTTTCTATAAAATCCATTAGTGTTGGATCAGATTTTGAGTGTTTACATATCGAGTCCAAGATCTGTCAGACCCGATCAAATTCAACCAATGTGCATGCAGGATAAATAATAAACTAATCACGGCTGGATAGTTGGACAGGTCTTTCGTAGTGTGGCAGGAAACTATGATGTTATGAACGACTTTATGAGTGGTGGTGTTCATAGACTATGGAAAGATCACTTTATTAATTCACTCGCTCCAAGCCCTACAACAAAACTAATCGATGTTGCTGGAGGAACAGGTATGCTTGCTACTACCAAAGTTTATTCATCTACTATTGATTGAAAGGTACCATTTGCTACTATATGGTTGTATTAAAGTTGGACACTATTATACTGTTTCACTTTTAGGCGACATTGCGTTTAGATTCTTGGACAGTGTCAAGCGTAATCATGGAGGTGTTGGTCAAGCACAAGTCACTGTTTTGGACATCAACCCTGCCATGTTGCAAGTTGGGCGTGAACGTGCTCTCAAATTGGGATATCCTGTCGACTGTAAGTATCAGCAAAACATACTGTTAAAAATGGATCCTTGATGTCTAGATGTTGCATTTCAAACTAATTTTAATTCTCTGCAATTCACTTGTTACAAACCATACTTGCATGCTAAATTCAATGTTTTATCATGACTTACGCGACTTTTAGCACCACACATTTCATTCCAAGAGGCGAACGCTGAGCATCTAGAAACCATTCCTGATGCGTCTGTGGATGCATACACCATCGCATTTGGCATTCGAAACTGTACTCATATTGACAAGGTCATCAGTGAAGCCTATCGTGTTCTTAAACCTGGCGGTCGGTTCATGGTGCTTGAATTTTCCAGTGTTCAAAACCCTATTATTCGCAGGTAAGCCTTGTAGCTTTGATGATTGCCTCATACCCGCTGTCAATAGTATATACCATCAACTCTGATACCCACTACAATCAACTGGACTATATCCAATGTACACCTATAGTGTATACGATCTGTACTCGTTTCGCATGATTCCAATACTGGGAGAACTTGTTGCAAATGACCGAGCTTCGTATGAATATCTTGTAGAATCCATTCGAAAGTTTCCACCGCAAATCGAGTTTGCTAAAATGATTCAGCAGGCTGGATTTACTGTTGTTGGACAAGGATGGGAGGATCTTACATTTGGTATTGCTGCCATTCATTCTGGATTCAAACTATAAACTTGAAATAAAAAGTTGGTTTTTGGTACTGCTAGTACTCGTGTTGTGATCTGCTTTGGTTTATGTATTCAACCCAATACATGCCTCTTACACGTTTAAGCCCTGTCAACACGTTTGAATTTAAACAACCAAAATTTATTGGCGATAGATTGCAAGCAAAACAATCTGATGAGTTTCTTCCAAAGGCTGCATTGAATCGGAAGTATAGGCAGTAGCAACAACAATTAATTCAAAAGAATTTAGACCCAAATGGATTGGAGCCGACATGTCTTGAATCCCACCATCAGCTTTTCCACCGGGAATTCGAAGCTGTAGGGGTTCCAATCGCATCTGTGGATGAGCTGATCCTGGAACGCCCGTAGGAACCATGGCCATTGATGTGCTATGTCCCGTACATGTGAACCGAGTAGCAACAGGTGTTCCATTCGCTGCTACCATACCCGCAAATGGATTCGAACCCAGTACAATACGAATATTCATGGATTTGACACCATGGTTTACAGTGATGCAACTTCCTACAAATCCATGCGGTGGATCATCTGGTGAAAAGGGAATCACCATACGAAATCGATCATCGTTGGATACAATTCCAATACTTGTGACAATGGCAGATTGCGGAGCACTCAGACGTTGTTGAGTTGTATATGCCGAAAATGCATTGTCGGGAACAAGCGCCTGTCCAGGCATTTGCAATCCAGCTGCATTGGGACTGACAAAACTTCTAGGAACAACAGCTGCACCAGCAGAATTCATGAACTGTGGTGTACCAGATACACGAGCACCTTTGGAAGAAGACTGACGCGAACGAGAACCTTGAATCAGCCCATTAGGTGTTTGAGCCTGAAGCAACTGTTGCTGTGCCTGTAAATACAATGCTTGTTGTTGAAACTGCTGTTGAGGTGTAAGTTGAGACTGTTGTAAACTCTGTTTGAGTGTTGTTGCAGCCACAGGTGTTTGTTGGTTTGGTTCAGCAGGACGCTGACTTGAATGCTGAGCAACAGTAATGTCAGTTTGACCTGATCTGCTGGTAGTACGACTGGTAGGAGTTGCTGCTTCCATGGGGGCGTGACTCCAGTTGTTTGCAGCATGTGAAGCACCAATAACTTTGGTAGTAGATTTGGACAAAGTAGGCTTGATTTCTTCAGTAGCAGACTTTGCTTTTGGTGTTCGAAAACTGCTGCGACCGTGATGACTTGAAGAATTAACAGTATCCTATAATATTAAAAGTAAATCAACCATTCCATGTATAGCAATACACTAGCGCATGAAACCATCCAAGGCTGTACACATACGTTAATTTTTAGAATATCCCATACTGGATCATCTTGACTGTCTCCTAATAAATCATATGCCGTCTGTCCATGAATATTGGTTGCTGCTTTATCAGCATTGTGCTTCTCAATGAGAATTTTGCATATCTTGACCGATCCAGCAAATGCAGCCCATGCAAGCGGTCGCTAAATAAATTTCAATTTTTTAATTGATCGATATGATAGAATCTATGTATATGAATTCAAACCAGCAATTTCTCTACATACGCCCTGATACCAGGTGTCTTGTTGTTCAACGTCGGCGCCATGGCCCATTAAAATCTCTAGCATTTTAGCATTTCCATAATAAGCAACAGCATGAATAGGTGCCCATGTGAAACTGGCTTCAAACATATGACAGGGTTGAAGAGCATGGATCGTAGTTTCATCAAACGAAGCAATATGACGTTCAAATGCCTTGACATCATTTTTTTCAATAGCTTCAAAAAGAGCCGTGCGTTGGGTAGCTATTGCGTATAATTTAGAGTTAGAGCACGCAATACACTTGGCACACCATGTACAACCTGTAATATATTGCCAAGACATGTTGTGTACTTACATATATCAGTCTGAGGAGATCGAACTGGAGCAGCTGGCTGAACAACAGTCAGAGACGGGGCTGAAAGCGGGATTAAAGTTGGGGTTGGAGTATGAACTTGAGCAGGCATCTCTACTTTTGGAACATCTGATTTACGACGATGTGGTGGCTTGGCAGATCCAGGTATAGGAGCAGTATGAACATAGCTTTCTGTAATGTATTTAAAGTGTTTCTAAAGTAGATACGCGAGGATTAGCCAATGCGAGATGAAGCCCTCACACATTTATGTTTACCTGAAGTTCAATCGAGTCTTGGTAAATCTGAGATTCGGGAAGATTGTACTGTTGGCAATTAAGAAATATCAAATTTACATCCTTTTTATATGCCTCGACGCTGCTGTAACGACTGCCATCAATTTTTTTCTAAGATTCATTGATTTCCAATACAAGGTGTCGTAAATAATCATAAACCAATATTGAGTAAATCCAGACATGAAAACACCAAGCCTTACTTTGATTCGATCAAATGCAATTGGACGATCAATCAACTGATAATAGTCTGGATACTCCAGTTTGTCAGGAAGCATCAGAAATGGTTCAGAAAGAACACGTGAGTTGGTTCTATAGATTCAAGTCTTGTTAGGATTGTAAAGCCTTGACAAAATGCAGTCTAGACAGATCAGTACATACTTTTTATCTTTCAAATCAAGCAGTTCCGTATATATTTTTGTAAAGTATGATTTAAGAGTGCCAGGAATTGGAATCAATTCCGACTTTTTTGCTATTGGAGTTGTTGCGGCAGAAGTGAGAGGTGTTGAAAAAGATGGTTCAACTTTTAGAGTATCGGGAGTGGATTGAGTGGTTGTGAATTTGAGTTTTTTAATCTTGGCATGAGACGGTTCAGTAGCAATAGCAGTTTTAGCGGATAGATCAGCAGCAGTGTGAGTTGGACTATTATGCCGCCGTTTAGATCCAGCTGACAAGGGAGTTCCGACAGTTGGAGCATTTAGATCGTGATGTTGAGCGCGATTGGCGTTTGCTGACAAGGATAAAGACACTGGAGCTTGAACAGGAGCATCCAGAGTGGGTGCAAGTGCATGAGAGAGCGATGCAGTGCTTGCAGGTTCCTTGACAGACAGACTAAGTTTGACCAGTCGTTTTGGAGCGACTTCAGTCAAGACGGCAGGGGTTTGAGTCGGAACGTAACCACCAAGAGCAGTTATTGCGGATGCAGCAGCAGCTTCTGAATAATCCATTGAAGCTGATGAAGATGGATTAGAACCAAGATCATGAACATGCAAGCCTGTATTCACAGGCACGGCAGTGTTGAGTGTTGGAATCTGAGACGATACGAGTCGCAAAACAGGAGTTTGAAGTTGTTGTATAGAGTTTCCGTGGCCTTGATGGGAAGCAGAACTGGCTGCACCCGATGCAGTTGGCTGTCCATGGCTGTTTACGTTGTTCATTTAGCAACTCGTCTTGCTGTTGCTTCGAATTCACAAAAAAAGAGCAAGTCTCGTGACTTTGTGTTTGTACTGTAATATACTCACGTGATATACTTTCACTTTGTGCTCATCAATAAACTTAATCTTGACACTTGTTCAATCTCATTTTCTATAAACTATTGCGTGGTTGACATGCAGAGTTGAATTCAATATCTGGAAATCATAAACATCTCAAAAACAAACTTAAATCTAGTGTGTCATGATGAACGCTGTGTTAAAGAAACAGTTTATTTATAGTAGAAAAATGCATCGAATATTCAAATATTGTTTATTCCAAAGCAAAATACATTGCAAGATAAAGGATTCCACTCTGTTAATACGCTGGTAAACTGTTCAATTTACATTTGCGAGCTTGAGCGATTTACTTGTCATACAGTTGGATTATGGCTAAAAAACAGACCAAAACATCAGATACTGTGAGGGTTTCTGAACCATCGTTTATAGGCATTCAAAGTGAGCTTTCTGATCCAAATGAATCTATGATGGAGTCATCAAAACAAAACACTACAGATTCCTTCCAGCCAACCACTTGTGTTCAATCAGATTCACTTTCGCAAAACATTGTGCAAGAAGCTGCAGTACTCGAACTGCCCAACGATATATATCATTCAATCCAATATCCTGGATACGCTACTATTGCTGAAAAAATCCTTATTACTCTTGGTGGAATGCCTGCAGTACAAAAGGTGTGTTTTGGCAATAATCGATTGCATGTTATTACTGAGGAAATGTCCTGTTAGCAATTCCATTTTAAATTCTGGCTGTTCTAGGCATTTACCGAACAAGCTGGTTTCCTGGAATTGAACTATACACCCGACAACTTATTCGCTCATCCTATCTCAGGTGATGTCATCCCAACTGCAAATCTGTTGCTCAAGGTTGTCAAAAGGACGAATAGAAAAACAGGTGAAACTACCATGGAACATCATATCGCTGGCCTAGTTTCAAAAACATGCAGATTTAGAGGTGATCTTTTTCATAAATGTATATTATATACCAAGTCAATCCACTTGTAGAAACTTTGGGTTGACATAGTATCGTGTCATTAGGCATGGCAGATTTTCAGTACGAGGTAGATCCAGACGATCCACTTGTTAAGCTGCGCTATAAGATGGAAACGCTTGATGGTACGTGTTGATGCATTACAGTCTAGAAATTCATTCAAGATCGCCGTCATTGTATTAAATAATGTCCATTTCTATCTAGTCAAAACCCTAGATGAACTTCCATTTAATATGGAAAAAAAAAGTAATGGACCTCCGCTACATCACATTCCACCACCCATGTTTTCTAGGATTCAATGGCCTCTGGAATACAAGTATGGAATTTGCCAACCCTTTTAGTTTGCTTTTGGTGTATTGCATCGAGTTGACCATATGTTTACAATCAGGTACCAGCAAAATCCTGCGTCGATCAAAAAACGAACTGCTAATGTCAGAACAGTTCACGGCAAATTTAAACTTAAACCCGGACTATTAGTATATGACTTTTCAACCCCAGACGTTCCAAATGAACCACCAGAAAACCATGATGCAGCCAAGGAATTGATAGATATGCTTCGCGAGCTGTTTGCACAGCGACCTATTTGGTCTCGTGCTGCAATCATGGCTACTATCAACTCCCCCCTGACACGCCAAAAGCCACTGACCGATGCATTGTCAATGGTTGCATATTACACTATAACTGGTCCGTGGAGAAGTCTGTGGATACGTCTTGGATACGATCCAAGAAAGGAGCGATCGTCTCGACTGTATCAAACAGCAGATTTGAGATCTCGTAAAAATTCGCATATTAGAGCCAAACGTCTGCCTCAATCTTATGATGACACTACTGTGAATCTGGAGCCAGTAAAAGCACAAGAGGAAAAGTCCGTGTAAGTGCAGAATGGTGTCAGACTGTTGAGAGTACGACTAAACAGTACTCGAAAACATCAATTTTGAAACTGTTGGTTCAACTCACACAATTCTTATTTGTAAAGCAAATCATATATATTTGATGGTGTAACCAAGGTCAATTTTGGTATATTTCAGCTATGTGACGTAACAGATCCATCACTAAAAACAATGATTACTTCTGCAAAATACTGTCGCAGTGAATATGACGTAAGATTAGACTATTTCAATATTTTACAAGCGTATAACTCGACACCATTCATGCATTGAATCTATTTAACAAATCCATATTTTAGGAACGAGATGGCTGGTATGTGGCTGACCATCAGCGTTTGATTCGTATTGCAATATCGCGGAAACTGTGGACACTACATGGCATGACACGTGTAAGCTCAAAAATACCAGGACAAGAGGGAGCAAGGCGGAATCGGAACAAGGAGCTCCGTGCTATAAACCGAAAAATGTCAACTGATATGGATACATTTGACCCGTCTGTCAATTCAGGTTTAGAGTCATCTGTAGATATAGATACTTGTGATGTCAGTAGCGCTGAATCTACAGAGTCCACAGCCATGATGCCACATGAAACGCATTTGGTTGAACCCACTTTTTCTAATTCTGTTAAATCAAAAGTGAGAATGAGGTTTATATACTTTTAAAAACATATGATTGACTAACAGGGTTGAATGCTATTAGGTAGATGCAATCATGAAAAATCTACAGCTGACGCAAAACAACAACTGTGAAGGTGTGACAATCTACTTGTGTTGATTGTTTTTTGATATGATAGCATGATTAACATTAAAGCATTACAATTTGTATACGTTTAGTATCTAGCAGTGATCGTAGTGTGGATGTATCTACACAAGAACTGCCCAGGATCGAGCAATTTAGTAGAGACACGCACACGTCGATGCAGGATGATGACGAGAGTATAGATGAATCAGAAGACATGGACGAAGAAGATATTGAAGATATAGAAGTGATTAGTGACAAGGAAGACTATTTTGATATTTTAGAAGAGGATTAAGTTTGAACTGGAATAAACACGTGTTTGGATAGCATAAAAAGGGAGTGCTTTGATTTTATCAATTTCACGATAATCATGAGCACTCCGTTCGGCATCAAGGAGATCAAAGTGCTCCTTCTCGACCCCTTCCCTCTCGACTCACTGAATGCATTCGACAAAGCCCATTATCAGGCATGTTTTTATTCATAAACTATCCTGTGTAAACCAACTAGGGTATATTCCATAATGGGCTGGTAATTGATACCACACTGCTTATTATACAGGTGGATGAATGCTTTGGCATACTGTCGGAAGCTGAATTACTTCGTCGTATATCCGATTACAATGTAGTGTGTTTGAGGTAAGAAGAACCAAGTATAGCATAAAGGCTTGCATTTTTATTACAACGCTCTAGGTTTTGTTTTTCCAAAGGGCTGCGTTTAGCTTTGAAATATATCCATACAATTCATGAACTGTACGAGATTAAATAGAAATGATTTTGTTCCTGCTAATATTAAACTCTGGTGATGAATTTGATAGTGGCGAGAGAGAGACCGAGTATCTAACCGATGAAGTATTACGATCTGCACACCGTCTTTTGGCGATTGGAGTATTTGGTCCACTTTCTATCCAAGTCAATTTGAAAGCAGCTCAGGCTATGGGTGTAGGTTGATCATTTTTCACCGACTCTTGCTGGTATTTCAAAAGCTGTGGTTTGCAATGCTGAATAGTGTTTTATTTTTATATTGTAGATCCCAGTGTTTACTGCACCTTATCAGTACACGCACAGTGTTGCTGAAATGTCTTTGGCAAATATCATTTTGCTGTCTAGACAGATTGGCGATCGCAGCAAAGAAATTCATGCTGGCGAATGGAACAAGGCAAATCTCACTGATTGTAGTATCTACAACTATATAACCAACAGGATTCAACCAAAACTAACTCGACTATACAATCTAGACATCAACCAACTGCGTTGAAGTACGTGGCAAAACACTCGGTATTGTTGGATATGGCCATGCTGGCTCGCAACTTGGCATTATGGCAGAAGCGCTATCCATCTGCGTTATTTTTTACGATGAACTTAGTTTGATGCCAATTGGCCGTGCAAAACCAGTTGATACTCTAGATGAACTACTTGCCAAGTCTGATTATGTGGCTATCAACATTACCTCCACTCCAGAAAACGATGGATTGTTTGATAAAAATATGCTTGCCAAAATGAAACAAGGCAGTTATTTGATCAATGCATCCGCAAGTGAAGCTGTGAGTGATTCTTTATGCAGGTTGAATGGTACCGCTAAATGCCATCTTACATTATATTTTGAATTGGATTGGGTTGGGTTTTAACAGGTTGATCATGCGGCTCTCGCAGACGCAATCAAGTCAAAGCATATTGCAGGTGCAGCAATCGATGCTATTCCAGCTCACGAGATTGATGGGAAAACCTTCAAATCTCCTTTGCAGTCAGCTCGCAATGTGATTCTTACGCCTGTTATTGGCAAGTAAATAGGATGCATTTGACCATTTGTTTTTATTCTTTCAATCAAAACTCGGAAATGCTGATCATCTAGTATATTGTGGACTACATAAACAGCTGGAGATACTCTTGAAGCACGTCGACGTATTGTTGCAGAGATTACAGAGGATGTTGTGCGTTACATCTCCGAGGGTACGACCATTGGCGCTGTCAACTTTCCTAGTGTTGCTGCCTGGCCTCTCAAGCCTGGGAGTCGCCGTATTATTTGCATGCACAGAAATGTGCGTGGAGTGCTCAAGGTAAACCGACACTATCCTTGAACACCGTGTTTACCAATGTACAGATTAACACCAAGTTAAATTCAACTTATCCCATTGTGATCATCAACTGTGTCTAATACTCATGGAAATAACACTAGGAAATTGATCATATTCTGTCTGCATACAATGTTGGAAAGCAAGTGTTAGACACAAAAGATTCGCTTGGATATCTCATTGCAGATGTGATGACAGATCAACTCTCTACAGAGATTGTGAGTCAGTTAGCAATGCTTGCCAATACGGTGAGAACTCGGATTGTCTGATAGACTGCGTTTCTGGTTTGATCCATCAGATTCGTTACATTACGAACGGATGAGATTTTAGTTGACAAAACTTTCAATAAATAATCATTAGTTTGATGACTGAGTTTTATATTATTTGGATCGAGTCAAAGTTGAATGTAACAAACTTCAAGATTGCAAGTTAAAATCTTGGATTGAGCGCAATGAGTTTCCAGAAATCAGACGAATCTGCACTTTATCTGAATCACAACAAACTCAACATGGTACAAACAGACAAACAAGCACTTCTGGGCAAGTTTACTATAATAATTGGCTGCTTTATTCAACTGTTTATCTCACAGCAACCATACACACATTTTCAAGCTTATCCTTTGAAGATCCGAGTTATCCAATTCCCATGTGGATCCATGTATAGCGTCTGCTATCCCAGCACAGCAGTCTCTATATTACTAACACTAATGTCTCTAAACCAGATATGGGATTTTCAGATGCCAGGGTGACCAAAGCATTGCAAATGACCAAGAACTCGGGCTTACAATCTGCTATGGATTGGTTCGTACTCGTCTCAATCCAAAACAAATGTAGTCTATCCAATAACACCAGCTAAATTCTACTTGAATAATGGCAGTTGATTGGAATATTGCCATGCATGATTATAATGTGCTAATCTTGTCGATTTGATCAACTGTGTCGCTAGGCTATTTGCTCATGCCGACGACAACGTATCAGATTCCCTTGAAGTCAACGAAGCCAGTGAATGCGCAGCTGCTACACAGGCATCTGGGTCAACCGATCACGATAAGGACGGAGAGATATCTCAGGATCAAGCTACTGCACAATCCCTAAAATGTGAGGACTGTGGTAAACTGTTGCGTGATGGTGAGTTGATCTGTTTGACTAATACTATCTCGGCATTAAACTTTCAACACACAAGCTTTTATTCTACAAATATGGCTGTTGATGGGTTTTATTACGTTACCATTATTTAATTCAATGTTCTTTTGATTGGATCTGTTTTAGCCGCTGCTGCTGAGCTGCATGCTGTAAAGACTCAGCATGTGAATTTCTCAGAGTCTGTAGTTGCAATCAAACCCCTTACTGAGGAAGAAAAATCTCAAAAGCTTAAAGATCTACAGGCTCGATTGGCAGCTAAGCGTGAGGAAAAGCAACTATTGGAAGTTGAGGAAAGGAAAAAAAGCGAGCAAGTGCGTCGACGCACTGGTCAAGAAATAGTTGCACTCAAGGAAAAGAAGGAGCAGGACGATATGAAAAAAGCACTCGATGACAAAAAGCGTGAGAAGCAAGAGGAGAAGATGGCTCGTGAACGAGTGCGTGCGCAATTGGAATCAGATAAACGCGAGCGCCATAGAAAGGTAACAAGGCGAATATATTTACTGCAATTGAATATTGATACTATAGGATATTTATAACTGATACTCACTACTGCCACTGTAATTTGGTGATGGATTAGGCCGAAGAAAAGAAACGTCTTGCACAGGGCATTGCATTGCCAGCTCATGTTACTGCTGCTCCTGTTGCGTCAAATCCTTTGTCTAGTGTATCGTATTCTGAAGCACGCTTGAATGTATGTGCTGTGCAGCATAACCGTGAATTGTGATGTTTACACAATTATAAGAGTTTTGGCATTTTGGTATTGTGTACTAAAAATCATAAATATAATAGATTCGTACACCTGATGGAAAATCGTATACTCAAAACTTTTCTGCTGATGACACACTGTCCAAGGTATACAATTATCTGGAAGAAAAGATTGGTCCCAACTCATTTAAGCTTTGGCAACCATTTCCACGCAAAATGCTTGGTAATAACGATCTTGGCAAGTCGCTCAAAGACCTTTGCCTGGTTCCTTCTGCTGCACTTATTGCCCAATAAATACTTTATGTCAATCCAGCTGTTTAAATGTAAGCAGCATGTTGTGCATTCAAGAGTCTACACAGTTGATCTTGGGGTAAAATATAAATTTAATTTCAAACAATTGAGAACCAAACACATTATTCTTCAGCCTTGGCCATGTATTCAAGATCCTGCTGTTGAAGAATGCGACGCAGACATTTACCAGTAGGAGCTCTGGGAATTTTTTCAATAAACACCACACCACCACGCAAGAGTTTATGAGAAGCAACATTCTTGGCAATAAACGACTTGATCTCATCTTCGGTGCAAGTCACACCAGGCTTCAGTACCACATAGGCCACAGGAACTTCACCCGACAGCTCATCAGGTCGACCAATCACTGCGGCATCAGCAATTTTTGGATACTGAAGCAGTTTTTCCTCTAATTCAGCAGGTGCAACTTGAATTCCCATATATTTGATAAGCTCTTTGATTCGATTCATAACGGTAAATTCACCCGACTCGTGTACAATGGCAACATCACCTGTATGGAAATACCCATCCGAATCAATCGAAGCAGCAGTGGCTTCATGGTTGTTGAAATATCCTTTCATGACGTTTGGACCTCGGACACACAACTCTCCTTGCTCGCCAACACCTAGCTCTTTTCCTGTTTCCGTGTCGATAACACGAGCCTCGATGTTGGATAAAAAGTATCCATGCGAATCGCGTATTGTCATTGATGCTGTTCCCAACGAGATTGCTGGACTAGTTTCTGTTAATCCATAGCCTTGTATTACATACGTATGAAGCCGATTGATCAAAGCCTCGATGATATCTTTGGACAATGGCGACGCAGCAGAAGTGATATATTTTACAGATGATAAATCAAACATGTCCACTGCAGGATGGTATGCAAGAGCTAAAGCGATCGGAGGAACAATGTGGACCGTAGATACTTTGTATGTTTGAATGGTTTTCAAAAGAAGAGCAAAATCAAATGATGCCATGACTATGATTGGAATACCCTACAGAATTTAAATCAGTATTGGCTCGCAAAATTAAAGTGTATAAAGCGAGTATTTAAAATACGGATCGTGCCAAAGTTTAAACTATCCACATTTCAATGGTATACCTCGTAAACAGCCGAATGAAGGGATGTTGTAAGAGCATAAACATGAAAGAATGGTAAAAGCCCAAGCCAGACTTCGTCTGCTCCTGTACGTGCTACTACTAGCGTTTCGTGAATCTGCAGCACATTGGCAATGATGTTGCGATGTGTAAGTATCACACCCTAATTCAATACAATCCATTAAACATAAACTCGAATCAGCACCATAGTTGGACTTGAAGAACAATGCGATTTGAATATAAATGGTAGAACACCAGTATGCGTTTAGGCTTACCTTGCTTTGGCCGGTGGTACCAGAACTATAGGCCAGATAGGCAGGCGAGCAAGAAAGCTCTTCAGCAGTAAACGATGGCAGTGCAACTTCAGTATCACTCAACAAACATCGAAATGAAGAAACCCCTTCAACCGTGTTATCAGAAAGCACAAACATCCTATCGGGACTGATTCCAGAGAGAGCATCTTTGCTGCTTTTCAAGCACGTTTCATCCATGATAAATACCGATGCCTTCGAGTCTTGCAGCTGGAATAAGACTTCTTCAGAAACGTACGATGGGTTGATGGTTGTAACACACGCACCTAAAAACTCATTGGCACAAGTTAGCACCAAATCAGTCCAACACCCAATTTAATTTCAAGTCATACCAGCTAGCAACGAGCCAAACAACACCGACGAGTAATCCAAGTTATTACTGCTCATCACTGCAATAACATCGCCTTTTCCGATTCCAAGAGTTCCCACAAGCCCTCTGGCAAACTTGTAGGAAGTCTCACGAAGCGAGTTAAAGGAAACAGATCTCCCCGTTACTGCGTCAATCAGGGCAGGAGCATCCAGATTTGCAACAAATCTGTTTGACGTAAAGATAAATTGAGGTATGTCAACTTCGGGAATCTGTATGTCTGGAAAGGGCGATTTAAAGATCATGACGTTTTTTGAAAGTTTCAGAGTAATGAGATTTGGGTTAGTTTATTGAGCGTTTATATAGGCTGCAATACTACAGCCTTGCAAGCACACTTTAAAAGAAAACATCAATAATGGTATATTGAAAAATAGAAACAATGTAAATAGCCCAAATGATCATGTGCAAAATAATGCGCAAGCTTACCTTGTTGCAGCTTGAACAGGTGGTATGCCGAACCTAATTTTTAAAAGCTAAAGGCAAAATAATGCTTTTTCGCTGCATAGATTCATCTACACAGCACAACACATGCTTATTTTAAACAAGTAAATCCATATTATCTGGAGGCTTGTCATCGGATCTTGAAACTATATACATGTAGAATGCCGGTATTCTAATTCAAGCCATTATAATGATTGCACGAGATATCGACAGTTTATATCGAATAATAGGTGCCACAATCATATGTGTTGAAAATAGTAGTCAAGGCAGTTTAAACTATTATGTATTCAATAGCGGTAGAAAGTATACCCGCATTCACACAAAATGGAACACTAAAAATGTCTAATAATAAACAGCCAGTTTCTTCAGTAGTTTATATTGAATTTATTAGTGTCTACTAGACTCAGAATTGGCCGATCTTGCATATTTTTGTATAAAACAACTAAATGAATACACACATCACAGTTCTAGTAAGCCCTGTACTTGACTTGTTCAATCTCTAGTTCCTCATTCAAACCAAGCATTACAAGTAAATATTGAATGGTTGACATGTTCAAGCATTGTTTTCTTGAACTAGGCAAACGTATACGGGTTTTTAGGATAGAGTTGGGTTGAAAATAGTCGAGTTCAATATCTGGATCGCAATAGATGAATCTAGCGATCGTACAATGTACGATTACACCAAAAAACATCCCAGCTTAAAACTATAGTCTGTATCAGGAGTATCGTATTTACAACAGGAGTTGAGAGTGCATTCAAGTCAATTTGTAGTAGCAAAGTACAACGAATGTTTAACTGTCGTTTATTTCGAAGCAAAATAGAGGCAGTTACCAAGATAAATACAGAAGTGTTCCAATTCATGTGGATACAGCTGTAAATTCTAGCATCAGTCAACTCTACTCCACGCCAAAGCCAGTAAAAATAAAAATGAGGAATTAAATTGTGTCGTACTGTTGTTTATACAAAGAACGTCACCAATTAGATAGAATGATACGGGAGATTGAAGATAATATGCCAGATCTAGAGCTGTTCCGTAACATAGCACTGCTAACACCAAGGGCACACACAGCGTTAATTAAAAAATGCTTGAGGCTCACACACATTGTTCAAGGCTTCAAATGGATGTAGCAAATCGTTGGGATCAAATGTGAGAAAGTTGCTTCCAAAATTTGCGGCCGAGTCGGGTTCATGGATTATTGAAGAAACAAGCATCGTAGTCGGTGTAGGCAATGATTGGTTTGTAGATGAATCGTTGGCTGGGTACGACAGCGGCATTGTTTGGATTTGCTGCGGTCTTGAGGCCATGATGAGGCTGTTCATAAACGATTGATCTGGATTTTTGGCGCTAATATCGTGCATAAAGTCGTTTTGGGTATGCATCAAATTGATATTGGGAGAGCTAGATCTAGTATTGCCACTTTGAGTAGGTACCGGGCTTGAATGAATACTTGGATCATTTTTCATAGGAATGTTTGTATTTTGATGCATCAGCATTGATCCATTTCCCATCAGCATTGCTGATTTCCCCATCACGATTGTCGATCCAGGATGCTTGGATGCTACGGATCCCTTCATAATGACGGGGGTGGAGTTCATCATCATTGGTACGCTATTCATGACAAGAGGCGAAGGTTGGTGATACGTATTGTTTACAATCATTGAAGCGTTGTTTTGGTTTGCAGCAATGTTTGTTCCGTATGTAAATCGAACGGGCAACGAATCAACACTTTCGGTATCAGAATAGTCCAAAAAAGATCCTTGTGAGCCATGCGAGTTTTGACGCTTATGACGACTTTCAGTAGCCGATGTGCTATGTGACCGCACATGCCTAAAAAGCTGATCCTGTCTTTTAAAATGACGGCCACATGTTGGAAACTGGCAAACATGCTGTCCTTTAGTGTCTGGGGAACTATTGCAACTGCGAATACTGCTGTTGCTAGAATCGCGTTTTAATGTTGTCAATGGACCAACTCTAAAGTCTTGTAGTTTTCCAAGCTTGTCCATCATTACAGAGTTTTTGATAGGAAATGAGCCATTAGTGCCCATGTTGTTTCCTGGTGGGATGGGAAATACACCGGTAGAGCCAAATGGGTCTCCGCGCAATGCAGCATCTATATCAAACTCTGGGCTGGGAGTGATAAGCTCAGGTGAAATGCGATCCTGTCCTTCTGTGTATCTAAGGTTTTCTGATACAGATGAAACGGACGATCCTCCAAATGATGATGACATGGCTGCCCGTGTAGGAGCCATTGACGGCATCATAATGGGCATAGTTTGGGGTTGGTGCTTTATGACGAACTCGTTGACAAGGTTACCAGAAGTTGAATGAGGAATCGAGTTGAACGATGCCATGGAAATAAATTGAACGGCTCTTTGCATGGATTCTTGAGGGTCTAAAGAAATCAGTGAGACTGTACAGGTGTCCTGTCTAGCTCGCTCACGTTTTAAATCACGTTCAAGTGCATCCTATAAAATGCCATTCAAATCATCGAGTCTGGGTTAGTATATGAAATTGACCGTCGTAATAGGGAAAGCAAAACGATTGGGTCCTAGCATAATTATCTAGCTATTAGTTTGTAAAGTGAGTCAGGTTGGAAAGCAACTTGTTCATCCACACCCTGACTGTGCCACAAAACGCGTTTCAGTGGCGAATATAAACTTTGAAATTGCTTGTATAGTTTACGGTTGCCAGTTGAAATCCGTTTACTGGTCAAAACTACAACCCGAGTCTTACAGTTGTATTCACGGAAAATGGAACACTGAATAAGGATGCCAAACTACACAATAAACAGCCAGTTCTATGAAATGACTGATGCCAGTTTCTACCAAATTTACTGGACAACATTGCCTTTTGAACTCTCTAGTTCATTGGCATCCTAGTGATTGGCATACAACAACAGTTGCATTCCCGGATTGTTCTCTTGAACTAGACGCGAGCACATGATTCTAGGATACATCATATGAGGCTTGAGGAGTTGGACAACATCAAAACAAACTCAACCACTAGACTGCAATGAATGAATCATATTTCAGACTTGTTGATCGCACAACATACAGTCTTTTAAAATAAAAATCACCTCGGTTCAAAAGTATAGTTTGATTTTGTACATCATATGATGGACGTTGTGCTTGGAAGAGTTGAAAACGTCTACTCAAGAGGCAGCGCAATCAATGTTTAGTAGGAAGGCACAATGAATATTTAATCACTGTCTATTCCAAAGCAGTGATTGCAAGATAAATACAAGTGATCCGTTTTACACGAATATAGCTGTAATGCGGTCAATGTGGCATCTTTTATACAATTACAAGCAGTATTTTGCACATGGAACCCCAAGCTGTTGAAGTAATTTCAAAATCAGCATGATGGTTCATAATCATGCAATGCAGTATAGTACAAACACCAGACTAAGACATGTGCTGATATTTCAACTTGGTCTTAATACAAGGTTTGAGTATTTGTAAAACTGACAGAATAAGTCGAGCTTGAATCAATAAATGATCGAGAATGCATGTATAAATACTGTTGATGGTGTTTTCTAGGAATATCAATTAAGCATGATAATGTTTAAGCCTACCATAAAGAGTCTGTCGTGATCAACCGAAAACCAGAAAAACACCTTTTGTTTCTTTTGAGTACGAACAGTTCCATGCTCGTATAGGAACTTGAGGAATGGAGAGCGAGGCTCTTCTAGTGTAGCATCGACACCAGGCTTGAGTGCTCTCAAGTCAGAAAAAATGCCTTCCTCGAACTTTTTGGTATGCACGATCCGTCTACCAAAGCATTCAAACCTATGAGTAAGCACTCGTACAATATCCGTGCCTGTGATATGGAATAGGTCTCTCCACAAAACGCAAGAAATGATTTCTTTGTTGGGAAGCTGATAGGTACGAATACTCATGCCCGGAACCCAACTGGTAGGGGCAGTACGCAGAAATCCGCGCAAGCTCTCCAGCGATGTCGCATTATCAGAATTTTTTGTGGTTGCAGCGGCAGCAGAATTGTGAGCGATGGAATGCATTTGTGATCCTACTTGATTATTTGAAATAGCATTGGATGCCATTGTAATTGAAGAGGATTCCTGCATATGATCCATTTTGCTATTTAAAAGCCCAGAATTTGTGGAGGATTGGGAGAGTTGTAGACAAAGTGAGTTTGCTTAATAAAAAGCGGATGTACTGTTATTGTGGGAACAAATCTGATGATTAAAATATGAGTAAACAGCCAGCCATGAATGCGTTTCTTTTGTTTAGCTGCTCAGGGGACGCAAATGAATTTCTTATTTCTGTGATTGGCATGCTATTCGATTTGGAGGCGTGGATAACCTCAAGCTGTTTACTTTTAATGGATGGATATGAACCGTAACCAATCAGAATCTGAATATCCATGGTGGCTTCTAATGCTACTCGTGCTGGCCACCAATATCCATGCCGACTTGCATCCTATCCCTGCAGTAGCTTACATACCAGCATCGGGCTGCCAAGAATTATAGACCACTTGTGCTGGTTCAGCTTTGTTTCTTACCGTACCGGCTCGGTCCACTTGATATCCACTGCGATTGATGGTGGAAATTGAACACATTGAGCAGCTTACTAATTCTCATTCCATGGCATACCAAGCCATGTAGTATGAATATAATAATAATGTTTCCCCAAGTCCATGTCATGTAGCTTTATTGTTCAATCATCACTATCTGCACTCACTACCATAAACATCCTCAACAAAATACTATCATGTTTATGCTTTGTTCTTCCCGAGCGGTATCAAACAAGTCTTTGGCCATTGACCCGTTCCTATCGATTAGCCACTTGCATAGTCGAGATAGTCTAGTAACACCATGTCAGATTCAGTCCACATGTATACGATGCACTATGCATTCTTATAGCTACACTATTTCATCAGATTGCAGTGCTTTAGACCAATCTGTCTTGATGCATGCAAGACTTCAAACTCTCATAGTCTCTAGTTGGCTATCCGCTTTAAATACAAGATGTGCTTTATAGAACATAGACAAATGAAGTTCATGTGTAAATAGTGAGACAATCGAGTTATTATAGGAATCATGCTGTTTTTGGCTCAGCCATGATAATTATTAAATCAACCTATTTCATGTCGTCATCTTACCATTGTGGCAAATATAAGTTTGCACCGAGTCAGAAGCTTGTTTTTCAGACTTAAAAACACTACTTTTTGGACTAGTTCATGACCAGCATTCGGAGTCTGCAGACTACCCATTCTCGGGCTTCAAAGCATATCCGCAGCATTGTTCCATCCGAGTCTAGCCATCAAAATACTACAAGCGATGTAGGCCAGCCACAGTCTCGAGAATCAAGTCTGTTTGGATCAGACAATTCGACTCGAAAGACTTTGCATAATGATAGCCATGCCACCAATCCATCCACTCTAGCGGATACCAAGACAAAATTAGACAGGCCATCTCAAGTAGCATTATCAAAGCCATTTATGTTGGCAGGCTCATATATCTGGGCTGGGTTACAGGATTCTTTTGCTTGGCCCATTACCCTCTTTGTTGTTTATGGGTAATGATATGCTGCATCTAGATGGCCTGATGAACCCATTTACAGTATCAATGAAATGGCTGATCAAATCACTTGCATCCATTTAGATCCACTACTTTGAAAACTAGAATGATGCAGTGTGTGTTTCTCAATGGGATTATATTTCTGGGATCTGTTTTGATTTTCAACAATCTAGTATCGCCTTTGGCAAAACTATGTTTAGAGTCCTTGTGCAAGTCCTTGAATATTTCTGAAGACACTGAGGCCATTATCCGTTATCTTGGATCTGCAATCTCTGGGTTATATTATGCAAGTGTATTATTTACTCGACCTTTTGGTTTTTGTGGTTTCGTTGCAATGGTTTGGAGTTTAAACTTGTATTACTTGGCATATTTACATCCCACTATTACCTTTTTTACTGCGTGAATATCATGTAGATTGCTTGGATTTATCCTCTGTATGCGTTCAGCTTTTTTGTCAACAGTCAGTGGTATCAAGATATTGCCAATAGGTCATATGAAATATTTGTCGGAAAGCCCAAAACGCAATCGAAATCTATCCCAACGTAAATGCGCTCAACTTGATCTTGTAGTGTTGTCATGGTTACACTACGATTTCTCACTATTCAACATTGCTGTATCATATAGACTTATCAAGAATGCAGCTAGTGATACATACAGAGGATTGATGATTTTTAATTTTTTTGTTCAAGTGGCATTGATATATCATGTTCCATTCATTGGTCCTGCTTTTAGTTACATTTTATTGAATTTCATACTTGCTTTTTTTGCATTCGAGTACAAATGGGCCAATCGTAATTGGTCTTTTGTTCATCAGATTGAATTTTTCGAGTCACACTGGGCATACTTTTTTGGATTTGGTAAGTGTATTCCTTTATAAATGAGATACTTGGATTGCATTGAATTCAACCAGTACTAACTTTACCGCTACTGGGATACTCAGGGTTTCCTATGGCTCTAATGGTGATTTTGTTTCCAAAAACTGTAAATCTTGGCTGGTTTGCATTGGTTTTTCCAATGGTGAGACATTTTGAGTTTTGGGTGCTTGCCTACATTAGTTGTAAACCGATTTGATAAATTCGTTTTTAATCTTCATGAACTGATCATATTTGATATTGTTTATATTTTAGTATATTATCATGGCAAACCGTGCCAAGCCTTTGCCAATCCACAAGGATCTGGTACATGTTTGGTATTTACCAGTTAGAATGCCCATATTTTTATTTGCTCAATATGCAAGTACAATGATAATATCTTGGATAAAACGTCGTCGAGAAACATTGTCATCTACTGCTTCAATCGTGCAATGACTATCCATCTGAATTTGAGGATATCGTTTTTGTAGATAAACATGATTCTATTTTACCGACTTTTAATCTTGTCATATTGTAATTTATGCATATGCTATGGATACAGAAGATGGTTGCATATCCATTAAACTATTTATGACCACTGGTTATTCATATTTAAATGAAATGATCTGGACTTGATATCGCCAATGGGGTGATAGAATCCTATTTTAGCATGCCACTTTAATGAGCTCCAACACAAGAATTTTTATATGACAAATAATCAGGGTAAAGGAATTTACCTGGGCCTGGAATGTTTGACTGGAAGGCATCAGCAAATCGCGGTGCTTTGCTAACAAAGTTACTTTGAAGAATTGGGCCTGATGGATAAATATTGTTGGTGCATTGGGCAATATTGTAATGTCCGGGACCAGGAAACGCTACAGGAGTCATTCCTGAACCTGGAACTGCTGTTTGAGAGGATAATGGTGTATGCGGTCTGACTGGAGCCAATGCAATGGTTCCAGCACGACCTCGTCTCCTGTATATTAAAAATAGTTTAGAATAAAGCATAGAATGCAATTTGTGTAGATCAATCTAAACATTACAATGAAGGTTTAAAGTTTGGCTTTGTTGGTACAATCTCGTAAGCTCCGGGACCAGGTATTTTGCCACTGTTACAATATATAGTTTATAGTGTCACGATTTAAATTCAAAAGTAAGAGCGTGATTCATTAAAAGTATCCAACGTTTACTGCTTAGCCTTTTAAACTCAACTGATGAGATACAAGCGATTGACGAGATGTAGCTTTGAATGCTGCCTGTGCTGCTGCACATGATTTTTGTGTCAATCCCTCAGCACGGACAATGTTGTACGAACCTATTTTTTTGAAATCAATAGTCAGAGTTGCAGGTTAATTTACGTGTTGGTAGGAGTTGAGTGGGCTCATTTGGTATATACGCTATTTTAAATCTGAGAATCTTGATACCTGGTGGTGGAACTTGTCGCACAGAGCTAGATTTATCACCTATGAGATCGCTCCGTGTTGTGCGACTCTTGAACACAGAAACAGCACCACTTTCATGTTGACCGTAATGCTTTCGTCCTTTTTTCATAATGCTAGGTGTATATTCTCCTGGACCTGGAGTAGGCTTGATTGCCCATTGTGTGCGTACAAACTGGGCAGAAACATCTGCCGATCGACCGTTATCCGATACCAGTTTTGATGTGGGTGTATGGAACGAAGAAGATAGGGAATGTGCTACCGAGAATGAGTAGATTGGAGTACGTGGTCTATACTGAGCAGGGGAGATATCAAGGGTTGACTTTGAATCTATTGGAAGTTTGGCAAACCTTCTGCTCTAAATTAGATGCCACCAGAAAGCAATTGGATAATGATCAGCTTTTGCTTGAGAGGGTTTTACAGTGTATGTGAATTGATGTTGGATGAATACACCTACATGTGATGCGAATCCAATACCATATCCTCGTTTTGAAGTTGATACATCAAACACACCCTCGAGTTTTTCAGCAGCTTCTGCATAATATCCTGGACCAGGCAGGTCATCCTAATACCAACACGTCAACTTAGTATGGTTGATTATAGCGTGCAATGAAGATTGCATCATAGCAAAAGAAATAAGCTCTACTTACGATACGCTGCTCAAATCGCTGACTTGTAGAATTAAAAGCCCTTTCTTCACTATCATCGTAATGAAGTGTCTGAAACTTTGTAGGTATGCTTGGAGGATGCACAGATATCTTTAGATTTTTAGTTTGACCCACTAAGATTTGCAAGACAAAGCAGTTGGAATTAGACAGTGATGAAACACAATTGACTGACAACGATGATTACCGTTAGAGCTGTGCTTGACAGTCTTTGTTTTTGGCTCGTTAAATAAGCCTCTAGGAACGATGCTCGTCATTAAGAGGATTCAGAGTCGAGTTTTCATAAGCAAACAGTAAACGCGTCGCTTGGATAAGCCATCAAGTTTCCCTGTTTTGGACCAACCGATTGATATCGATTGCTGTTACTATCCATTCTTTTAGCTACCAACACCTAAACAATGGATGGTAGATTGCGTTTCCATCCCCGTTCTCGCACAGTGTCTTCTTCTAGTCGAGCCCCGATTGGGTCTCCATCCACTTCCATCAGTCAGGCACTTTCAGACCCTCGTCTGGCTTCATCCCTGTTGGACATGGCTCCAAAGAAAGACCACAGTGCTGCTCGTATTGAGTTTGAAAGAAGGGTTCGCAGGTAAGCTCTTGTCAGAGATATTGTTGGTATATTTGCATGGATTATCAATGAATTGCTACAAGCGTTTATTGGGTTTTTGTACAAGCGCTTATTGGATGATCAGAACTTCATGCCAACATTGGCTTGCAGTTTCAACTGTATGGATCACAATCCATTATCCAATCAACTCTCGTTGAATCTGAAATATTCTTATTATTGCTGAATGGAAAAAGCTGCAATTGATGCCACTTTCTAGTAGAGCCACTGGTGATTTGTGGTGGTGTCAGATAGTATGGAATCTTTTGCACAGGAGAATGGCCGTGGTTTGAGCTATTTGATAATCAGTTATTGTCGACTACATGCCAACTCACCATTCTTTATTGTCAATCACATCAGATATTATCAACAACTCACTGCTGGATGTGGGGTGTCCACTTGTAAGCATAGGCTGTGTGCATCGTATATTGCTGGACCTCGCTTGACCCCAGATGCTGCTGCCATCATGACAATGCAACTTGCAAGCAGACCAAAGGAATACTTTTGCCCAAATATTTCCGCCGATCCTCAAATTGTTTTTCCAGATTCCTTTTCATTTTCGCCCTTTGATACTCCTAAAGCAACTCCTTCTGGTAGTGGAAACCATTCAAGGTCAAATTCCTATCAGGATTTGGGTTTACACGGTCAATTGAGTCGGAGACCATTGGTGAATGCCCATGCTGCAGATCCGCTATCTACTAATCCATTGGGACTGTCCAATGTTGCCAACAATTCATTTGAATTTACGCCTACTATTGGACCACTTGGTCGGCCACTTGCTTCTGTAACACCATCCAACCCTTTTTTACACTCGCTACTCTTTGCATCGCTATTTAAATCTCCAAATCCTGCTCGTTCAACAGAGAATGTTCAATTGGTTCAATCATCTGGCGAACCCTTTGATCAACACTCACTTCGCAAACCTTACGACTCTACTGTTCCATCTTCATTGCGTAGAGCGACAGATTCAACGCCATGTTTACCTTCTACTGCCGCGGTTACGATTCCGACTGAATCTGATGTCGATGCGTTACAGTGCACTTCTTTAAAAACTCGAGAGGGTGACGCAATATTAACTCGTGGAATATCCAATGAACGTAGCAGCTCTGTAATGGATTTGCCCAGCCTTTTATCCGCCACAATGGCACTCAGTCAACGAGCTCTGTGGGGAAGTTCTGATGATGTCGAGTCTGACAATTATAAAAATGCATCTCAAGATTTAGCCGATGATCCAAGCAATTACTCTGAATTATCATCACCTGCTCCTGAATTGGAATCCGAAGTATCAAATTTATATGATGAATCTTTGCCTGATGAAGAATCTCAAATCAGTCTTGCATATTTGACATTCGACCTACTTCGGGTTGCTGTGGAAACATATACATCACCGTTGCAAGCTTTAACCCATCTTGAGGCTGATACTCTTGTCAGTTCTATTGCTCAGAATCAGTTGAAAAACGATACAATCAATTCGAATAATGGATGGTATATTTCCGATAAGCTAGATTCATTGCATGTTACATCTGATGTCGAACATCAATCTTCTAAAGACAGCACATCAATGTCTGAAAGCAATAATACCACTAGTTCTGATTCTCCCGATACATCCACGCCTCAACTCGGTGCTGCAGGTGATCCTACTTTTCTCACAAATACCCTTGGTGCAGTTTTTTCTAGCGTGGAAGCTCTTACAAAGAGCTTTTTGTTGTCTGATCAAGACATCAAAAGCAATTCGTCTATGCTGGACATACCGTCCATTCGGAAATCGTACCACTTGATCTTAAAGCTATCCCCGCCAGATTTGTTTCAAATTGTTCTTGCTAATGCGCTCGAGCTACTTTTTGCAAAATTACTTTTAAACGCCAAAAAACTTCGTAACGCTGAATCTGATTTGCTTCGGGTGATCATGATTACAGTGGAAAATCCATTACTGATGGATCCTCGATACTACGAGTCGCTCTTGAAAAAACTATGTCAAATCATTGGTATTCTCAGGTCAAAATCGCGTGCGGTTTTGGTTTTGTGGTTTTCCGAATACGACAATGCAGGATTCGAAAAAATCATTCGTATATTTCAGCAATATATTGTTGAGCACGTTCACTCTGCTCCTGTCAAGCCTGATCAATCTGTTATTGGTGCCACAAAAATGCTTAGCATTCTTAGTCATGCCAACGAAACTGCTCCCACTCCTATCACGCCATTTACCACATTTCATATGCCCAATCTAGCACAAAAACTCAATTTTAAGGAAGAGTATAGAGCATGGAAACACAGCTTGGAAGCACAGCGAGTATTTGAATTTTCCTTTTTCAACTATCCGTTTTTATTTGATCCCATTGCAAAAACTCGCATTATGCATATTGATGCACGTGTACAAATGTCACACAAGTTTGAGGATGCATATGTAAACCAGGCGCTGATGCAGCACGCTCAACGCTTTTTACAGGACTCACCTTCTGTTGCAACCCTTGAACAAGAGTTGAAACGAGTCACAAACCCATACTTGGTTTTAGAAGTTCGTCGCGATCGACTTGTTGATGATGTGTTGGATCAGATTCGTAAAAAAGAAGCAGATCTGAAAAAGCCTGTCAAGGTACGCTTTGTTGGTGGTGGTGAAGAGGGTCAAGATCAAGGTGGAGTACAAAAAGAGTTTTTTCAAGCCATTGTTAGCCAGCTATTAGACCCTGGATACGGTATGTTTGTGTATGAAGAAGAGACTCGCAGCTCATGGATCAACGGGGCGTCGTTGGAGCCTGAGCGACAGTTTGAACTTGTTGGTATTATTATTGGATTGGCACTGTATAACGGCGTCATGTTGGGGCTACGATTCCCATTACTGCTTTATAAAAAACTAGTAGATGTACGTCCTACCTTTCAAGACTTTCGTGATGCATTTCCTACTCTTGGTCGTGGGTTACAGAGTCTACTCGACTGGTCAGATGGTGACGTGTCGGACATCTTTCTGCGAAACTTTGAAATCTCATACGAAGTGTATGGCCAAGTCAAAACATATCCTCTAGTCCGCAACGGCGAAGACATTCCAGTTACAAACGACAACCGCGTGCAGTATGTCGAACTTTACGTGCAGCATTACACCAATGAATCCATCAAGCGACAATTTCAAGCTTTTTGCAGGGGATTCCACAAAGTTGTTGGTGGTAAAGTCTTGAAAATGTGTCGCCCAGAAGAGCTGGAGCTTCTTATTTGCGGCAACACTACTGCCGAAATTGACTTTACAGAGTTGGAGCACACTGCTGAATACGACGGATTTTTACCCCATGATGAGATGGTAGTCTGGTTTTGGGAGATTATGCACAAAATGGATTTGGATCAAAAGAGGAAATTATTGAACTTTGTCACTGCCTCTGATCGAGTTCCTTTGAGTGGATTTAGTAGTCTGACGTTTGTCGTACAACGGAATGGACCGGATACGGATCGATTGCCCACTGCTTTGACATGCTTTGGAAGACTTCTTTTGCCAGAGTATGCATCAAAAGAAAAATTGTTTGATCGGTTGACTACGGCAATCGAGAATGCAACTGGATTTGGGCTTGTGTAGATACGCAATAAATGTGATAAAAATCATTTAAAATACAAAACTGTCGATTGATTTCATTTATAGTTTGAACTGGTTGGGCTCGAGTCAGCATGGTATGAGTATTGGAGTACGAAGGGTGCTGTGAAAATGTCGGGGTGTTATTTATTCGTGCAAGAGGGTCCGTCTACAATCAATACATCATCGTCCTCATCAAGATGAACGCTTTCCGAACCACCTAGAGCATATCCATCACCCATCGCACTCTTTACTCCGCTCGTCCGTTGTTGTGCTGCCCGGGATGCTTTTCTTTTGATTGCCATGTCCGTCTTACCATACTCTTCAGCCAATGACCCAATGATCTTTGAAATATCTATCCGTTTCGTCTGTATATCCTTGATTGTAAACCACTTGCGTGTTTCTTCCCTACTCTCATGAGTCTTGCTCTATCAAAAGACAAAACAAACGGTAATGCTGGTTAGTTTCATCATGGAATATATAAAGAGCAGTCTAGACCATCAGACGTACTAGAATTAAATCCAACATTCGATCCGAGTTTTCAAAAAATCGTTGTACATATTCAAGAACGTAGACACCGCAGTCGCAAAAGTTGGGCTGTTCAGGCACACGAGCATTGATCCCACGAATGGCATCGCGAGACACATCTACACCATGCCGCGACTTGGCTTCAAGAATCAAGTATCTCTTGATTGAGGACATGGTGACTGGATGTGAACCCCCTAACGAGTTCATCACTATGATATGACATCTAAAACATAAAAGCTTAGCCCTTGGCAGTGATACAGTATAAAATAATCCTACAAAAAGTAGAGTACAGGTGGTTGGAAAACGACGGATTACAATCTACTTACTGAGCCAACGGCCCGTCTAATTTTTCTGCCTGTACTTCTAAAGGACGCACAGGGCTGGCAATTTTTCGTTTCAGTATAACGGAAGTTTGAAGCACAGGCTCATCAGAATCATCACTAGAGACTTCGTGTGGTATACTAGAGGCAATCCCTTTTTGCTGATGGCTTTCCTGATGCATCGAGTCAGAGTATAAACAGTCTTCTGCTATAGCCGCTTGGGGTTCTGCATACTCGGCCAGCATCGCTGCAGACAAAACAGATCTACTGTTGGGTTTTTTCAATGATAAAAGCGTAGATGTTTCCATAGTATGTGACGGTGAACTCTGAGCATTGTCTATATCATGCCCCAAACAGATCTCAACTGCGTCCCTCGATTCATTTTTACCAGTGGTATCGCGTACAACAGAGTCCTCATCGTTGTCGACCTTCATTCGAGTGTGCTGTAAGCTGTGTGGGACAATATGTCTAGTTTCTTCATCTAATACAATCACTTGATTCTTCTCTTGCCTAGTAAGTAATTTCATTGGAGATACTTGACGTGGTGACTTTCTTGAGCTCTTTGTAGTCATGTCAAAAAAATCATGTGCGTCAATTTCTTTAGACTCGATCGTCGATCGGCGCAGCACTTGCGGTGGACGGTTTGATGCTTCATACAAATTTCGAGATTTTGAAAGAGCTTGACCAGATTTATGCAATACAGTTGGTCGTGGTAGTGGTTTCTGTGGACAGAGTAACGCTCCAGGATTATATACAATAGCAAGATACCAATGATATCTGAAAAAATAGTACGGTTAATTATACGATTGCAATTCAAAGTTCAAATTGTATCATACCAAAAACATACGCTTCATTGATGGGTATAACTAAAAACTTTTTTTCAAAAATATTTGTTTTTGACGTCCAAGACTTGACACGATCATAGCCTATATCTAGTGCCGTATCGCGGCTTAATCGGCTACTAGATGTAGAGCATTATACATAGTTTAATGCATTATCTATTAAATACAGATCAATAATCAATAACTCTTACCTGCTCGCCACGCTATGGGTAAGCGTCTGGTAGAAAAATGTGCTATAAATATGAACATGTTTAGGATCAAGACCTGAATTGGGCTGTTGTTGAAGGTATCTTGATAATCACAAGTAAACAAATATGTTCATGGCGTCAGTGCTTGCTTGTTTAAACTATCAAAACAACAAAATATGCACAACCTACTTTAGATAAAATTCAATGACGCTATCATTTAAAAACACTCCTTCTTTTAACCGATCATGGTCCGTGTCTTTGATGGATACAGTAAAGTGTTCTTCGAATGGATATACAAAAAGCCTGAACACCATGGTTTTAACATGTTACATGCATTGAAAATTATCAGATAAATGAATACTCGATGTCAAGCAAATACTCCATGATAACGGCAAGCAACAAACACGTACTCTGTGCCTTCATCTCGCTCAACAGTCTTGGAGGTATGCCAATCATTTTGAGCAACAGCGGTTTTTGAATCCGTGTTGTTATCAGTTGGTACCGAATTAAACGTGCTCGTTGGTTTGGGACTGAGTGAAAAAAGATTAGGTAAAGCGCTATTAGATAATCGTTTTAATATGCCTGTATCAGATAACTCTGGTCGGATCGTTTGTGAATTCATGTCATTCGTTAGGGTTAAAGCCGTACTCTGGGTCATGAGGGTCTCTTGCGAGTCTAACGATTGATTGACTTCTCCGCCTAGTATTAAACAGGCTGCTACCTGAAGGCTTGTTGGCGACATTCTACATTATTCAGCCGTATGCATTAGTTTTACAGTATCTTGGATTTCTACAAAATAGTATAGCATCATTCACTAATTACTCTTTAAACTCTTTAAAATAGTATTTTTTGACCGAATTGATAAATAATTGGAAGCTTGATTTGTTTTCAGCAACTTCGAAATGAAACTGGATATAATTGCTGTTGATCATGATTCGAGCAGACAAGGATAGAAAAAACCGTGATTTTATGATTCCCCACTAAAAGTATAGATTCATGTAGTTAGTTTGAGCTTGGTAAGGGATGAGTTTGACAGTATTTGTATACAATAAAGATGCTGAATATACTTTACTTGAAAACTTTCGATATTGCTTCTAGAAAAAGACATGAAAATATTGCCTTTGGATTTTAGACTGACGGAATCTTCATTCAAATCAATGCATAGCCTGACATTGGTCCAACAAGATTCTTGAACTCCGCGCTTAAATATCTGGTTTTTTCGAATGGACACGCTCAGCTTTTGTCCCAAACAAGCCGACTCAATGCCAGTAGTAGAAGTACCAGGCTAAGCAATCAAAAACATTAATAAGCAGAAATACAGGAATCAAGTTGTTTCCAAAATAACAAGGCAACTATAAATGGGTATTGCAACTTACTTTTGGCTTGAGACTAGCAACGACACTTTCTTTTAATCTTTTAGCACAGTTGGTATTGTTTATGGAAACATATGCCAAACTATTATCTTGCTTTCGCGTAGTTTTTAGTCGACTGTCCATGTCGGAATCCAATGATTGAGACAAACAAATCATTCCATTTTCCACAACCACTCTGGTAGAATCTGTATGAACAGCCCGATGAGCACTGTTGGCAACAGTAGGTTTGGATGTGTCCATTTGAAGTTGTTTTGATTTATATTTTGAATCATATACATCCAGCTCATAGCATGAGTCGTTTGGAGAAGACTCGGCAATAATATCGTCTTGTAGAGGATCGATTGTAACAAAGGTTTGATTAGGTTTACGCGATTCAGATTGATGTTTACCAAATGACACGATTGATCCCCTAGATGTAGATGTGGTGTGATTAGGTGCGGATAGTTGCATGTCTTTATATTGAGATGTAAATTGGCCGAGTATTCTATGCGCACGAGTTTTTTCTGAGAAACGAAACTCCGGCGATTGTTTTATTCCTATAGCTGGTTTCAATGTGGATGCTTTGGCAGCCCGTCCTGTTTAGTGAAAATATGGCATCAGTTATTCCATTCAAAGTCCGATCTTGACAGTAAATAAAGTCGAGCAATACCTTCAGTGTTATTACGGAAATATGGTGAAGAAACACTTGGATTAGACTTGTAGATGTTTTTTGATTTTACCGGAATCTGTTGGTCAATGTGCATGCGTTAGTTGAAATCATTAAAAGTGTCAACTTGACAAAAAAGTTACCTGAACGACTGGTCCACTTGAAGATCCAGGTACTCGAATTGGAATTCCCTTTGGTTTGTTATCATCTGTCCTATAATAAAATCAAAAACACATTACAATCAACTCCGAGTTCAAATTTAAAGTACATGGGTGTTTTAGAAACCATCGAGACAATCCAGTGTGCCAATTGAACAGTACATATTGACTGTTACACGGTATTAACTCGATATACCAAAGCACAACTCATAGTGTTGGATTACAATTCCTAAGATGTGCACTCTTTGTTTTTTTGAACTGAAGCGCAAATGTATCCGAGATTTTAGGATACAAGAAAAATGAATTTGTAGAATGATCGACAACACCAAACAGTTGGCCCAATATATGAGTTACAATGGATGAATCTGGTAATCATATGACTGCCAAAAAAGAGAGAACAGATTCAAAACTACGGTTTGAATGTGAGTATCATGAATGTTGTTTGAAGCGGGGATTGAGTGTATTCAAGTCAATTTGTAGTAGAAAGCGTAACGAATATTCAATCATTCTTTATCCAAAGTCACTGCAAGTGTTCCATTTTACATGAATACGGCTGTAAATCCAAAGTATAACATCTGTGCTAATTGAAGAATTCAGACTGTTTATATGCAGTCATACACATGATTGGACTATAGATAATTGTATGGAAACTAGAGAGTTGCAAGCATGACCGCCGTCATGGTGTGATAGATTAGCTTGATGGTTGCTTGAGTGAGCTCACCCTGTTGACTTTGACCGAGAGGAACTGGCTACTCCACAAGGATTGTTCCAGTTATTAAATCCACTCATCAAGCTCTGATTGGTACGATTATGTGTTGAGTGAAACCAAGGCAATGATGATCGACTGGCTGTTTCGTTGGATTGATGGTCAAAATACAACTTTATTCTCGTTTTGAATTTCAAATATCGTTGACGCTCTTTTATTACATAGGAAAACACGATGAAATCTTGGCAGTAAATGGTAGAGCATTCGCTGTTTATTCAGTCTTTAGAAAATCAACCACGACGTTGGTAAACTCTTCTGGCTTTTCTGCATGTAACCTAATTCAAACCAATCAGTCAAAAAACAGCAATAACAATATGCAAATCATTCGTGCACTCACCAATGTCCAGCATCTGCAATACTAGTGATCGTAGCTGCAGGGAAAAACTTGTTGATAGTGGGATGCATATCTGGAGTAACATAGGTAGAGTTTCCTCCACATATAAACATGGTGGGCTTATTAAACTGGCTCTTGTTACTGTCAAAATCAAATAGCCACATGTTGGACATGCCATCTTCCAGAGCTTTCAAATTGATTCGAAACTTGTAAGTATCTTCTTGCTTTTTGAGATTGGTCATGATGAATTGTCTGACACCAACGTCCTGTAGATTGTGAAATATTTAGTTTTGAATGTATAACACGGTTGGTTGGAAAAGCTTAATAGAGAAGGTTCTGTTTATGATAGATCTCAGTAACGTACCTTGATGACTTCACTAAGCATCTTCTCAGCCGTTTTTGGATCCTTTACATTGGCATCATCCACTTGTCTCATTGCTTGAATATACATCAGTGTGTATGCACTCATATCAGCAGACTGCACCACAGGGGGCATGTCCACAACAATAAGCTTATTGAGCCATGCATGACCAGACAGTAATGCAAGATGCATTGCAACCTTACCACCCCTATCCATATTTAAAATGAAACATGTAATCATTCAATCCATAACACTACTTGATCTACAAATCTCTAGATAGTAGTGCAGAAACACTTACATGGAATGACCCATCACATTGACATTGGACCAGCCTTGAGAAGTCACAAAGGCATCCACATCAGCAGACATTGCAATATAAGAATGTTCAGAGTGATGTGGTGAGTCGCCATGGTTTCTCAGATCCAGCGGAACAACAGTTGTATCAAGCCTTTGTGCGAATGACTTGGACAGCGATCTCCAGTTTTGTTTAGAACCAAACAGACCTGGAAGAATCAGCAGTGGAGTGTTTTGAGAGTTGTCATGGTTCAGACCATTGCTGGGTAAAAACTTGTTGAATGACAATTCAACTGTTTGAATACTTGATGTTGAATAGAATGCTTGCATGCATCCAGTGACTCTGTTGATGGTCAGTCTGGCTCTCAACGTATTCAATGCGTTGTTAGCTACACGTTGGACTGTATATCTGGCAGTAGCTCCAGCGCCATGAACACAAGTAAATGCGATCATAAACCCACCTGACAGCAGATTGGGTAAAGTCATCTAAACAACCCGTACTCATCACCTCAAAATAGCCAACAGGAATCAAGATCTAGTTCATGATGCAAAGGAAACTCAAGAGTCCAACTTTCTCTATTGAATCCATCAACTTTCTCCATTAGACACTGCAACTTTTTGGATATGCGCGAGGTGTTGCGAGGCCATGCGACTGCTGTCCCTGCAGCAACCGTCAACAACGAAAATACTCATCTGGATCATGAGAGTGCTACAGATCCAGATACTGATGGAGATACTGGCATAGACTCTAGGATGGATTCAAACAGACAGGTTTCTAATATAGGCGTACGGACTCGGAGGAGAGTCAACAGTGACATTGAAATGTCTGACGACAAGTCGTTGGCTGGAACCAAGAACGAGGACAGTGCAAGCAATAGTAACAAGACCACTGTGTGGACACCAGAAATGGAAATGACTTTGTTTCAGGCTGTTGCAAAGTACCGTCCAATAGGTTAGTCTACAATAGTATACTCTTTGAGCGAATGCTGGGCTACTTGGCTTGCGTCTGTAGTCATCGATTCCTTGAACCACTCACCCATTACTGTCTCCATTGAATCTACACTATCAAGGTGTTCATAAACACTTTCGGATCCTCAATGTTCAGCGATTCATCAATACCCATATGGGCACAGACATCAGTATACAGGAACTATGGAACAGACTTTCTATTTATTATAATATAGAGAAACTCGACGAATTGGTCAGTGATTGCTGTTGAAGACCACTTCGTGATGCTTTAGATCTGGCATGGATTCATCATCTAGTGTACTAATCCCTTTGAATATTCATCTCATTGGATTGATCAGGCTGACGATACTGAAGCAGATGTACCTTATGAGCGTCGAATTCATCGAGCTATTTTCCCATTCACAACATTACGAGACTTTACTCTCCCATCAGAAGACTTTTACGAACTCATGGATGAGCGTCGTAAAGCCGAATCATCATCCACAGGCTCACCAGAGCATCTAACAATCGACACACATTCTCCAATAAAAACTCGAACCACCCGTGCACATCCATATTCCCCTACAACAAGCAGTGCATTCACTGGATCTCCTGAACGACACGGAGACTCCATAGCAGATCATATTCCTATAGCAGCAGCTAAACTATCTGACAAGTCGGGAGTATCTACCCCTGCCAAATCCAAACTTGGTAGGCCTCGTAAAGCTAAAATGGCTGAATCTTCGTCGTCTGTGTTACATGACATGTCTGTATCGGCTGACACATCGGATATAGCAGGAGAGCCTCACACACCTCAAGAACCATCGCGGAGATCCACTCGCAATCCAAATATCGCATTGCCAACCAAAAGACGTCGGGGATGATTGGATTTTCAAATCTGGTCTCACTTCAACCTCCTCGTTATCCCTACTTGCAGATTTTAGCTTTTTAAATTATTACGTAATTAAAGCCAAGAGTAGTATACAATGGCCTTGAAATAAAAAAGTATGTTTTTATTGAATAGGTATGAAAGGCTAAATCAATGGTAGTAAAATAGCCCAATAAAAGTTTGAAATTCCAAATAATAAAGTGCGGTTGTAAAGCATTTGGTGAGTTGGAAGCTTGACAGGAATACTTTAAACCTCAAGATCCAAAACCAACCCAATGTGCATCATCGATCCGATTTCACAGAGAATCAATAATTTGCTCAACTTCAAACACAGAAGTTAAATCGGGCATTCTATCCCATACATGAACCCTTTCGTCAATATTCTGCCAATCAAAAGGAACAAGAATTTTATCAATCGCATGAATGACACCATTGTTGGCAAGATTGTCCAGTTCAACCACGTAGGACTCGTCGTTGATTTCAATCTAATCAATGCATCGCCATATAAGTTATCACTCATATAACAATAAGTACAGTTGTGTAAACAATGATCCTTACATCAGTCAGAGTTTCATCGTCACCCTTTTTGGGACTGGTTTTGATTGTTTTGTCTTTAAGCATAGTGGGTAACTGATGGTCTCCATCGAACAAATCTGAAGAATAAGACAGTTTTGGAGAAAGGTGATATAGAACAATATCTTCAAGACTCTGCTTTCCTTCTTCGCTAAACAAGTATCTGAGACGTGGCCAGCCAAGCTAGCGCAATACGTTATAACAACAATAATACGAGGTATTCCAAAATCAAACCGTTGAATTATAAATAATTCACGCATGTTAGTAAAATCTGTATTGGCACTACAAGCTACTGCACACGATTACAAAAATTCAACTATAAACCATTCAAGACCAATTTATATTCTACACTCTAGGCGCACTAAAGTACTTACATCTTTAAAAGCTTGATTGGTTGGGCAAAATATTGTCAGTGAGTGGGTGCTACGAATAATATCGTCTATTTCCACCCGTTTCAGTGCCAGGAGAAACACGGCAAAGGTAAATGGATTATGGGCAATGATATTAAGCGCATTGGGTGGTGGCATAATCAAATTACTGATGACATGAGCCACGCCATTGCTGGCTATGATGTTAGTCTCGGTAATGCGAGAGTACTTGTTAAGGCGAACAGACCCATAATCTACAGTTGGGAGGTTAGATTTCATACACGACTGATAAAATCGCCATGGGTTAGATCTAAAATACCTTTCTCAATGGTTACACGAATTTTTTGTGGTTTTCCATCAAGAGCCTCTGGGCTATAAGCTGTATCGAGTAGCTGTCCATCAAAAAGTTGCTCCATTGTAGTAGCCGGGCTAACAATATGATACAACAAGATATTGGTGATGGCTTCGTCTGGAGGCGGGTAATGAATACCTTTGAATGCCTGATTGTCTGGAGCCAAAACAGTAAGGTTTGCATTTTTAGCTGTCAATGCTGTTACAAGAGTATCTCGTTCAACAAGAAGAACGGCAAAGGTGCTCAAAACTTCTTGACTAGTCACCAATTCCAGTAGGTTCTTTTCATCAGATCCATCAGGGGTATCTGCAAGCATAACATTAGGGCTATTGTTTTTGATAGAAATAGACTCGATTTTGTCGGTTGCTTCATCATTGACAAGAAAGAGTATCTGGTGATGGGAAGAACCATCGTTACTGCCTTTAAGCAAGTTGGGTACGGTTGGAATAGTAGCTCCTAGAGAAAAAGGCGATAGTGCCAACAAAAAGATGATATGTGCCAGCATGAATACGATTATTGAACGAGTGCCGTAGGCTAAGATAGATGGGTGAATCTGGTAGAGATATAGTTTGATATGAAATAGTAATCGTGTTGGACGCGAAAATGATGTTGACTGACATTCAACCAAAGCAATTATCCGATGATTGTTTTTCAGCATATTCGCGTAAAATGGAGCACATTTGTATTTATCTTACATGATTGCTCGGAAACCGACAATGATTAAATACTTGTTGTACTGATTCAGCTGGAATTCTCAGTTCTTCTTGAATGTTTAAAATTGATCAACACACAAAGTCATTCTTTATTATACTCGAGTCATTTTCTGCAAAGTTCAGGAATTGACAATGTGGAGCTTCAATCTGCGCTACATTTGTTGAACGGTTGATAAATCATGTGTAGTTGACGAGTTTTCGGTTTGTAAAATTGCACAATTGGTCTAGATTGGTATACAGACTATATAGATGAAACACTGAAACTCGTCAAAACAGGACTAAATGAATGACGTTCTGTATTAAATCGAGAGGATCAGTAAACTGGCCATGTCGACAAGTCAAACTGTCGTCTTGGTACAGGAAACTCAAGTGATAAATGATCCCACTGCTTAAATCAGCAGATAGTCTACCGAGATTTACAAGGAACATTACCAAGAAAGCATACTTTCATGTGAATGAAACTTATGCAAGTACTTCAAATACATGATCTACACTGGCGATAATTGCTAACAACTTCATTTTAACTTCATTCCCTTTATCACCAGCCGTAAACCAACTCAGCACACGTAGCAAACAAGATCATCATGGCTGACAAGGACCAAGATTTACAACTAGTCAATGCATCATTTTTTGACGGGTTTGTGGCAGCAGGTAGACCAGCCAACGATTCAGTAGTACTAGATAATTTGGCTGGCACCTGACTGGAGCTCATTGCAGCAGTTTGTGTCATGGTTGCACTGGCATTTATGGATGCAGACACTGATACAATGACAGAAGGCGAAGTGGATTCAAAAAAGGGAGCAACATGACCATTACCAGTCATCAACTCAGAGTCGTAGATTTTGGTTTGACCAATACACTCGCTCATTTTGACCGTCTTGTACGTGCTTGCAGCAACAATACTCATGGCAGGCACGGCCTGAGCAGACGAGGCGTTAAAACGATCATGTTCCAGTGATAGAATTCCACCAGGATGGCCTGTAGACGACCAATGCTTGAATCGTTCTACAACATCTGTGGCACCAAGAGCATCTCCAGAGTCTTGATTCCAGTTGATAATGGTCAAACCCATACGTTTGAGAATAGTACGGACACGCTCATCAATATCGCCATCTAAGTATAAATTATCATAACATGAATACCGATAAAACAGTGTATATACAAACAAACAATACCATAGTTGAAAATACTTACAGGGAGGACGGAAAAGTTTGGGAACAACACCAATAGCTTCCTGAATTGCTTTGACAGTCCAGTAAATCTCGGCAACAATTTGCTCGTCCGAGATCTGAGTCATTTGTGGATGACTCCAAGTGTGAATACCTACAGCCATATTCACATAAAGTAAAGCAAGTATTACAAAACTGCACTGACATGTTAATATGGCTGCATTAATGTAAAATGGAGTTACCAATCTCGTGACCAGCAGCATAGACATCTTGAATATACTTGGGATTACGAACAACCATACTGCCAATAACAAAAAAGGTTGCCTTGAAATTGTGTTCACCAAGAGCATTCAACACCCGAGGTGTAAATTCACTATAAGCCCAGTGTATATAAAGGTATATAGGTTGATGGTTAGGTATGATCACATTGAAATCTCAATTCAGTCGAGTCTGATCATTTGAACCACTTGGTAGATAGCTGCCACCATACTGTAGCTTGTCTGATTAAAGTAATTTGCAGATAGAATATGATATACGAGGCGTATAACTGCATTGTATCAAAACCATTTGGTAAAAACCCGATCCATCATGATGACTAGCAGCCCTTTTGGGTCTACCAAAGTATACTTACGATGGTCCATCGTCATATGTTAATGCCCAGCTGTGCGAGTTACGACATTGAATTTGGTCTCGCCACAGATTAGCTTCAGTACCATGGGGAGGTAAATCACCTCCAAGAAATCGCTTGTTCCATGGCTCGTAGCTGGGAGGAGCAACTTCTAATTTAGGGTAATTAGCAGGATCAGGAGTGCCCGCAAACACCTGGGATTTGAATGATGCAAGTTCAAGAGATAGCAGTGACAAGTATATGATGGTGGAAACGGAAAAAACCATCCTACTATTATTGATAAATTGTATAATAATAGCAAACTACAATCAATTGTATCTGCATGAAATGAAACACGAGATAAGTGGACCAAGTACGACCCTCAACACATGATTACACTAATGATGACTGCTAGCAATTTTTTAATTTAATTTAATTTTCATACCCTTGATTACCAGCCGTAAGTGATTCAAATGCGCATTGCTATTCAGTAAACTGACACCAATCATTTCATAAAACCATGTATTATACTTTGACTCTTATTTAGTGCTTCATTTTAGTGGATACGGTAGTGAATACTGAATAAAAGTTACCAATAGAATAGCTCATGATCAAATGATAAGTAAGGGTTGTAATGAAAATGGACCGAGATTTACAGCGCAACAGCCAATAGAACTGAAATCACGGCTAAATTCGTCAAAAGATATTGAATATCAAAGGAAATGGTAGCCGAAGATTTACTAGGAGAAGCCGTTCCTTTTTTGGGAGAATTTACACCATGTCCGAGTGTAGTCGATGATAGTGGGGTAGGCTTGGTTGCAGAGTTGGTTGCAGACTTGGTTGCAGGAGTATTGGCATTTAATGGAGCAAGAATACCATCAGCGGGAAAAGAGCTCCATATAGTTTCATCATACGCAGGGTTTCCAAGACACTCATCCATACGAACAATTTTGTAGCCAGCAGCAAGAACCCCATCTATGGCTCCGGGACCTTGTGATGCCTCAGCAGAAGTAAGATCATGCTCAAGAGTAATGGGACCAGTTTTTGGTAAAATGTTGGCTTCAGCAGTCATGGCATTGACTACATCCATCGACCCAGCACTGTCGCCAGAATCAAATGCCCAGACGATGATGTCCATTTTCATGAGATGAATAAGCGCACGCACTCGCTCATCAATATCACCATCTTTATTTCCATTATACACCAAAAAAGCGATTAGCTTCTGAATGTCGTACCAAGGCAATTTTTATACACTACACATTACGACTCGATTGCAAATGATCAGGCTTACATGGAGGACGCAGCATTCGAGGAGTAACACCAATAACCCCCTTGATGATATGTGCAGTAAACATGATTTCCGCTACCAGCTGTTCATTGGTAACAGTAGTCATTGCGGGATGTGACCATGTATGTATTGCTTAAAAAGATATACACAAGATACAAGTATCTGATATTAGCATCCACTTTAGAAAGCAATGATGAGTCAGTTTTTTGAATGGAAACAAGTATGTATTACCAATTTGATGTCCTTCGGCATATGCACGTTGAAGAATAGCAGGATTTTCAAGAACTCGAGATCCAACAACAAAAAATGTGGTTTTGACATTACGACGTTTAAGCTCATCCAACAGCGCAGGAGTAAAAGCACTGGATAATATGCGCAATTTGAAATTAAACGATAGTTAGCACACAATGCATATAGAGCAAAATGAGATATAGTTGGACATGATTGATGTTTAGCGAATTGAACCATGTGCCAAATCTTTGGCATTGAACCGGAAATTGATTCAAATCCTTTAAACGGTTTGATGGAAAGCAAATACAATTTGGTGTTTATGAAAATTAAAATATATTTTATACCTTGGACCATCATCAAACGTTATACCAAAGTTGGTAGAAACAGTGCAGTTTACATAGTCGCCTACCCAACTTGGGGAAACAAGCTGCTTTGAATTGATAGGGATAGCAGGAATATCCTCTTTGATAAAGTGAGTAGACCATGCAGGTACGGCCTGGGGGACGATATCTTGTGTAGGATATGCAAACACCGCTCCCGTGGAATTACCAACAAGGGATTGGGCAGCAGTAAACATTGGAAGGGCGTAAAAAACAGATGTCCACGGTAGAAATGAACGCATTTGGGTAGATTATAGAATGAATTGAGTTGGTATGTAGATGAATTAGGATACTAATGGAATGATCTGATGGAACTGAGAAGTAGATCCACTGCATGCATTTATACAATTTTTAAAAACAACACCTTGGTCTGTCAGCTATAAATGACAGTGTGGCTATTTTAATTTTTGTTCATCTCCGATAATATCTGAGCTGGGCAGTGCAGTGCATCCCTGTAGAATAAATGCTTTCTTGACAATGTGTGCGATTTACAAATCTAAACTTTTGTGCTGGACAATTTACAATTGTAAAAGATATAGCACGACTATGCCAAATAAGGTTTCTAAATTTCGGTAGCCTACTTGGTAGTCTAATCTTGCCAGACATCATCAGGCTTGCATATATTATGGACAGCAAGAGTTTGACATCAAGTATACTCAATTGGGCGGAGCTGGTTCTACCAGCTCTTGTATTACAATTTCATGTAATGTATTTTCAAACTGGCGAGTTTGTACTACTCTGTCCGCATAGTCAAGGTAGCGGAGATTATTTTTGTAAATATAGCTAATGCTGGGGAATGAGACTGGCTGTTTATTATGCATTTCGACATTTCAAGTCTACTTCAGTCAATCCAGCTGCAATTATCAATGCGCCTCAACTTAGCACTAAAATCATGTAATTATTGAAGACGATTCCCATGAAATGATCATTTCCATCAGATCTACTGGATATTGTGTTTTTTGAACTCCTTGACAAGGCTGACTGATCTTGTACTCATTTTTGTATAGAGCTGAGCGAATGTGTAAAACAGCACTCACGTTAAAGTAAGCCTCATCCTGACGCTTGTTCAATCTCCAACTCTTATTACAAACACTGGGTAATTGGTAAGGAAGCAATTGTATTTTCAAGGTATGCAACTATTGGTTTCTTGAATTGAAGCGCGAATGTATTCGGAACCCAATATATGAATTTGATGGCCATATCATGCATGACTGTCAAAAGAAAATGGTTTCAGTTCAAAGCTATAGCTTGATTGTATTATATGATGATTGTGTTTCAAAGAATCAAGAAGATCCATTTCCAATAGGAAACCACAATGAATATTCAGCCAGTCTATTCCAAAATAAATAAGTTCCATATTATATGAACACGGCTAGTTGGAATATTAACTGAGTCCATGCTTGACTAATTGACAGTTTTTAGTAGCTTCAAACTCATATGCATTACAGATGGAATCAAAGTGAACGTATCATGACTTCATTTCATCTTCAAGTAGTCAATCTATCCAAGTGTATTGTAGATCCTGACCCAAAATACAGATCACCATATAGCCTTTTTGACTCCAGGCAGCTCTCCACACAGTGCATGCTGTCTAAACTCAATTTGACTCATACGAAACTCGGAGATATATCCCTAATGCAGTAGATTACCGAGACGAGTATAAAGTGGTTAGCCAAGCCCAAATGATTTGATCAATAAAAACATGAGTTTATGGCAACTCAACTCTTGACTTTCCACCAATGATGCACCGATTTTTAATAGCACTTGGCTGAGAGTAGCTTGGCATTTTTTGAAGTTCAAGCTGGGCTCTTACACGGACAGGTAATGTGTTGCGTTCATCTTTGATGATTAGGCGAAGTGCTTGTCGTTGCACTTCTAATTCTGAAGTGAGAATTCTACGGAGTCTATCTCGCAAGACAGATTTGATTGCCATATGTGATCAACTGCATTGCATCATCAAATGGATTTGAAGAGCAGGTAATTAGGGTTAGATTGATCATGTATTGGACTATAATGGTGATTTGACTAGCAATGCCAATCCAATAAAGCAACCAGAATTGCAGAACAGATTTACAAGAGGGTTGAGTTAAGCACTAGACATATTGTGTTTGGCAACTCACTTGATATGCTATCAACTTGATTGGAAAGACAATATTGAGAAAAATCCAACATCATCAGTATGGCACGTGATTATCCCATGAATAGATTTACAATTGTATTCACATAGTCAAACACAAAAGTGTAGACAACCAGTCTGATAACTCACCAAATCTACTGAATATTGTGCCTCTGGACTCATTGACAAAGCTAAACATTCACTCATTTTTCATATTCTGCTAGCAATTCAGCATAATAATAAATGATTGTCGAACAATTCCAGACGCAAGAAATTGATAATGTCTATCCGAACCAGTTCCTAGTAGAAAATATCAAATATCCAATCATTTTTATTCCAAAGCAACCACTGCAAGATATATACAAGCTTTTTTATGTGAATACGATTGTAATACTTTCGCGTTACTTTGTATTGCATGTAGTATACAGCGGATCTAGCATTGTTTTAAAGAATACAGTTTACTCTGATAGTTGGAGTTTTAGATCAAAGTGCTTGTCATTGTTGCATGCAATAGTTCCAAATGGTTGTTCGAGTTGTGTTTACCAAGTGATTTGATTTACCCTATATGTGTCATCTCACCTATTCCTTGCACCAATTCATCTCTTTCTTGATTGTCCAAAGCAATAGGTTCAACTGATAGAAACTGATCTACAGTGAGTACATTGGATTGAAGTGGTGTTGTGCATACTGTTGGGGTTGTCTGCTGTTGAGACGAGGTTGACACAAAAGGTACACTATGAGTTTGATCTTTGGATCTTTGTCTTTCCTCATCCAACACTCGCACGGCTTCAAATATGAGTGTAAGGGGTGATTCATGTTTGGTAGCATGAATCGGTGCCTGGACTGGAGTGGAAATATCGGATGGTGTCAGAGTAGATGGAGGTTTGTGTAGACCTTGTGAAATATCTGATATAGATATATCCATGTCTGACGATATGGATTCGGCAACGAGTGCACGATGGATGGAATTGGGTATCGCGGTATTTTGAGCCGGAATACCAGACTCGGTCAGTAGATCCACATGCTGGCTTACCGAGTTATCGAGTGTTATTTCGTGAAATAAAGGATTTACGATCATTTGTGAAATGGGGAGACATGCTGTGTTCCGCGGAGATGAGATCTGATTGTCATCCACCACAGGTTGAGCGTTAGCAACGAGTGGGGTTGCAATGGATAAGTGTTTAAGCTTAGTATCGGTTTGTTGAGCAGATGCACGAGTACTTTTGGGTATTTGCTTAGTAGGAACAGCAGTTGGTAGCAAGTTGGTCTTGTCTTGTAATGCAGTTTTCCTTTTGTGATTCAATACTTTCTTTATGGATGGAACAGGTGTCTCACAGGGTTTTGATGGCTCGATAGCAGATGATTGATCTATCTGGTGTATAGATTTATGGGTTACTGAAAGAGATGGTCGATGTTTGAATGTACGTAAACTTATGGGTCGTCGTTGACGAACCCCAAATGCTGATGGCAATGGTTTATCCATTCAACTGCACTGCAATCGATAACTATCCCACAAGTTGATAAATAGTTCAGATTCACTTAATCCCAATCACTAAAAATAATTACAAAAACAATTGACTTCATATTTGTGTTTATGTTGTGGTGGACAAAGATGCTGAAAGTACTGCTTGAATATATGGCAAGTTGATCCAAGCTGGAATAAACTTTTCAACCTGTTTGATTGTTCTTGGATTTGGCTTATTGAACTCCGGTCCTTGTTCCATATCCAGCAGTAGCACATCGCTCTTCTCATTGACTGCTGCCCGATTGGTCACCATTTTCATCAGATCTGGCGAGAGTGGGGAATCAAAGTCGGCTGCATAATACAGCGACAGTAATTTTTTAATCTGGGAGTTGTTGAGAAGGAAACAAACATCAAATATTGTGTCAATATCTTGTGGTGATGTTTTGTTGAGAGTGAGAAGCTTGGCTGCTTGAAGGAGTTGCTGAAGATGTAAAGTAGCTTCTGGAATACCGTGTCCTGTGCACCACTCTTCTAAGCGAGATACGTTGTACTGGATTTGCACACCTCGCTTCCATGTACAAAAGTTTTTGCGCATAAGCAAATGATTAAATGCTGAAACGCCAACAACACGCAAGAGCTCCGTCATAATCTGCCGGCTCATAGACTCTTCCATATAGTAGCATCGCATAGTTTTGCTAAGCTTACTGAGGAAGTTGAGCAGCTGGTCAATGGTAAACTGTGAAGTGGTCGATGTCTTGGCCCATTTACCCCACAATCCACCACTTTGTTTACAAATGTATCCAGGAAGTGACTGATTCTCAATCACTGCAGGAACAATCATGTTGGCTAAACGCTTCTTGAGTTCCTTGATCCATCCGTGATATACTTCAAGCATAACATGGTCAAGATCGTTGCGGATAGAAATCAAAATCACATCCGCTGATTCTCCATCTTCTGGTGCCTGCAGCGACTTGCGTGGCAATCGCTCACGCGCAGACTTGACAACACAGGTCAACTCGTATGTGTTGGAAAGCCAAAAGGCAGACACATAGTCATCCTCAAATCTCATGGTCAAGGAATGTATTGCTTTAATGACATTACCCATGAGAACACGCATGCGAGGAACAATATTGTACTCGAGCAGTTCAGACATGAGATAGCCAATCAAGTGAGCAGGGAAGAAAATCTCCTTTTTGGTAGCTACGGTTTGAGTGCTTGGTAAAGGAATACGCAGGTTGGTAATCAACGAATCGATCACTTCATCTTCCAGATCCGCTGCTTCAAGCATGCGAATAGGACGATCTTTTTGCTCCGGTTCGTCTTCCTCCTGGACAACACTTTGTCGAACAGACATACGATCCATGTTACCAGTACTGCTTCCACGACCAAGAGTTTCTGCAACAGTGGCTGCTGCGGACTCGAAAAAGGCCATCGAGGCACGTGCTGCAGAGGTTACTGGAGCAGTCAAGTTGGAAACTGGAGCCGGTGGGCTGGGGTACGGGTTGGCAGCAGCATAATCAGCATTCAATAGTTGCTCGGTAATGCGATCTGTGCGATATTTTCCTGCCAAAAGACGTCCCATTTGCTCACGCAAAGACGCAACTTCTTTTTTCAGGTTAGCCACATTGGCCGAGTCATCCACAGTCTTGGGAGTGTTTTTGATTTGCTCCTTAAGTTTCTTGACTTCCTCTTGCACATTCGCATTCTCATCACGCACTTGCTGAAGTTCATGGTCACGCTTACGAACTAAAGCAGCCATACGGTCAGATTCACGACTAGAAGTATCTCTGGCTTCAATAAGAGTAGCAATTTCCTTTTTCAGCTCAGCATTCTCCTCAACAACATTACTGCTCTTGGCACGACTTTCACTTTCAATTTTACTATATCGTTCCTTCCATCCACTCAGCTGTGATTCAAGAGTAGAGACACGATCCAATAGCTCATTGTTCTCCCGATTCTTGGCTGCAAAGTTTTGCGACAACTCCACAACCTTGCTTTCGAGCTTGTAGTTTACCTCCTTGAGCTTTCCAACAGAGCGAGCTTCCACCTTGAGCTGCTTAAACTCACGAATGGCACGCTTGCGACGGATGCAAGACTGCAACAACACAATACGCTTCAGATATTGTTTAAACTGGCGACGAGCAACATACCCACGCCACACTTTTTGAATTTGTGTAGCTGCATGCTGCTTACGAAGTCCAGTAAGCTTTCCACGAGCTTTATATGCTTTGTATGCATTTTGAATCTTGATTACAGAGCGACGAATCTTTTTGTATTTGCGACGAGCAATGAAGCGACGAGTATACTTTTGGATAATGATGACAGCAGCAGTTTGACGCATTTTGCGAGTATACACACGAGCCTGGTGACCACGAACCGCGGTCTGGATAGTAATCGCCGCATTGCGTTGACGGCGGTACTGATTTTGATACAACAAACGGCGCATGTTTTTTTGTATGATAATGACACATTCGCGAAATCGGTCTGAACGCAATTTCTCGATATAAGCAATTTGACCTGCACGGAAAAATATTTTGGATAAACCAATCTGATATTTGTCTTCATCAGAGATCAATCCCTTGACAATGGTTTCTGTTAGTTGCTTAGGATCAGCAACCCAATCAACAGAGCGAACAAGAAAATAGAAACGCTGTGAAAACTCTTGGAATGTCTGCCTGTTTGGATATCCTGCACATGAGATGCGAATAGTCTCAAGAACACCGCACGCACGAAGCTGAGAAAGAACCATAGGTGCCTCAAATTCAAATGCAACCTTGGCTTGATTAGGCTTGATACAGCGAATATAATGCACCTCTGTCTGACGAATAGTGTCCATAAGTTGTACCAAAGACCCTTTGAAAATAGATCCCAAAGTAGCTTTTTTGGATGTAGCAGCGCGACGACCAGGAGCTGCAGACTGTTTCTGTTCTGGCTCAGGTACTTCCTCAATTTTGGTGACCTCGCGTAAAAATTCAAAAGAACTTTCATTAAGCATGCTCAATTGTTCGTCAGCCACTGTATCCTTGTTTTTGTCAATAAAACCTTCAATCTCGTAAGTTACATCACAGGCATAATGCTTGATGGTAAATGCCTGCTGTCCAAAACGGGGCTTTTCAAAGAACTTGCTTTGTGCTGTGCCAAAACGCTGATATAGCTTAGTGATTAATGAACTATCTGCACCAGATGGAAGACGCGACTCTTCGTCAAGCAAATCCAAAATACCAAGCTTGTTTTCAATCATGTCAATGCAAGGCTGATTGTCATTGAACTCAATAAAAGACCATGTGATTTTCTCGGCAACATACTCTTCCTGTTCAAGTTTAAACACATGCGCATTAAACTCTTGCTGCAACTTTTCGTTGGCATAGTTCTAAAATAAAATTCAAACCCAAATAAATCAATAGTCAGCATACGGCCTGTTTAAAACACACATGTTGACCGACTTACAATACAAAACTGTTCAAAGGAATTTCTTTTAAAGTGCTCGAATCCATAAATATCTAGCACACCAATAAAACGGCCATCCTTGGTAGCAACCTCTCGGGTTAGATTCAAATTGACAATCCTGACAATCCAGTCAAACAGCATACTGTAGATGAATTTGGCAATAGAGTCACGACCAGTAGTGGCTTGGACAACATTCAAACTAGTAATAATCTTTTCAGAGCGAGTCACAATCTGCTTCTTGATAATCCATTTTTTAAACGTGGCAGGATCAACTCCCAAAAGCCGCGCAGCAGTATGGAGGGCAGGATCATCATCGGCAATCTGTGCTTCATCACGGGATGATATGATTTTGATGTTACCAATGTGAAGCAAAGCAGCGCAAATCTTGAAGACATCCCACTGCACAGAGACAGATATGCCAATGGTGGACAATGCCTTTTGGGTGATACTAAACTCGGCCACATCATCCATGCCATTTACCACACCCGTACCTCCTTGGTTGAGATAAAAGAATGCCTCCCAACTTCCAAGTCCAAGTTCCTTTCGTTCAGCAGCAGGTGCAGCAGCACAAAGCTGATAAAAGATGTGATAGTTACGCTCAGTTTGAGGTTGGAAAACCAAACGAGAACGCTCTAATAGGTAAGTTCGGATTTTTGCACCAGTGATGCGTACACCAGGCCCATCTGTTTTGTTTTCAAACATGATTTCAATGTACTTTCCAAAACGAGACGAGTTGTCGTTACGCGATGTTTTGGAGTTACCAAAAGCCTAGAAAACAATCGCCATAACAGTTGTATCGTATCAAGCAAGTCAGCACTCGAGTTGCCAATACTTGTAGTATCTCAAAAAGCGTGCTACTTACTTCCATGATGGGATTAGTGGAAAGCACTGCTTCTTCGATTTCAGTGGTGTTTCCAGCCAAATTAGAGTTTCCAGCAACTTCAGCAGCGCTTCCCGCACGGGACACGCCCAATTCATCAACAATTGCAAAGTAACGCATGATATACTTGGCACTTTGTGTTTTACCAGCACCAGACTCTCCAGAAATGATAATTGATTGATTTTTCTTTTCTTTAATCATGTTACGATAAGCTTGTTCTGCGACTGCAAACTATGTTTTGAAAAATGTATATTAATTCAAGATAGATGGGTTGCATCTTAGTGGCAGTATTTGCATATATCAGCAGTATGTCCACAAAATCCTGATCAACTACTTACCAAATGAGGTTCCAGCTCGTCACGCTGCTTTCCGGAATATTCTCTATTTTCAAGCAATGTTTCACCAAAATTAGTCGAACATTCATCAGAGTTGTACGAAATAAACTTTACCTCATAATCTCGGCAGTATAAATGTTGAGACGCTTGAAAGGATTCATAGCAATCAGCACAATACCAGAGTAAGTGTAAATCTGTTCTTGTGCATATCTCAACTGAATATTGTAAAGAACTCCAGGCCTACAGCAGTCATGGTAATACAAGACACAATGAGTAAACCCTTGACTAGATTAAGGAATTTTGAAAGAGTCGAAACAAAATAGTCAACTTACTCGTGCAAATATGACAAATTAGTCAAGTCATCGCATCCAGCCTATAATATTGGATTGAATGGCATATTTTGTCAAACGATTAGAACAAGTTGTGTCCAAGGATATGAGTCAAAATATCTGATCGTTGTATATAAATTTGATAAAAACCAGTCTTACCAGTTTAGGAGGGTTGATCAAAGGAGGAAGGTCCTGAAATTTGTTTGTCTCGAGTTTCTGCAGAGTCGACTCAAAAGTAACCTCCTAGTTAATCAAGGAATAAGATTAATATATAGACAGATCAGTAAATATTATGTTTTAAAATGCATTCGAAATTAAATTGCGAGGTTCAACTCGTAGCTTGTATAAAATCAAAACCAAATGATCAATAACAAGCCCAAACAGTGCTGTCGAAATAAGCTTAGTCCAGGGTTGAAGGAAGTTCATCAGGGATAACATCAGGTTTCCAACGACAGGTTCTGGGACACCAACTAGATAAGCAGTGCAAAATGGTAGGGTTACCAATGCATGGATTGCAAGTTTGAAGCCAACAACACTGCCGTCCTTTTCAAGCCCAAAGGGGCGTATATGCCGCCACCATCACAGGGATAGTAAAGACTTGAGAATAGTCAATTGGAAGCGATTATTACAAATCGTGGGATACAGCAGAACACAGACAATCAGTGGTGCTGAATGCATGATTAAACTTGAAGGATAGCAAGTGGCAATGACAGTTGGTGATCGTCATGAATAAAGTTGGAATTCAAGACAAATGAACTGGACTGGACTGAACTAGAATAGACTGAAATGACGAGAAGCAAACGACACCAAAAACAACACTCTTGTGATATGAACAATGAATTCAAGACCATCGACAATGGCTGACCTTTTTACGATGTTCAATAAAGAACGACATGGCCAGTTTCCCAGATGTGGCATCCAAGGTTTTGGTTGTCATGCTGCCCATAACCCATCCTAAATCCTCATCAGGAAACCATGCACGAGTGCCCTTTGTGTAGATATCGAGGGCTTTAACCTCCGTCATGGCTTGCTGTCAGATTAGTTGTTAGACTCGTAAAGTGACTGCTGGCAAACCAATTCAAATCTAACTCAAGCCAGTCCTTATTTTAGAGTCTACACTGTATATATAGAGACCAATCGGCATTCAACTCCTCATTTGTGGCCGAGTCTAAATATTGCGCTTGACTCGACATGACATCTGAGATTGGCCACAACGCTGCTTTTCGGTCTGAAAAAGATTACACTGTATCTGTAGATGGAACCTATGTTTTACATGACAAAATAGGTATTTACACCACATGTCTAGTCTTGTTGTTTCTCTCACTTCATCTGAACCATGTCTGTCTATAATGTCTGATTTTGTGCTGACATGAATTGTCTGTAGGAAAAGGCTCGTTTGGAAATGTGTACAAGGGGTAAACCCATTTCATCCTGTTTTTAATCATGTCCAAATCTGATATCCACATTGTCATATCCTGTCTGTTGATGTCTGGCTTGCAATCTTTTATAATACTGACTTATTAAAACATGGGTTTAAACACTATTAGAATCAAAAAATCAAATGGACAAGTGGTTGCAATCAAGGTTCTAGACCTCGATACCGATGAGGATGAAATATCTGATGTGCGGAAAGAAATTGCGTTGCTTTCTACATGCGATTCATCATCCATCACTCGATATCATGGCTCTATTTTGAATGGAAGCAAGTTATGGATCATCATGGATTATGCTGGTGGTGGTTCAATTCGTGAACTTGTAAGTAGCTTTATGCTGATTTTGGAAAACCATGACTGTATTCACTTTATTCTAAATAGTTCTTGTCCAACACAGCTGCATTGCTAATCGTCATCCATACATTTTTCTTAATCTATTCTTTTATGAATAGCTTAAATCTGGCCCCATTGATGAGCGTTATATAGCAATTGTGGCTCGTGAAGTGCTTTTAGCGCTTGTGTATCTACATAAATCTGTTGGGATTATTCATCGTGATATTAAGGGTATATCAGCATTGAGATGTTTGCTTTTATTTTGTTTCGACACGAGTTATTGACTAGCCCATTATGTAGCTGCAAATATCCTCCTTACTGATTCTGGACAAGTGAAGCTGTGCGACTTTGGCGTAGCCGGCCAGATTACAACAACTTCTGCTCGTAGAAACTCATTTGTAGGAACACCATATTGGATTGCACCTGAAATCATCAAACGTGCCCAGTACGATTTCAAGGTATTTTCAAAGTCACGCTACTATCAGATTCGATTTTATATCGTCTAATACTATTATATATACTTTTATCAAAATAGGCTGATATTTGGTCACTAGGTATTACAATTATTGAAATGGCAACAGGAAATCCACCATTTGCCGATCAAGAGCCTCGTCGTGCTCTTTTTTTAATTCCTCGTACACGACCTCCAAAGCTTGAGGGCCATTTTTCAACCTCGATTCAAGAATTTATTGCAGGCTGTCTAAGAGAAGAACCAGAGGATCGGCCTAGTTCTGAGCAGCTTTTAAACTTCAAATTCATCAAAGATGCAAAAAAGGGCACAGATTCTTTGAGAGAATTGTTACAGCGCCAAAAACAATGGAAAATCCAAAATAATGATCCAGACGAAGTGTCATTTGAAGCCAAGTGGGTCTTTTTATCTTGAATAGTATTTTTATTGAATTATTACAGCATTTAACTTTTAATGGCTCTAGTATAAATTCGGATAGCGATGACAATATTGATACGGGTGACGATTGGATTTTTGACACAGTTCGAGGTACGCTTCAACGTAAAGCTAATAATGGTACTGAAAACCAATTTTTTTCCCGTGGTGCAGAGAATCAACAACAAACTATCAAGGGCAAAGCTTCAAAAGATCCCTTGGCTACATTTAAACAAACAGCTGTTCATGATGATGATGATATCCCTATTCCAAAACTCCTCCCATTAAATGGGCTGACTAGTGGCCCAATAGCACTTTTTTCTGATGACAGTCCAAATTTGATTCGCAGTCATGCTGTACACACAGAGTCCATTCAGCAGCCAGCCAATATGCATCCACACATACCTGGCTCGTCTAAAAAATCTGATGATACTCAAAGTAATTCTGCTACAACAAAAGGATTACAATTACTGATAGCCAAAAATGATGTTGATGCGACTGAATCACTTTCGCCTGTATTTCCCATGTCACCGACATTGGTTGCTGCACAGTCCGCGGCCTCTCTTTCTTCTACAGGCCATTCAAATATCTTTTATCATGCCGGATCAAGCGGATCACCTTCTTTACAGTCACTATCTTTAAGAGCATCTCATTATCGAGATAAATCTATAGATTCGACTAGCGATCGTAGTGCAAATACCGGAGGGCTAAATCGCTCACTTCAGGCACTTCCTATTCCACACAATAATCAGATCCAAGGATATCGGTCAAGTACAGCTGGGTCGGCCCCTTCCTCATCTTCACCGCGGTTGTTACATGCTGCTCGTAAGCCATCTATTTCTTCCCCACTGACACTATCATCACAAACATTATTTTCCAAGGTCTCGACATCTACTCCGCCGCAGACTGTACCACCACATCAGTCATGGATTCATCAGCAATTATTGAATCCGGCTATACAACAGACTGCATTGCAGTCATCTATATCGGCTCAACATGGTATTCAGGAAACTCCACAAAATTCGACTGCGCAATTATCGCTTTCATCACTACAAAACCTACCTAGATCCAGGTCAGTTTCATCCGATAAACAAAGTACAGTAGCATCTCATCAATTCTCGATGATGCCTCACTCTACTGTGCAATCTTCATCACCTCGTTCAATACCACATGCCCAGACAGTCCCATCAAATTTGTCTTCGATGCGATTGCATCAAAAGCCTATTCGTGTTGTTCCAAGTTTTCGAGCAGGACCCCTTCAGCAATACTCGCCTGCAACCCCGCAGTCTTCTGTTTCGCAATCTGCGTTACCTCATTTCCATTCCACTTCAAATTATTTGGGGCCAACTGCCACTGAACACCCATTCCCTAATGCTGCTGTCCATCCGATTATTTTGCATCCCAATGTTCTTTCTGATCCCGATCAACTTTTGCAACCTGCATTGATGCAACGGGCAAAAGAAACTCTTCGACTTTTAGAGTCGTTTGAAAAAGTGTTTGCTCTGCTACCTTGATTTATAAAGTTGGTTTTACATCTTTATTTTGGTATTGTGTAATCATCTATGCTGTTTTAGGTTTGATGTGTTTGCATAAACATGGCCAAAATATATTTTGTGATTCACATTTACAGCCTTATTGCTGGATTTGGCTAATGTCCGAGTGTGATGCAATTCTGTCAGCAATAGGTTTAATCAATAATACTACATGTCATGTTTTGAATAAAATAATCTAGTATTGAAATTTACACTTTATAGACTCGCTCTGTCGGTTAAATGAAATGTGTAGCACTGCCATGGAAACTCCGCCGTATAATCGTAGATTTAAGATTGGCTCGAGTTCTTTACAACTTATTCAGAATATTAGTTTCTAATTCGAACCATGCCTATTGTTGTCAAGGATTACAGCGTGTCCCAGAATGATACTGAGCTGTTTATATCTGTTCCTTTAAGCGGAACAAGTGCATCCAAAGTTGATGTATACTGTAAGGCGTAGTTTTTGAAACACCAATTCTTTCAATATCTAAACGGTTTGACTCGATGTTGTTCAGCCCGTATCGTACAATATCCTCAGCACCCTTTTAACGCTTTACCGACATGAATGGTAGGCAACGATGTATATATCAAGATCAACTTTCCTCCCTTTTTTTTTGAACTTGATTTGGAAAGTACTATCGACTCTCAGGCATCCATTGCAAGTGTCGGAAATGGAATGGTCGTTTTTACTCTTGTCAAGGTAATCTATGCAATTCTCACTAGTGGTATAGGATAGATGAAAAGTACTGAATCGCTTCATACCGTGGACTAGACTCATCCTGGGATTTGGAATACAATAAAATTTCAAGCCGAATCACCCAAGGCGTTGCGCGATCGTCGCGCAGCTGGAGAAGAACGAGAAAGACATTTGGCCATCAAGGTAAAACGTATTGAGTTGAATTACAATCTATATATACTGTTTTGCTCATATGTTTTCATTTGATTGATTATACTGTCGTATACATAGAAACGTGAAGAGGCCATAGCTTTGAAACGATCAGAGGAGCGAGATATGGTTCGTAGACAGATCGAGGTGGAGAGGGCTAAACGAGAACGTGTTGAAGCATTGAAACAAGCAGAAAAAAAGGCTGGTGAGAATGAAGTCAATTCATGGGCACAATCAACTCTTGCTGTTCAACGAGATCTAAAAATTCAAGCTACTGTACATGCCAAGCAGGAAAGTGAGAAGATGGCTAGTATTGCAACCAAGAGCGAAATTGCTTTTCGGGAAGACTCTGCTATTTTTGGTGTAGATGATGTTGCTGTGAATATTCAATCTAGTGATGATTTGGATTCCCATGACATTGACGGGGAATCAGCCGATGACGATATTGATGTTGAAGCAATCAGAGCAAAAGTTCGTGCTCAACTCAAAGGTATGCTATGTTCCATTAATGGATCAAAAGTATGATGGTTTTCACTCATGAATTAAACTATAGCTCGAGTACAGCCACCACCTCGAGCATGTCAAGATATTCAAGTTAAATTTACCCCCCGAGGACATATCCCAACCAACACTGCACGAGAAACTGAAGATGGTATATATAAAAACACCTTCAAGATTGGACCAACTTTAACTCGTATTAACCCTTTATATCACAACTATTGCGTAGAAAAATGGAGGATTCGTATCAAACTGGCCGAGGCGTTGCAGAAATCCAAAACTAATCAAGCATGCGAGTCCAATCAGCAATCAGATGACAGCAACTGTGAGTAGTTTACAAGACAATGATGACAGTCTGCTTTATTAAGAATATTGGTTTTTAAAACGCATGCCCATTTGTAATTTTTTCATCAAATAGCTGCTTTTCTCAAAGACAAAGGAATCGAGTTTTTCAAGCAAGGAAATATTGAATCAGCACTCAATGCATTTACCGCTGCAATTGATCTTGATCCACTCAGCGCAAAGTAATATCAAAATTCTTTGATTATATAGATTTTGCTGTATGAGCCAACACATTGACTTTTTTGGCATAATTCTTGTACATTGACTGCTTAATTCATACGATATAGTCTATATGCAAACCGTGCTGCTTGTTTTCTACATCTCTCCAATGCAACGGATTGTATTTCCGACTGTACAATTGCTCTTGGTCTTATTTCCAAGGAAGAGGATCTTTTGAAAGAACAGCTGGTTGATCCAGTTGCTTATGATCAAGAAACTGGTAATCAAAGGCGCAGATTAAAGGTAAAACTTTTGGTTCGACGCGGCACTGCGCGATCAAATCTGGTTGGCGACATCAAACGCGGACTAGCCGACTACCAGGACGCATTAAAACTTGATCCAGAAAACCCTGACTTGGAGACTGATATTGCTGCGTTGAAAGAACGCCTAGGTGACGCAGCCATAACTAATGACTAATAAAGCAAGCTAAATCATTTAAAACTGTAGGATAGATTCTGTATCAAACATGCCAATTCAACAAGAGCGTTGAATGAATTTGTTGTGCTATGATCCATTTCATCGTATCAGGATACTGTTTTTTATATCCACATCTATGCTCAAACAGGTTTTGAAAGCAGTACCAAGAGTGAAATTTAAAAATTACAAATAAAATAATGATGCTTTGTTTATATAAAATATCAAACTTCCCTGTACACACCAACTCCCCCAAAAAAGAAAAAAGATTTTAAAAAATAGTTTCCAGGGGACCAAATATATGCCTTTAGTCTTCACGCTTAGTTTCGTTGAGTCCAAATAGCCGCACACGATGCATTGATGGCAGTTTGGCTATTAGCACGATTACAAGCGATGTCAAGTTGATCATAAATGTGAGAAAATCGTAGTGCGTGTAGTGTGTGCTTAGTAGAAATCTACATGGACATGAATTGGCAGAATTAGTTGTCAATTTACAATGACAGAATCTATATTAATGGAGACAAAGTAGCTTACAGAACAATCGGAACGGCTGTCAGGTATTTTTTTGTTGGAGTAAATTGTGCACCGCCGTCAATCTGTTCCCACAGTGTAAGTCCATCGTATTCATTCTGGTTGATAGAGTAGGGCACACCTGAGATCCAATGAAACATGAAAAATGTGATCTGTAGCATTATGAAGCAATTCTGTTGATTAGATAATACCGGCTTTAAATAATAAATATGATGTTATAGCCTACAGTATTGTATCCAACATTTGTGAGTGTCCATGAGGCTTCCGTTGTGATTCCTGGTACTACTGCCAAACCAACCCGCATAAAAAAGATGACCACTATCGTTGCAATCCATGAGCCTATATATTGACAGAAATGAGATGTTAGTCAAGCGATTGTTTACAAATATACGAGTTTCAAAGACTACTAATGAGCAAGTTTGATTTGATTGGCAAGTTTCCCTTGTTTTTGACATGGTTCAAATATAGGATTAAGAAAGCTGTAGGCAGAATGGTAAATAAAATGGCCAGATTCACCAAAAGTCAAAGTTGACAGCTGACTATACCGAATATTCAGCTCAGTAAGCTCATTCCAAAATAAGACAGTACAGACTGACAAGAAGACTATAGGATGATCAAAGCCTATAAGATAAATACATCATGATGCCTTTTGAAATATGGACCATATGTCCAAGATTGAAGTTTGGTATTCAAACATCAGAATATGCAAGTATTTGCAACAGCGACAGGACAAAGTTGCTATTGCAGTGTGTGGAAGGAGAGTGAATAGGATCAGACTAAGCATATGTATTGAGATTGCTACTGTAGTAGTGCCATTAAAATAAAGTCCAAGGACAGTCTTTGTAGAGCAGAGCAGCAGCAGTCTCGCTTCAAAAGTAAAAAGTTGACTAGACAGTTTATCCAGTTTTATTCATAGGAGTAAAATGCTCTGCATCATACCTCTAGAATTGACCCATGTGCTATTCGGGTTATTATTTGTAGTCTGAAATAGCTCGTTCATCATAGCGATTCAACTGATGCTTTATAGTGTTGGGTTACTTGGTTGCAAGTAAGGAAATTTACGCATCACAGCGTTTATGAATGCGACGAACATCAGAAATTCATTTGCTACTGTCATGGCATGCTTAGCAGCATAAGATTAAAAGGACATTGAGTTGTTTCTAGAATGGATTTTATTACAAACACTTGAAATGCATGCATGACCGAATGTCAGCTTTGAATTGGACTGGACTGAACTAGACTGGTCAAGCCACATCTCTATTAAAGTCTTAATACAACTTTCATCACGATGCAAACAATGGCTTCATTATATTTCAACTAATTCTTGCGTTGCTTTTTATGGCTGCTGCCCTTTGACCTAGTAAAGTTGTTTTTCTTTTCGTGGACTTCGGCGGTTCTGCGCTTCATGTACGCTTTGGTTTTGGCATCTGATAACAGTTCGTCAACAATTGTTTGCTTACGCTCCTTGTTGGTCAGACGGCTTGAATAGAATTCTGTTGGACCTTCAATAATAGTGCCAAACTATGTACACAATAAGAAATAAGCTTACAGTTCCAAGATACAAAACAACTCAAAGTTGGATTCGCATTTATGCAACCAATCTGCAGCTTAAATAGGTTGTACCTGAAAGACTTTGGGAAACTCTTTGGAATTATCCCTTTTGTAGTGTCGCTTGGGGTCAAGAGCAGCTCGCGATCGCAAAATATGGAGATCTCGTTTGACTTCGTCTGTTAGTTCTGCTGATACCATGTCAAACCATCCTGGTCCTGCAGTTGTTTTTTCCATCTATGAATTCAAATCAACCACATCATGTCAGCATTGCTAAAAGATCCATTGTAGGGCTTTTGGTTTACAAAAAAGTCACTCAATTGCCCTGCCTTTTTCTTTTCCTTTGCGCTTAGCTCAAGCTCAGGAGGATTTACAGAATCCATCGGCCGGATAGTAATTTTTTCTGCGGATGAAGATACTGTACTGCTTTTTGATGGATGGCCCAAAGTACTTGATCCATATGATTTTTCTACAAACAATGTATGGAGTTGAGAGTTCACCTTGACTGCAGCGTATTTAGAGCTTCCAGGTGCCTCGACAATATAAGGCTGATGTTTTTTCAAGTCTATACCAGCATTTAGTCTGATTGAGCTGGCAGTTGCTGGTTTGAATTCTGGAGTGGTCGGAATGGATGCATGATGCAACTGCTTTGCTTCGGATTCTTTCTGCAGGGCTTCTCTATTGACATGAATGGGATCAATCAAGGATGAATTAGTACGACTTTATTCCATGTGTTGGCACTGACAGTCTATGCACAACTGTTGACAAATACAATCGGTTAAAAACTCAACCTTTTACGACTTTCCAATACGGCTGTTGCCTTTGACAATAATGCATCCAATTCTGTGTCGTCCAGTGTAATAGGTTCCATATTGTTACTCAGTTGATATTTGGCAGCAATGGCTCGACTTTTTTTTTGTAAAGTTGAATTGCAGCCGCGTTTACACAAAATGAAACGCTAATGTCAAAATACTGATAATCAATTTCATGAAATGGTTGACTGGACAAGATTGTTTTTTGAATTCCTTGACCAAGTTTATTGGAATTTCTCCTAATGACTGGTATGGAAACAGCAGCAGATTTTTGAAGCTTGAAAAAGGCAGACCTTTGTTTGGGATGTTTTCGAATATTGGTAGATTGTTGATTTGAATGACAGGATCATCCATCACTCGTGTTTCCAGTTTATTCGACAATCTGACTGGTTGGCATGACCAGTTTATTGAACGACCTGCTACTTGTTTCGGTCAAGTATAAAATATTCATTTGTCTAGCAACGACTACTTGCAGATCTTGACTTTATTCTGACACAATCTTTAACGTTCATCTAGTCTACGCTAACTCAAACCAGTCGTGCAATTTACAAGGAATTCATGTTTTCAAAATACAATCTGATGCCATGAGAATATATTAAACATGCCAAAATCGAATTAAAATACAAATATTCTGCATTCACATCGCTTTTATCTTCAGCTGTAAACCCATTACTGCAAGCATGTTGCCCAAGATTCTGACGATTGTAGTGGCTGTATTTGCAGGCCTGGTTGCTGCCAGTGACGTAGTTGAGCTCACTCCCAAAAACTTTAAAGAGGTAACAATTACTACTCAGATGGCAGCTGTAGCTGATATTGCTTGAACTCCATCTTGCTAGAATCGAATTCAAACCGGTATCGATCCTTCTTGACAACAACAATTCATGGCTGCCTTTGATAGACTTGCATATCCACAACCCTCCATTTTGACTCTATTTTGCTGTCATGTCGAGTCATTTGTTGGTTACTAACTCGTATGTTGTGACCAAGGTTGTTGGAGGTGACCAAGATGTTCTGGTCGAGTTCTTTGCCCCTTGGTGCGGCCATTGCAAGGTAGGTTGAATATCATTAGTCGGATGAATAATATGCATAGTATTGACTGATGTTGAACGCTCTGAACAATGTGTTTAATCCATCACTTTATGCTATTGGATCGACTGGATCTAGTCCCTTGCTCCCCATTATGAAGAGGTGGCCACTTCTTTTGTCAAACACAAGTCATCTGTCGTTATAGCCAAGGTTGATGCTGATGCTCACCGATCTCTTGGAGATGAGTTTGGAATTCAGGGATTTCCTACTTTAAAATGGTACGAGATCTTTCCATGCACTCTATCTTGTATGCATGATTTATAATCTAGTAACTCAACATGTCAACTATTATTCGATAGGTTTCCAAAAAAGAGTCTGACTCCCACTGATTATACTGGCGATCGAGATGTTGCTGGTATCTCTGATTTCATTACATCAAAGACTGGTGAGTTAGTAGATTGACTGAGCACTGTGGTATCGACACGTATGCGAGTCAATTAATCTTTTTATATCTTATTGATCTAGGTCTCAAGTCCAACATCAAAGTCGTTACCACTGCTGTTAAAGTACTTACATCTTCCAATTTCAAGGAACAAGTTCTTGATTCGGGGAAAAATGTCCTTGTCGAGTTTTATGCTCCATGGTGTGGACACTGCAAGGTAAGTCATGTCAATATTTATTAATCGAGAATCAAGTTTTAACTGTTGGATACATATGTCATTTGATAGTCTCTTGCCCCCATTTATGAAAAGCTTGCGCAAACCTTTACTTTGGAAAGCAATGCAAGTATTTAGTCGTCTTTGATACTGTATTAAATGTTTTACTGAAAGATCAATTCGCTGACTCTTGCTGCCGTTCATTATGTTGACCAGTGCATTATTGCCAACTTGGATGCTACCAAAGCACAGGATGTTGCTGACACATACAATGTCAAGGGCTATCCTACAATCCAGTTTTTCCCTGCTGGATCTGAAACCCCAGAGTTGTATGATGGTAGTAGAGACGAGGACAGTTTTGTAAAGTACTTGAATCAGAAATGCGGTACCCACCGTGTTGCCGGAGGTGGTTTAAACGAAGAAGCTGGTCGTTTGGAAACTCTTGACTCTCTTGTTAAAGTCTTTATGGCTGCTGACAATGCCGAGCGTACCAAAATGTCGGAAATGGTTCCTGTCGATGCCACTTCCAAGTATGTTGAGTTATGATGCATGCTATTTGATTTCCTTGTGCTAACGATATTTATTTCATGTTCAAACTCTTCAGATACGCCATGTACTATTACAAGGTAATGCAACGTATTCTCAAGACTCCCGAATTCGTTACCAAAGAAATGAAGCGTTTGGAGCATATTTTGGCTGGAGGAAACACTACTCCCGAAAAGAAGGACGATTTTGTGATGCGTCTCAACATTTTGCGTGTATTCTCTGCTTTGCCAAGCTCAGATGCCAGTGAAGAACTTTGAATAAATTCTTGGTTCAAAAGTTTAAATGTTTTGTTTGGCTTCTACTAGCAACATTGCTCAATTATCCACGGTTATCAGAGCAAGCATCAGCAGTACATTTAAAAGTAGTGATGGTGTAGTAGACAACATATTCATACCATTAGCATGCTATCTCTTTATTTTTGTATTGTCAGAGGGACAGTCTAATGCAATGGTAATGGTTTCACCCAACATGGTAGTGAAGACTGAACCGGATTTTAGTCCATATTTAATACGCCCTTTTTCCAAGTAAGCTGGTGGATCTAAATAATACTCGTCCGACATCATAAATGTGCCCCAGTGCACGCCCAGACTAAATGTAGCCCCAATATCTTTGTGAACCTTGCAAGCCTCTGATGGGTTCATGTGCTGATGCTTCATATACTCTCGGGGCTCGTACGATCCAATTGCTATATAGAATCAATGTGTGCATCCATGCATTATCATATCAAAAATCAGTACATACTATAAACATTGAAAATATCACCCCATACATAGCAGTAGTTCAGCCATCTAGTCAACTTACGCAATGATGCAAATGTGATTGGGCCAAGTCGTTTTCCAATCTCCTTGAATGCCTGACAATAGCCTGTATCTCCACAATGAAAAAATGACGATGTTTTACCTTGAACGACAAACGATGACCATAGCGTAGCATTCACGTCTAAAAAGTGACGACCACTCCAGTGTTGAATTGGCGCGCCGGTGATGATTAATGAGTCGTCATGATGGTGTTCTTGCCACCAATCAAGCTCAACTGCATTTGTGATGCCATAGCTAGCTAGCCACGTACACATGCCAAGAGGAACGTACCATTTGACAGAGTTTCCAAGTTTTTTTACCACCGTAGTATCTTGTAACAAGAAACATCACAGGCTGTTAACAATCAGCAGCAATTTGGATAAACTTGCACCATCATATCTGGTTACAAAAGGGTTGAACTAGACGTATGCATTTTCCCACCTACCAAGATGATCATAGTGATTATGTGATACAAGCACGATATCGATTTTGGGTAGTTGTTCTAGTGTACATGGCGTTGGACGAATACGTTTTGGTCCAAACCATTCTCCGATTGTTCTAGAACTATTATACAGTAACCATCGTTATATAAAAACGATATAATCTACAAGTGTAGAGTCAAGGAAAATACCTAAAGATTGGATCTGTAAGAATATTATAACCGTCCATTTGAACAAAACAAGTAGATTGTCCTAGTTGAAACCAATATTTAGCGTAACGTGAGTCGATTAAATTAAACCTGATTAAAAATAACAAGAATTGTACCTATCCAAGTGATACTCATCAGCGAAGCCTCTTTCAATGGTTTGGCTTCAGAACATTGACTGTCAGAATGGGTGATAAAATCCGACATTCTACGACTGGCTGAATTGCTTTGTATCCTCATTTCTGTACGTTTCAGTGTATACTCTTCCATCAATCCAAAGTCTGGAGTGGCCAGTGGCATTGCTTGGTCAAGTTCCTGCAGCATTTACATTGAAATTGAGAATCAGAGTTTACTTGAATAATTGATAAACAATAAGGATATTCTTGAGCATACCTTGATATCAGATGGAACATTATTTCGATTATTTCTAGTGAATTGCCATTTGAGATATCCAAATAAATCGGCAGTATTGCGATCTTGCCACTCGATAAATGGATTTACAAATCTGCCAGCAACACCCAAAGAATTGAATAGTCTTTGTCGCCATTGAGTTGCAGTAGTTACAGATGGTTCTGGCAAAGCAAACCAAGGACAGTATGATTTAGAAAGTACAGACCAACCAGCAACAATTAAATCCACAGCTGGACGCAGGGTTAGAATAGCAGTAATAGAATATGGAGTGGATTGTGTCATGACTAATTCGGTGGATCCAAGTTTCAAGTTATGATCGTCATTATCACTGCAATCACTTGATGTTTCAGCAATAGTAAGAGAATCGCTAGTGTTGCTTGTATATCCGCATGTTGCTACCAAAGTAGAGCAATTTGTTGTACTAGCGTCATTCTCTTTCTGGTGCAAGTCAACAGGACGAGTCGCAGCCATCTTATGGCTGAAGCGTCGATCCAACGTTGATGTAGATGAATCGATATCGGATATAGTGCTGTTTGGAAGAGCAATAGCACATTGTTGAGAATCTGATTCGCAATCGCTACTATCAGAACAATTACTTTCATCCAAACCAGCTGAAGCATCGTGCTCATTGGGCACAACTAGTTCCCAGTGATGTCGAAGTTTTGCATGACGAACAGGCCGAGTGATCCAAAAACGACCTTGCTCAAAAAAAGCAATGGTGATAACAGTACCAACACCTACAACAGTGACTATCATTGAGGTAGAAGGCCTGCATTTAGGCAATACGTGATCGAATGCCAGTTGAAACACCTGCATTGCTGTTGTAGCAATTGGCAAACTTCAATTTAAAAATTCAAAACTCGATTATGGACTGTTTTCATCAAGCATGATAATGCTTGAACAACTATTTTTTATACTTTCATGTCAGACACTTTAAAAGAATTGTTAATGTTTATTCAAGTCAATTTCTAGTTGAAAAAATATCAAGACAGTCACTACGAGATGGTTTTTTTTACGTGAATAACAAGCTGCAACGAGTTGAATTTTTTACTTGATAAATTCTTTTTTTATCAATGTTTTTGACAAGACTCGTTGGAAACTCAATTGCTGCTCGTAGAAGCAGTGCTGTTGCACTCTCATGCAAGGTCGCTCGTTTTTCTATCTCATCAGCGTCACTATTTAACACTGGGTTCAATGCTGCTTCATCCCATTCTCTTGCTGCTACTTCAATCATTCCAGTATCGACAGCTTCTCGTATCATGGCCAAACATCGCTTTTTTTCTACTGCCGAGGTCAATATTCAAAATGAAGTAAGTTGATTATGTTTATCGTTATATGATGGAATTTGCTGTAATGTTTGAGAATCGCTTGAACTCGGTTTATATTTTTAACTGATCTTTTTTTTTAATCGTTAATTTACAAACTTTTTACCTTCAAAAACATTGTAGGATCTGGAATTCACCAAGGATAAGACAGCGGATTCGGGTGAAGACTCTCAGTACACCAATGTTCCATTTAGCAGCTTGAATCTATCCAGCTCTACAATGACGGCTCTTGAGAATAATTTCAAGTACAAAAATATGTCTACTGTGCAGGAACGTGTTCTTTCCTTGCTGCCTACAGATGCCGATTTACTGGTGCGTGCAAAAACAGGAACTGGTAAAACTCTTGCTTTTTTGATTGCTGCAGTGGAATCGGTTATTAGTCGTTTCAAGTCTCGCCCTCCTGGTGTTCCTATTTTGATTCTTTCCCCTACCCGTGAGCTTGCCCTGCAAATTGCACGAGAGGCTGAGAGCCTTGTTTCTCCTCGCAGATGGAGGGTTGCTTCTGCTGTAGGTGGTGAGAGCAGAGGAAAAAATATTCGTGAAATTACTCAGTTTAACTGTGACATTCTTGTTGCTACTCCTGGCCGTCTAAATGATCTATTGAACAACGAGCCTGCTGTCCGCAAGCAATTGCAAGGCTTGAAAATGGTAACTTTGAAATAGTGATTGCTTATGTCTAGCGGATTGAAAAATTCACTGAATTGCTTTGCCAACTAAACTATCAATCTAGCTGGTTTATGACGAAGCGGATATTCTTCTTGATATGGGATTTACAAAGGAAATTCAGGATATTAACTTCAACCTTCCTAAAGAACGCCAGACCTACATGTTTTCTGCCACAATCTCAAAAGAAGTCCGATCGATTGCCTCGACCACCCTTCGCCCAGATCATGTTTTCATTGACACTGTTCCTTCCAATGAAAATGACACTCATTTAAAGATTAAACAGACTCATGTGGTGGGTCCACATTCTCAAACTTTGGCTTTGCTACACGATGTTATTACAAAGCATCGCGAGTCTACCCTAAACAGCAAGATTCTCGTATTTTTCAATACAACCAAAACAACCAATTTCTCCACTGATGTGTTCAACAATCTTGATGGTATGGATGTTCTTCAGATTCACTCCAAACTTACTCAGCAACAGCGCTCACGAGTTGCTGATCGTTACCGCCGTGCACAATCCGCCATTCTCTTTACCACTGATGTGTCTGCTCGTGGTGTAGACTATCCAGGTATCACATTGGTCATTCAAGTTGGTCCCCCACCCTCTCGTGAACAATACATTCATAGAATTGGTCGCACTGGTCGTGCAGGAAAGTCGGGTGAATCTACTCTTATACTTTCTACCTATGACAAGCACTTCCTTGACCAGCTATTTGATTTGCCCATTCAAAAGCATATCTCTCACACAGCTTATTCTGGTCCTCGCACTGACTCGGTTCAGAGTAAGATTTCTTCTGCCGTATCTCGTATACCTGAGGATGAACGTGTCGATGTTTACATGGCCCAGCTTGGAAATGGTGAGTACTTTGCATATTTTTGATCATATACTTTGAATTGAAATGTAAATTTGATCCAATCTGAATCAGGTTTAACAATTTAAATCGATTTTAGCTATTTCCCAAATGGCAAAGCTTGGAGTGAGAAAAGAAACTGCCGTCGAGTCTGCTAATAGCTTTAGTCAAGGAGTACTTCTTTTAAGTGAACCTCCCGAGATCTCGCAAAGATCTGCCCAAAACATGGGTATTGCAAATCTCTCCAATATTCGCATACGTGGCGTTTCAAGTAACTTTTCTGGGTCTGGGTCTATGGGCATGTATCCCAGAGGTGGGCGTCCTAACCAATTTCAGAGAGGTGACCAGAATCGAGGCGGTAACTTTTCATTTAAAGATCGTGACCACTACTCCAACCAAAGAGATAGATATAGCGAGCAGAGAAGTCGTAGACAGAGCTTTGACCGTGAGGTCAAAGACTGGTAAATCCATTGCGGCAAGATTTTGAATTCCTACTATATCTTTTGATATAAACAACTAGCATGATTATTTTGTTTTTGATCACTTGTATTTTTTATGAGTTGGTATTGGAAAAAACGGTCAAAGTGAGATTATATACGCCTGAGAGCTCATACTTTACGCAATGAGTGTATTTTTAATTTGAGCACATTAAAAACAATATCAAGTCTGGTGACTTTTGTAAAGCATGATGTCATGGCTTCGATATTGCCCAACACGCCTAAATCTAATCAACAGTAGAAAAGGCATTGATTAAATCCAGCATGTAAACTGGAGATGCATTGCGCTTATAGCTAGAATCATTTGCAGTTGTGTTCACGTAAAATGAAGCATTGAACCAGAATGTCTAATAAACTGTCAGTGTCATGGCGTGATGGATGTCAATTTACTGGACACTAATCCACAATATAGTGAAAATGACTTTTACGACCTTGAAATCCAGTACTTGCTCAACTCTGTATTCCGAATGGTTCTCAACAATGACCACCATCCGATAGCTGTGATGTAATGCTGTGCATGTACCGTTACTCGATCTATCAACTTCAATATGCAACATGCTGTGTTTACCGTGATCAGGCTTTTGATCAATCTCGGACTCATGGTACATGATTTGTCATGTTGGATCGTGTGGATGTGTCATGGACTGCAATTTAGTTGCAGACACACATCTGTTTGACATTGACCAATGCATACTGTAAAACCAACTCATCAGTTCCAGTGCGTTATGGTTACTCGCAACGGATGCAAACAGGGCTAGCCGGCTATATACAACGCGTTAGATTCGACCTACTTGGACGAGCACTCGATGTAATTAACAATGTGTATAATAGCTTCGCGGTGGTGTATTGATCAAATAGGCTGGTAAGTAATGGGTTGACAGTCCCGTGGTGCAAATACTTGAGTTGGAGTGACTGGTTATAGAATGATGGTTGTTCAATTAGTCGAGTTTCTCAGGCAGCGTACCAACAGGACCAAACACAGTTTTGATATCATCACTGGAATTGCCATAGGAGTCCACTAACAAACTTGTAGTATCGTCAGTATATGTTTGTACGGGTAGGCTTGCTTGGATGAGATCATCTTGTTTCATTCTTTGCCCCAACACTCGAATTTATTATAATAAATTCAATAAAAAATGGCATGGTCTGCCAAACATTCAACAGCAGTATTGTGAGGCACAGAACTTCATATTGTTCATTTTTAAACCCTGCCAACAATTACTTTTGCATAATAGGAATAGTTTTGTATCGCGTGTGATTCCAGATACAAAAGAATACAGTGTCAATTGAAGAGGCAATGCAGCCAATTTGTAGCAGCAAAGCGCAGCAAATATTTAACCATTGTCTATTATAAAGCAAAATAAAGACAATCACTGCAAGATAAATACAAAGGTGATTCATTTTGCGTGAGTATAGTTATAAATACATGACTATTTTACTTTTTTCATTTCAACCAGGATATATTATAGTTGAATAATTTCATATTGCTATTCAAATGCATCCTATTATAAGTCTTATTTGGTTCTTGTTAATATCGGTTTCGGCTATTGACTACAGCCAGCCACAAGACGATGGACACGATGTGGTCTATACCAATCCTTTCGATTATGAAAAAAGTGGTAAGCAAAAATCTGTTGGTTTTACAGCCATATTCACGTAAAATAACATATTTTTGCTGTTGATGCTATCTGTGCTTATCCATTCATGTATATATATTGCACTATTTTTGCTGTAGCTATTGATGGTACTTTAGACGTAAGTATCTATTTTTGTAATAGACATTCTTTCTTTGTACTAATGTTCATTTTATACGCGTAGTCCCCAGACCACTCTTATCAATATGATCTTGCTGACCCAAATCACCGCGTTTTTAAAGTTTTTAGGCATGAGGAACAGGTAAATTTTAATAGTATTTATGTAAAATGCAACACTTGCATTTGTCTTTCAGTGTATTTTGTTTTGGAATGTGTAATGGTTAAATATTTTGTGCTTCCCTACTACAAATTGACTTGATGGACATTTTTAATTTTTCCAACACAATACCCATCATATGATGCCCAACCAAACTATTGATTTTCCTTCATTTGGCACAACTACACATTGTATTTCCACCAAATTTTAAATCCAATTCATGTATTGCAATCCATATATTGTGTTCAACTGTTTGGACGATGCTAATATGGCTCTGTATGCACACATCTTTGGTGTATCCTAAATCAAACACGTTCGTGTTCTACTTTAAAACACTAGTCATTTCATGAGACTAACTGTCTATCATGTATTTTGACACTTTAATACTCTATTTTGCGTGGAATACGTTGTAAATATCACTAGTTCATCAATTATCATTCCAATCCATATCTGAAAAGATCCCACACGGAAGACGAAAGTTCGCACAATACTTGTAAGTATTTATACTGAATGCATATGATATTGCAATAATGAATAGCATGTGACTTGGTTTATTCAAAAGAATCACAACTTATTTTTTTCTTGGTTTACTAATTATTTAATTTGATTGCTATTTTATGCTATTATCACATGTATACATCAACCATATGCATAAATTGAATTGCCAAATATGGCTTTATTAACTTGATTTGTATAACACCATTACTGAAATTTGTTTATAATGCCAATGGATATAACAGATTCAAAAAGATCTAATTACCAGTATGACAGTCAAAAATACAAAGTTTATAATGCAAAAGAGCCCACCACTCCTGCGCATTATGATGTATACCATCACGAACAGACTAACTCTGCTTCCACACACAATGGCGAGCATCATGCAAATGAGAATGCATCTCTGGTAAATCACAAGGATCAAAAAAACAACTTGGCCCACATCAAATATACGCATCAACAACCAGAAAACCCATCATTGCCAACACACAAATATAACCAACACAATAAACCGGTAACCTATTCAAGACATAAATCGGAACCCCAATCGAATAAAAAATCCGATCACTACAAAATGACTGATGGCATACCCGATCATTCTACAGTTTCGAATCATCACTATGAAAGTCCTGCTCACGCTATTCGCCAATGCAAATCTGCTACCCATTCATGCACGACAAAAAATTGTGAATCGCATTCCACTAATTCAACCAAGCCTATTAATCAAAAATACACTTCTGAAAATCCCATTGACCCCCCTACAAAAACTAGTCATCCCAATCACCATTCTGTTACGATTGCACGTAGTGTATACTCACCACCGACTAAACCTACTGCACACGCATCGAGTAAAAAGTCTGTTGATCACCCTACAAAAACTAGTCATCCCAATCACCATTCTGTTACTACTGCGCGTAGTGTATACTCACCACCGACTAAACCTACTGCGCACGCATCAAGTAAAAAGTCTGTTGATCACCCTACAAAAACTAGTCATCCCAACCATCATTCTGTTACGATTGCACGTAGTGTATACTCACCACCGACTAAACCTACTGCGCACGCATCAAGTAAAAAGTCTGTTGATCACCCTACAAAAACTAGTCATCCCAATCATCACTCTGTTACGATTGCGCGTAGTGTATACTCACCACCGACTAAACCTACTGCGCACGCATCGAGTAAAAAGTCTGTTGATCACCCTACAAAAACTAGTCATCCCAACCATCATTCTGTTACTACTGCGCGTAGTGTATACTCACCACCGACTAAACCTACTGCGCACGCATCGAGTAAAAAGTCTGTTGACCCCCCTACAAAAACTAGTCATCCCAACCATCATTCTGTTACGATTGCACGTAGTGTATACTCACCACCGACTAAACCTACTGCACACGCATCAAGTAAAAAGTCTGTTGATCACCCTACAAAAACTAGTCATCCCAACCATCATTCTGTTACGATTGCACGTAGTGTATACTCACCACCGACTAAACCTACTGCGCACGCATCGAGTAAAAAGTCTGTTGATCACCCTACAAAAACTAGTCATCCCGATCATCACTCTGTTACGATTGCGCGTAGTGTATACTCACCACCGACTAAACCTACTGCGCACGCATCAAGTAAAAAGTCTGTTGACCATCCTACAAAAACTAGTCATCCCAACCATCATTCTGTTACTACTGCGCACGCATCAAGTAAAAAGTCTGTTGACCATCCTACAAAAACTAGTCATCCCAATCATCATTCTGTTACGATTGCACGTAGTGTATACTCACCACCGACTAAACCTACTGCACACGCATCAAGTAAAAAGTCTGTTGATCACCCTACAAAAACTAGTCATCCCAACCATCATTCTGTTACTACTGCGCACGCATCAAGTAAAAAGTCTGTTGACCATCCTACAAAAACTAGTCATCCCAATCATCATTCTGTTACGATTGCACGTAGTGTATACTCACCACCGACTAAACCTACTGCACACGCATCGAGTAAAAAGTCTGTTGATCACCCTACAAAAACTAGTCATCCCAATCATCACTCTGTTACGATTGCACGTAGTGTATACTCACCACCGACTAAACCTACTGCACACGCATCAAGTAAAAAGTCTGTTGACCATCCTACAAAAACTAGTCATCCCAACCATCATTCTGTTACTACTGCGCACGCATCAAGTAAAAAGTCTGTTGATCACCCTACAAAAACTAGTCATCCCAATCATCATTCTGTTACGATTGCACGTAGTGTATACTCATCATCGACTAAACCTACTGCACACGTATCGAGTACAAAACACCGTTCTGAAACTACAAGTCAGTCATCGTTTGTACATTCATCTAGTTTACTAAACCCAAGTTCTTCAGTACAACACAAACCTACGACTTCTGAGAAATCGACACACTTTGAAACCAAAACTACAACTGGATCTGAAAACGTACTAAAAAGTAGTTCTTCAGCACCTGTTCATAGTCCTGCAGCGCCTTCATCGAACACACAGTCTGATAGTCAATTGCCGATTTCGAGTAGTACCAGCAGGGTGCATCCAACAGCACCATTTGTTACTCTTCCTTGGACATCAATCTACCCGACAAGTACCTTGGCACAAACCCCAACTGCCACGCCGGGTATTTTGAATGGTGCAGCAGACAAATCGGCCAAATCAGGAGCAGACACGATGGTTACATCCAAATGGACGGATTTCTTACCATTTGGAGCACTAATATTTTTAGCAGAATGGATATTCTAAAGTAATCAAAGCAAGAATGAATATTTCTAATCAAAGCAAGTTGCACCGACTATGGATTACTTGTATTGAAATAAATGGTCATTTTCCTAATAAACAAGTTTGAATCAATAAACCATAATTTTAAACAGGAAATATTATACGATCATCAAGATGGATGCCAAGATGGATGACAAGATGAATATCAAGATGAATATCAAGATGAATATCAAGATGGATGGTCACGTAATACTAATTTTTGGGACGAGACTCGAGTGTGAATATTCGGTTTCTGCAGAACAGTCTTGTTACAAGACTCAATTGGTGATAATCAAGACTCGAGTGTTTTGGTTCTTTGACATTCCGTTTTACGTGAATACAGCTGTGCAAGTAGATATTGATAACCACTATGAACCCTATTGGTCTGGCAGCAGCATGGGACACTCTTAGGCCTGGAGTCGACCGTATTCTTACCAAATGGGACGAGGGTATTAGTGCCAATGAATACATGGTGCTGTACACGTATGTATGCATGGATTGCTAGTTGGGTGTCTGGGATGGATCCGACTACTGATTCTAGTCAAGAGTCTGTCTGCACAAGGATGCCAGTCAAGCAGACTGCAGTCTGCTTGACTGACTGTTTTCTGTCTTGTAAAGACTGACCCTTGTGTGATGCACTCTTGCTATACTACATCTTGAGTCTTCGATCCCCTGTGTAGATGCTACCCATTTCATCCCAGTAGTATACTGGACTAGTGTGATTATGACTATTCTTGTTGGCATGAGTCGAATGTATTGTGTCCGCTTGTAATTATTCATCAACTAAAACCTTGATTTTTGAATTATTGGATTGTATCTGGATCGCTATGCTATCAATCTGTCTAGCGCTACTTATGATTATTGTACAAATACAAAAGGAATCTCAGGCATATCTGAGCAGCGTGCTGACCAAAAGGGTAATTCCTTGAGTTACTAGTTGTCCTGTAACGTGTTACTGTAGATCTAACTTTATTACTTTAGGTGCCAATTTGATTGGTGCCGATCTTTACTTGGAACTCAGACGTCATATTGAAACCCATCTTCAACAAACTACAGATCTTGCTGCTGATTTAATAGATGATGCCATTATCAACTATTACACTAAACACTGGACAAAATTCACCGTTTCTGTCACTACTTTGAATCATATTTTTGGTTATTTGAACCGTCATTGGGTCAAAAGGGAAATTGACGAAGGCCATAAAACCATTTATGAAATTTACATTGTAGGCCATGTATTTGAATTGATTTCACTCGCTTCTATTGAGCAACGATACCTATTTCAAATTAAACCCTCTTATACTTTGGGTCATACAAATGATTGTTCATCATGCGTTTGCTGATCCTATATACTTTTTTAATCCCTACCAACTAGCTTGCTCTTGTTTCATGGAGAGACCATATTTTCCAGCGTCTACAAGAAAAAGTGATAAAAGCTGCTCTCAAAACCATTACTAAGCAGCGCAATGGCGAAACTATTGACACTGGTTTATTAAAAACAATTGTAGAGAGTTGCGGTAAGTTTATTGTATCATGACTCATTCAAATCTCAACTGCATACCAACTATACGTTTACCATTGAATAGTTTCGATCGGACTTGATGAAAATGACTCTCGCAAGTCTACACTAGACATTTACAAAATTTACTTTGAGGCACCTTTTATCGATGCAACCGAGTCTTACTACAAGGCAGAAAGCGAGATGTTTACTACACAGAATCCAATCACAGAGTATATGAAAAAAGCCGAGATTCGTTTACAAGAAGAGGAAAAGCGTGTTGAAATGTATCTTCACGCCTCTACTCAAAAAACCCTGATTACTACTTGTGAAACAGTTCTCATAAAAAATCATACTGGACTTATTCAAGATGAATTCCAAGCTTTGCTGGACAACGATCGTGTCGATGATCTCAGTCGTATGTACAGTCTATTGCATCGTGTTCCCGAGGGTCTTGATCGCCTGCGTGTTATTTTTGAAGCTCATGTTCGCAAGCAAGGCCTTATGGCGATTGAAAAGGTTTCCGAGTCTGCCTCTGCTGCGGCAGCTTCTGGACCAGCAGGCAAAGGCGAAGAAGAGGAAGAGGAAGAAGGCGTGCCCAAAAAACGACCCAGTGTTAGGAAATCTGCCAATGATTCTACCGATGTCGATCCAAAACTCTATGTTGATTCCCTCTTGTCTGTTCATAAAAAATATGCTGATTTGGTTCAAGTTGCTTTCAGAGGAGAAGCTGGCTTTGTTGCTTCTTTGGATAAGGCCTGCCGCGAATTCACTAATCGAAATTTGGTCTGCAAGACAAGCTCTAGTAAAAGTCCTGAGCTTCTTGCTCGTTACTGTGATTCCCTTTTGCGAAAAAGCAACAAAATGGCGGAAGATACCGAGTTTGAAGAACTGCTGAGCAGTGTGGTATGTAACAAAAATAGTACTCGAAAGGAATTTAGTCTGATCCGTTCAATACCATTGAGTACTAACACCTATTTTAGATGACTGTGTTCAAGTATGTCGAAGACAAGGATGTGTTTCAAAAGTTTTACTCAAAGCATCTTGCCAAGCGATTGGTTAACGGAACATCATCCAGCGATGATGGTGAATTGCTGATGCTGACCAAGTTGAAAGATGCATGCGGTCACGAGTACACTAGTAAACTTCAGCGCATGTTTACTGATATGGGTGTTAGCAAAGACTTGGATGACGCTTTCAAAGAACAGATGCGCCGTAATCATGAATCAGAAGAATCACTTGATTTTGGTGCACTTGTGCTTAATACTGCCAGTTGGCCATTCCAACCTCCCAAATCTGGTCTCAATATTCCAGACGATGTATGTATTTTAGAAATGATTGATTTAAACCACATTTTGTACCATGACTCAACCGTTATTCTGTCTGATTAAACAGCTGCTTAAAAAATACGAGCGTTTTCAACGATTTTACCAAAGTAAGCATTCCGGTCGTAAGTTGACGTGGCTATTTCAGTTTTGTAAGGGTGAGCTCAAGACCAACTACACCCGCGGTTCAAAAACTGGCTACACATTCCAAGTATCTACCTACCAAATGGCCGTTCTTCTCCTATACAATACTGCCACATTGTACACACTTGATGAGCTGCTAGGCACAACTGGAGTGGTCAAGGATGTGTTACTTCCAACAGTGGGATTGCTCGTCAAAGCCAAGATTCTTCTTGTTCAAGGCGGTGCTCTTGGTGCTCCTTCTAGCCGATATGTTTTGAATGAGGATTTTAAAAGCAAAAAAGTCCGTATCAATGTTAATTTGCCAATCAAGACTGAACAAAAGGCCGAATCGGATGACACACATCGTACTATTGAGGAAGATCGGAAACTGCTCATACAGGTAAGAGTATTTGCTGTAACAATCAAGGATATGTAAACAAGACCATGCGTGAAATCAGATTTAATTCTGATTTATTTGCATATTACGATGGATACAGGCGGCGATTGTGCGTGTGATGAAGACACGAAAGACACTCAAGCATGTTACACTTGTAACTGAAGTCATTCAGCAACTACAAACCCGCTTCAAACCCCAAGTATCTGACATCAAAAAGTGCATTGATATTCTTCTTGAAAAAGAGTTTATTGAACGTGCTGATAACCAAAAGGATGTATTCAACTATCTTGCTTAAAATCAAAAGATTTATACTGATGTGACTGACGAGTGTTTGGTTGGGTCGCTTATTTGGACTGAATATATGGGTAACTTGAATGTATTTTGACACCTGTGCTGTTTTAGGTGCTGCTGATAAATGAATTTGGGTTTAATCTCAGCCAAGTTTTCATTGAGTTGAATACAAGATTATTGACATGATCCAGACACGATCAATATTTTAAAATAGCTTTTTCCATTTCTGTTCAAGCAGATCCCAATGGTCATATGATAAATGTATAGTTCTTATTTCAATGACGTAAACATGACAAGCTAGCGTCGTTTCATTTTTAAAAGTAAATACTCTCACAAGAGTAACAACATAGAGGCAATCTACTTTTAAAGAATTAAGGCTAATAAGTGATATTTATGCCTTGCTTCTGAGAATGGCGGCTCTCTTCTTGGTAAGCTTACGAGTGGCCGATGCAGGAACAGCTGCCTTTTCAACAGTCTTTTCCTCTTCAACAAGAGTGAGCTCGATATGAGAGGGATTGCTCATGTAGGCTAAAATACAATAAATTAAACAGGGTTAGAATTAAAAATACATGGATTGCATTAATAAAAATACAATTGATCTGAAACCACTTACGATTGATACGACCATGAGCACGGTAGGTTCGTCGACGCTGCTTAGGAGCCTGGTTAACCTGGATTTGACGAACAACCAAGTTTTCAATATTAAGTCCCTTGACCTCTGCGTTGGACTCGGCGTTCTTAAGCAGACCAAGAACAAACTCAATACTCTTGACGGGCCAACGAGCACGTTGAACGCCAAAAACCTTGGCTTGAGCAGTGCGGCCAATACCACCTGCAAACCGACGGAAAGGAATGGCTTCCTTGTGATTGGTCACATTCTTAAGGTAGGAAACGGCCTTGGTGAGCTTATAGCCCTTGATGGCAGCAGCAACTTCACGAGTGTTCTTGAAGTGAACACGGAGATAGGAGCCACGAGCCTTGACAGACTTTGCCGAAGTTTCCTGAAGGGCGTACCTATTTACGACGATAGATTCAAGCAAGATTGTAGTGGCAGTCATCAAGATCCATGACGCATTTGCAGTAACAAGAATTCCAGCAGTAAATAACGATTATAAAGTTGTAGCAGTAAACAAGTGCAATGATAAGATGTGGTGTTGAGATCAACAATCAGGTCAGTCGCAAGTGTTCACAGTCCAGTTTCATGATAAAATAAAGTGACAAAACGTTAGTTAAAGTGATCAACGCTATGCATCCAACTTTATCCATCTACAATGCATGGATTGCAAGACTATCTCATGTCATGGATGGTTTCTTCACGCCATGGATGGATGACGCTGTACACATGCATACAGAGAGACTTGCCTGGTCATTGTGGAATGCGTCGAGTGTGGTGGGAATGCAAGTTGACGAAATTGTCCTTAACAGAGTTTTGGGTGTTTGCAGTTGAAATTTGGCTAAAAATACTCACGTGACCAGTTGACCTGCAACTTGCCGAATCTTGGAAAGTATAATTCTGTCCATTCTCGTCACTCATGAGCCAGCCTAAGCCATTCTACGCACCGCTCGTTGGCTGGTATGTCCGTCTAAACACTCATTCTGTACAAACTGTTTGATTTTCTGTACAACCTCACGCTCAATGACTTGCTGTTCGTGACAATCATTCGGCTTATAAAGTGCTGATTCAAGTGTTATGTTGGAATAGGGAAAAAGAATGGACAGCTCCTCGTCCATTAGCTGATATTCAGCCTGCAGCAACTCTGGGTAGTCGGCCAGGAAATATATCAAAACCTCAGCCAAACCACTATAAAGTTTACAAATGGACTAAAGGTATACGCTGGAGTCAATCCTACTATAAATGATATTATCTCGCTTTCCAAGCTATACTGAACCTACTATCTGAATATTGATATCCAGCACCAAACAAGCCCAAGATTTCATTGTCTGATCCATCACTATTGGCAAATATTTCTCCAGTCTTAGGAGTGCCTGTTTCAACTCAAGCCAATGAACTTTCTTTGGTTCAAGCCAGTGTGGATACTCTGCCTTTACCAAAACAAATTTCTCCTATCAAGGCAGATCCAGTGATAGTACAAGGTTTATATGCAGACTCAGATATAGTATGTATTTGAATGATGCAACATGTGGTTTATGTAGTGTGGATCTACGTCTCATGCTGAATATGAATTGTGTTATCAGGTAATGAGCGATGTGCAACCAACAACTACCAAGTCGCCAGTATTGAATACTGGCACTCGTGAGAATATTCCTGAAGCTCCAATGCGATCTGCTTCTCCTACGCGTAGTCAAACTGATACTCCAACAGAATTCCCAGCAACAATCCATTCAGGTATTTCCAAAAAAGACTATTCTGCATCTCAGTCACCAGTTGCAGGACGTCCTGTTTCTCCTGTAAAACTTGCATCTTTAGAAAGGATTGGATCTCCTACAAGGCAACCTTTGCAAGCTCAATCTCCCTTGAGCAAACGTAGTCCTGAATCTTCTCAAATTATATCGGCTGAACAATCTCCATCTTCCGTCAAGCCACATCTTCCAGCAGCTCCAGTTCAATCAGAAGCACTTGTCAAACCACATTCAGCGGGAAACATGTCGCTACCTGTGCATATATCTTTAGAAAAACCTGCCTCTCCTGCCAAATCCGATATTCGTGCAGCATCTTCAGATGTACCCCAGACTACGACGTCGCCTTTTTCCAAACCTGCATTCCCTACTTTTAACGTGTCTACTGAACAGATGGCTACTCACTCGCATGTTCAAGCCCCTCACACTTTTTCATCCAACTCCAATTCTCCTGTAAAACCTGGTTCTCCTTTCAAACAAGTGTCCCCACAAAAAGATCATATTTCTGGAATTTCGGCTTCAAATCAACAAGCCGCATCACCACGTCAGACAGAACACGAGCCGTCATCTTTGACAAAACCAACTGGTTCAAACAACCAAGTCCCTTTTTAAACCATTTAACAGGACACACCAAGTCAGAAATAAACGTCAATTTTGAATTGAAATCATCTGTTTATTGTCTAGCTGAGACTAGTATAATATTATGCATAGTGTTTATTTTTACCTACAAGCCCTCGTGCTGCAGGAATAACCGTGCCTATACTTGAATTGGCTTCAGAGTGCAGCCGTGCTGAACTATCATTTTCAAATGTATTGTTGCCAATCTGATTAGAACTGCTTATACTGCGATCTCCTGCCCTTCCAAATAAAAATCCACCAGATTGACTACTGTCTGAGGCCACCAATCCATTTGGTTCATTAGCATTACTATTCTTTTTGCTTTTTGATGGTGAAGTGTTTTTCGATTTGCTTCCCCCGCTTATATTGGCACTGCTTGCACCATAAGACTGCATGGTCCGCTTATTATCCTTTTTTTTGAGTCCTAAGGTGTCATAAGTAAGAAATAGATCTGGAAATACACACATTGGATCCCATAATGCATCATTTCCATCATTAACAGCATGATCTCGATGTAGCGTTGGATGTCCGCCTTGGATTAGTCCAGATACCAGACTTTTTTTCCCACGAATATTGTTTCCAGCATGTGCAATATGCGCTATGCGCCACTTTTCTGCAGCTTCATCATACTCTGCACAGTCTTCAATGATAGTCTGCTCTTCAACAGGCACAAACCCACCAATCACTAGGTTTCTTAATTTCAACTCTCGCGTTAATTCTCGAATAGTTTCTAGCAAATCCTCTCGCTCACGTTGGTGCTCTTCTTGAACGTCCTTGAGTTCGGATTTTTGTTGCTGCATCATGTTCCACAGTTTCTTGAGTTTACGAGTTTTAGAAACTGCCTCTTCCTGCAAATTGCTAAACTCTTCTTCAATTTGAAGATTCATTTCATCACGATCCAGTAGCTCGCGTTGTAACTCGCGCTGCATTCTTGCGCGGTCTTCCAATTCTTGAGCTTGCTTAGCCAGCATATTTTGTTGCTGTTCATGCTGATCAAGAATATTCACACCACCAACCAGGAGCTTCTGTTCCAACTGAGCAAGTTTATTCGCAAGTTCGTGTCGGGCCGATCGTTCGTTTTCAAGTTCAGCGAGTCTTGACTCGGCTTCTGCCAACAGTCTGTTTCGTTCAGACTCTTCCATGCCTGTTGTTGCTAAAATCGCCTGTTTTTCTTTTTCAACCTGATCTTTCATAGATTGGAGTTCGGTTTCAGATATACCTACACTAGTGGGCTGTCGCTGCAATGTTGAATGCACATCACTGCCTACTTCTGTTGCTGCTGAGAAAGAAGAGTCCTTTTTTGGTGATCGGATTTTGGATATATTGAGCCCTTTTTGTGAGGAATGTAATGTACTTTCTCCGCCTGCACTATTGGCTTCAAACACAGGTGACGTGGTTGAAGTACGTCGAATGTTTTCGTCGTCGTCATTTACTTCGATTTCTTCAACCTCCTCAATCTCTTCAATTTCCTCGACTTCGTGTACAATTTCTCCAGCATCTCCACCTTCGCTCTCTAGCATTTTTTTAAGTCGCTTAATTTCTTCCTGAAATTCTCTTAGCATTGCATCCTATAAATATCAATTAAACAGTATGATTAAACAATACTATTTTTTTAATCCACTATTTTCTATTGACTGAATCATCAAAAACCAATATTTTAAAAGCTTACCTTTGGATCTTCGTTAACCTTGGGTTTATTCTTGATATGTTTTGCACGATTAGCATAGCGAAGTGTACTCAGAGTTTCATCGTAGTTGTAGTTGGCAGGACTTATAGTAGCAACCATGAGTGTTTTGGCATTTCCACCCAGCGAGTCCTGCAATAATCTTGTCAATTTTGAGTCACGATATGGAATATGCGAGCTTTTACCATCCACCAAGGCTGAAATAACATTTCCCAAAGCCGACAAGGACAGATTGATTTTAGTGGCTTCTTTGAGTCTGTCCCCAGTTGCGCCTGTTTTACTTTGTCTCTCTGATCCAGCAAGATCAACCAGATGCAGTTTTCCAGCTCGTAATTTTTCTTCGCCATCTTCGCCAATCTCTGCCGCCTCGACCGTGATGGAAAAAATAGAGTGAGATCGACTGGAAGTGGCATTCATTTCCGTAAACCCTACTGATCGGTTCTTATTGCCCACAGACATAAGTTGATCCATTTCATCCACATCCTTGATCACAAATGTGCTCAAGTCTTTTACATATACTCCTGTGTCAGGTCGTTCTTTGATATCAAGTTTTTTGCCTTTGGGATTAAGAAGATCACGAATTTCTTCATTGTAGATTTCAAGGTACGATGCACGTACAAGAAACTGCGTTGTTGATCCTGCATGCTTTATGTATGAAAATATTTGCTCAAATGCGTTTGGAATGATTCCGCGAAGCTCGGGTATAGATCGAATTCCTTCCATGGAAAACGTCTTGAATTGCAGCATCACAAGTCAGTATAGATTCACTTGGTTTAACGTGGCAATGTTTCGAGTTCATTTTGGCATGCATCAACTATTCAACATATCAACATGTACCTTTCCAGTACCAGTTTGACCATAGGCAAACACAGTACCATTGTATCCTTCCAACACACAGTCGACAATATGTCGTGCTGTTTTATTATACACTTCGATTTGCTCAGAAGTGATGTCAAATACCGAGTCAAATGTAAATAGTTTGGGAGGATCGCTATTGGACCGTGGATCAACTATGGTCACAGACGCAGCTGCCTTGTCTATTTGAGCAATGTTGGTATGACCTGCTGCCGACTCTTTTTCACTGAAAGGCCTACATCTAAGGACGACTTTGATAGATTCACGTTCTGAAGACTATGAGGATGTGGTGTTTAAATAAAATTCAAGGTCAAGTCGCTGGATGCATGCTCGGGTACTCAGTTCATAGTGATTATTACCTCCATATGTGTAAACAGTACTGATAAGGGAATGTTGGCTTGTCACAATTCAACGTTTAGTAAAAGTCGATATTCAATTCAAAACCATCAAACACGCTAATTATAGGCGGAGCTTAAAATGTAAATATGCGTCACCATTTCTTTAGCTCGTACCCAATAGCTAATTAAAGTGTCAATGCAATGCGATTAAGTATAGTTTATTTATTTCTTTCCAAAAGCCCCAGCCTTTCTCTCTCTTGCCTCGATAGCGTCTAGCATAGCCAATGCAGATGAAATAGAAGAGGTGGATTGTGGACGAGGTCTTCTCGGTCTTTGGCTGATGCTGTCAATGTTAGAAGAACCATTTTTAAGCATTCTAGCCAAGGCCAAACTATCGGAAGCTTTTAAGCCGGACATGGATCGACGAAGCTCCCTGACCATTTCTGGAGTGAATGGAGCTGTTTTACTCTTGTCGTTAGTTTCATGTTCCGATAGATTTGGAGTGGAGGCAGACAGAGTCATGTTTAGTCTGGAGCAGCGAGCAGTGATGGGAAATTCAATATAATCATCAATAGGGGATTCTTCTTGACTCTGGTGCTCGTGCAGATCGGGCAGCGTCGACATGGCTACTTGGATTTGAGCAGTACGGTACACACCTTTGGCGTGTTCTGAAAAAGACAGTCTTTGTGTGTTTGACATATCTGAACGAACCAAATTTCCATCGACAGTGTTAATGGTTTGTGGCGATAGACTCTTGGATATAGGCTTAGTCGCAAACTCGGGAGTTTTTGATCTTTTAGAAGAGCAAGCGGGAGCCGAGTTCGTTCGATTAAGAACCGGTGTGGGTGGTAATGCTGCAGTAAAGTATTTTTCTCGAGAAATGACGCTTTTTAGTGCATGCAGCCATACGAGCATGTCTGCCTTGTCCTTGCATTGCAGATACCACATTTCATCTTGATTATCTCCACTCGATCCTGCTCCCTTGATATGAAGCACAAACTTTTCAGATGGGCTACCAACTTCTATTGGAACTACTGCCGAGGTAACAGTTAGATGAAGGTATTCGAGCAAAGGCTCAGTAGCATCCTGCGATTGAAATGCGTGCAAATACTCTGAAGAAAGGATAAAATAAAGCTGACTTTTGGAAATCTCGTGTGATGAGCCGAGTTTGTGTAGATACCCAGATAAAATTCGTTCTCTCTTTGAAATCGATGCAACAGTTTCCTTGCAGATGAGCTCGGGAGTCAACTTGACAAATGCTAGCTGATCGTTGCTACAGTCAAATGGAAGACCCTCAAAATGAAAAGATGGTTGATGCTCGTCAAAGTTGCATATGCTAGACTTGTAAAGTGCTTGCAAAACATCATCAACAGCCAGCGAAGTGGGGCGGCTTTTGACTTTTCCTTCTTGCAGTTTGATTTCGGTATGCAATGACAACGAGTCTTTTGACTGATTTTTGGATAGGCCGTCCATCAAGGAGGTACTGAAATTGGGATCTATGTAGTCCAGGTCACTATATACCGGCGAAAAGTTACTGCATTCGCTGGTACCAGTTGGTATAGTTTGTCTAGCAAGACCAATGTCAAGATGTAGCTGGTTCTCATTGCCCTCATCCAGTATCTCAGTAGAATCCACGCTTTCACCAACGGCAGTAGCAATGGAATTTGAGGATCCAGAGTGCTTTTTAAAATGATGCTCGTTTAAACCTGTAGATTCAGATGAACGATGAAAATGATCTAGCATCATACGCCGAGCGCCGTCCTGTTGCGGATCCGAGGCAATCGAGTCCAAAGAGTTGGTTGAGCCACCGATTTGTTGAAGATAGGCCAGCAATTCAGGATTTTCCATAAGACCAAGGCTCATATGACGGTCAGAATCCAGAGTTTGATCGCTCGATTGCTGTGCAAAACGAGATTTTGTAGGAAACGAAAGGCGAGATGCAGAATCCGACCAACTGTATCTAGATCGTGAGTCGCAGGGTACGGAACCCATCGAAAATGAGCCGCTTTCAGTTTCAGGAGTTTCCGTCAAATGTCGGTTATTTTCGAGCACCTGCTGGCTATGTTTAAGGGAGCTCGATTTACCCAGCTTTCGACGCATATATTTTAGCCCCTTTATAAATGTAAACAAGTTTTTATGAGAATTCGACTCGGTAGCTGACAAATTGTCAGTTGTGCTTGATATGGACATCGATTTTCTGCTTGTTGATATTGTTGGATTCACCCGTGTATCACCTGAGCAAACACTTTCAACAGAAGCGGTATTCAAAGATCCCCGATTCTTTAGCTTTTCATATTCAATTATAGGTAATACAAGGGGACGATTTGCAGAAGCTGGTGAGTGAGAATCGGCATTTGTCAAGCCAAATCCGTTAAAGGGAAACGTGTTATCACGAGCAGATCCCAATGTATTGATTGACCAAAGAGCATTACCTCGACCGATACTAGAGTCAATGTTGACATCTCGAGCAACATTACTAGTATAAGTTGGAGTATTTGGAGTCCTATTTGTTTTTCTGGGTGATGTATCGGTATGTTCTTTTAAACCGATATTAAGCAACTTCAAGACTTTAGCCTGTTTTTTCGATTTCTTTTCCGACTGTTCTGTGGTTGCTAGTTTTGATTTGCAAAGATTGGAATTTAAAGAATCAGTCGCATCTGTTTTACAATCGAGACTCAAGGGGCGAGAAAGCTCGATTGACGATTTAGCATATTGACGATAGATTTGTTTAGTAGTATCTGGATGTGGATTGATGTTGTCTAGAGTAGGACAGAGCTCCAAAGTATTGCGTGTGTTTTTTCGATAATCCTGGCTATTATGGCTACTTTGTGAAAGTTTGGGCTGCAAAGATGGTGAGCCAGTACTTGCTGATGCAAGCGGTTCTGGGGACTGGTCAACAAATTCAGGGGTTAAAGAAGTCAAGGCAAGATTTTTATCAATCCCTAGCATGCGATGAGCCTTGGAGATCAACTTTGAAGCAGTACTCATTGTGTGCGTATCAGAATCAGCTGTAGTACCAAGTGATAGATCGGATTCGGACCCACCACGTTTTAATTGTATCTGAGAACGGAAAAAGACAGGCTTGTGTTGAAGTACACGGGATTGACGATTCTGTATTAGGTATTGGTGGTTTTGAAGAAACACTGGATCATCCAACATCTCTTGATGACGCTGAAGCTGCTGCTGCTGTTGTACATGGGGGAGCAACAGAATTGAATCAAGCTCTGATTCGTATTCCTGATACAACTCTTGGTATTCTTTTACGTGTTGCTGTTGAATAATGATATGATGAGGAAGTCCTTCAACCTTTGCCTCATGTGGTGTGGATGGGTCTTCAAGAATGGCATACATGGGATGCATACTTTCATCAAGTACAGGGTATGGGTCAGGATCTGAATTCAAAAGTGTAATATTGCTGTCGCTGCGATCAATATGTGCTTTACTAGAATTAGGATAGTCTAGTGTGTTAAGCTGGTCACTGGACGAAGACGATGGAACCCGAGGCAATGTGGGCAGTTTTGGAAACATAAACCCCGAGTGAGGTTTGTGAGCAGTCGAGGCCATGTAGACTAAACCGACTGGAGTTTGTGCAGGCATGTATAAACAGGATTAAATGCAGGTTAGTAATTGACCAACAATGGACAATAGGATGGGTGTCGACTGTTTAAACTGATAAAGCAACTTGAATAAATAACAAGCGATAGACAAGGGCGAGGCAGCGCCAAATCAAAGTGGTTGTATTTGATTCAGCGAAATTGAAAAGCGACAATAGTTAAAGATGGGAATAAAGGGATGTTAATATAAATATTAACTGCAAAGGGATTTTCAATCCCTGATTGACTCCACCGAGATGCTTTCAATGTTCGTCAATCTTGATGGATGGTATGAACAGCCCAAAAAGCTTAGGGAAACTGAGGGGGTGGCACAGTCAACCCAACGCGTTTAGTGGCAACCTCGATTCGATAATTGCAATGAAAAGGCAATCCAATAAAAGCGTAATAAATTGACTGAACGGACAAGCCGTCATTGAAATTGTCGACAAATTCAGTATAAAAACCAAGACATACCATTTGCTTTGTCAAGGGCGATCTCTCCCTTATCGCTGTTGCTGTCAGATGGGACCTTGTCTTTGCAAGCATGACCGCTGTCTCGACTGTTTGGATTCTTGGCGTCTAGAGTCGAGCTTTCAGAGCAACTCAATGCTGAACTGGACGCCATGGCGGATACAGAGTCTTGAATGTACAGCGTCGGTATAGTTTTAGATTCCATGACCGTAGAGTCAGCACATGAACCCATCACATTCTCTTGGTAATCGTTATCAACAATGCAATCTCCAGACTGTTCTTGAACATTGCCGTTGAGCACATTCAGAGCGAGTCCATGTGTCTGCGGCATTGATGAATCAGCTTCCACTTTGAGCAAATGCGACGGCGTTTCAAACTGTGCATCTGTTGTTTGGTTTAGTGTCGGCATTGTTGTTGCATTTTCCGAGGATTTGAAGATCGAGCTTGAATCTATCATGGTTAAGCCACTTGTAGGTTCATCACCAACCTCTTTGTATATCTTCCCAAATGTACACACACGAGAGAGCTGGGGTTCTACGGATAAATCCACCTGATAAAGAGTTGGTGTTAGAGATGGAGAGGATGCTACGCATGTGGATAGTGCTTCGTCTACATATTGGGCTGAAGGATGATCAGATAAAGACTTTTGAGCAGAGTATACGGTTTCAGAGGAAGGCGAATCTAGCGTGGGTGGATACGAAAGTGGTTGTGATGTGACCGTGTCTGTTGTATTTATGGATGCAGGCATGATTGTTGGATTGTCTGTAATGGGTGTAAAGCATGTTTTGGCAACAAAAGTTGAAGGCTGATTATGCTCAGCTACATTGGATAGTAGGGAGGGAGTTGCTGAAACGGGAGAGTTTCTTGCATTACACAGTCGAGGTCGAGGTATTGCGGTCTGCATGCATTGCTCTTTCTGAAGACGTTGAAAATAGGCAATTTGCTTACTGACAGTTGTAGGTTGTTTGATTTTTTCCGTGGAAATCTCTTGATTATCTGACAATGTGGTCTGTCCAATTGGAGATTCTACTGGTGTGTCATTCTTTACAACGTCAGCCATGTCTTTGATTTTTTGATTTGTAACCTCCAATTCCATGTTGCTATGGAGATAATCTGATTGTCGAATGCCAGCGTTATAGTCGGTAATTAAAGAAGCTCCATCCTTCAAGTCCAGCATATCACTATATAATATCTTTTTGAATAGACTAGTCTCGACCTTCTTTTGTTGCAATACAGGAGAAAGGCTTGGCTGTATTGATTCAAGTGGCTTTAGTTCAAGTTTATGCATCTGAAAAACTGCCACTCGCCCTTTTATCAATGTCAGGCTTGTACTATTGTTATGCTTTCCTGGAATGTCCTTGTCTTGCATATAGAATGCAAACTATGATTTCTCTCAAGTTGACAACTTTATATCTTGATCTAATGTGCTTTGATTCAACTATTGCATACGTGGTAGTCCACAATATCAAGCAACTAAGCAAACACTTGTAGTCATTACAATTGATTTGCACGGGTATATTTCACATGCTACCATTTACTACATTCCAAGGTATGTGCTTTGTAGATGAACTCGATTGCAAGATACTAGAGTTGAAGTTTCAGTCTGCCATACTGGTAGTATGGTCATCCCTATCAAACACCACAGTATATCCCAAATTAACCTCGAATAGTGGGTACTTTTGAATAAAAATACAATGTTTTGAAGCAAATCCAGTGATTACAATATTGAAAAAAGTGAATTTATTTACCATGGCATTCAAAGGTTTCCCAGTAGCCAGTTTGTTGATATGCTAGCTATCAGAAAACATACTGAGCTAATCGCTGCAGCTTTGGCTTGGCCATGAATTTTCAAGATACGACCAACAAACCATCCTTCAGTCAAATCAGCACTTGACCACACTGGTCCAAACCGGTCAGGAAATGCAGTCAACACCAGTGGATTAACAACATGGAATGATCCAGAGATCCCTCCAATCGCGTCTCCATCCATCAGGCATGGACGTGCTGGAGTGTTATCACTGCTCGAGTTTCCAGTACTGGGTGAAACCAATCCTTCTTTTCCATCACCAATCAACTTGATCCGATACTCTCCGTCATTCAAAGGCTTGACCAACACTTGCACTGCTCGGGTATCCGCATCCACCGTGATGTTATCAGCCAGAATAATGGGGTACATGCTGGCTCCCGAAGCTGGCATCTGTTGTAGTTTGATTGTGAGTTGTGCTGGAAAGTGTTTGACTTGAGGTGTGAAAGAGTACGAGATGGTTGTACGTTGACCTACTACAAGAATTGAGGACTGGTTTGGAGAATGCACAATAAATGTTCCAATCGAAGTTGCTGGTGGACAAGGCTGTTGTGCTCTTGTTTGAAGGCTAAACCAGGATGAATAGGCTATAAAAATGAGAAATCTAATTAGATTCGACACATGTATAGATCCCATCTGCTAAATAATAATGCAAACTTGAGATATTTCTTGTAGGGTTGATCCTGTGTTTTGCTAGTCTTTCAATATATACCAATAAGTACAGGTGTATGAGTCCCACCTTGGTAGTTTATCCAGAGCGTGTATTTATCAAACCAAAGTTTAAGCTTTTTGAATATGAATCCCATTCATGTGTGATGTATGAATAGTTTGATAGTGTGTGGGACTTTTAAAAGGCAAATTCAACCACATTACTGAATGGATTGGCATGTGAGAAAAGTGGATGGTATATTCATGTCAGGGTATTTACAACAGTGACAATTGCATTCCAAAGCACTGTTGTTGATACCAATACTGTCTCGCTACAAACAAATACTTTTTCAAACCCAGCCAACTCAGATTTAATGGATATATGCTGATTTCATTCAATTGTTTTATTCAACACCAACTCGAAAACTCGAATGGGATAAAAAGACTAGATCAAAAATCGAGGTCGAAAAAAAATTGTGATGAAACAAAATTGCAAAAAGGAGGGTATCTAGCTGTGGATTGAAAATCAAAAAGCTTGCAAAAGCCTCGAGTTGTATCCATACACCTGACCGCACACAAAAAGCATCTAAGCAGGGGGAATAAAAAGGTAAACAACCCAGTGGAGATATAGGGGCTGCCATTCCAGAATTGGTAGATTCGCATTTCCTAGCCAATGCATATTCAGAAAGAATAGAGGCAAAAAAATGAAGCCTCAAACCATGAGGAAGTATCGATTGTACAAAGTGATGAAGAGTGTAAAGTTTGGGGTAGCATTGACAGATAATACCTGCACCTAGAGATGCATAATAGCAGTAAAAAATACAGGCATGTCATGGAACCATCCAGAAACCCCAGCAATCTATCACTGGAAAATGTATAATTATAATAAGTTGGAAAATATCCAAGAGTAACGCGGCAAACTGAAGAAGGTTCAACAGCCTTGCCAATTAAAGAATCAAAAAGTCCATGTTTACTTTGAATGAGCGCCCTCATTGTCAATATGGACGAGACCATCTCGTTTAGAAGCAGATCTTTGGGTTCGTTTTTTAAGCTTGGATTCTTCCATCATAATATCTGCGTCAGAAGGCAACAGCATGGATCGGAAATAAAGGCCGATTACATCAGGCAAGTTGCAGAGGGCAGGCATGAGTAAACTTAAAAGGTAATAGGCAGGTAGAGCATGTGTAATGATTGCTGTTTCAAAATCAGAATAGAAAAATGACTCGAGCAGTGTAACAATAAACATGACACTAATATTGAGCCCCATGGAAAAGACAATGGTAAACCAGATTGGCCACACCCAGTGCCGTGTCATGACTGCCAGCTTAACCAGTACGCTAATCAACAGTGGCGTACTAAACAAATAGCATTGTACCCAGTATCCAGTGGATTTTCCATTTATGTCTACTGCTCCCTCAAAGTTTGTCAAATAGGCTGATCCAAAAATAAAGACCGAGTGGAGCAAAGCGGTAAAAAACCAAGAGAATATTTTGTAAGCGTTCCAATACATGCCTTTGCGAACCTCACGATAGAGCTGTGGATGTTTTTCAATCTGGTCTTCGTCCACATCACACTCGTATATGGCATATGCGAGGGGAGGAAGTGATGTGAATACAACATTGAAGCTGATGAAAAAAACTTCCTCCATCACAACTTGTGCAGACCACGCATTAAAAAACCCAAACCACCATTGTACAGTGATGAATGCAATATTCTTGTAAAATGAATAAAAGATCAGGTTCGCCATTCGAAGGTAGTTGTAACGCCCGTGAACAGACAATAGTCGCTCTAAAAATCTAAACTCGCCAAATGCAAAGTCGGCTGCTCGAACTGCTTGTGTGCCTTCTTTGCCCATGATTCCTACACCAACATGAGCTGCTTGAATCATTGAAACATCGTTGGCACCATCGCCAATTGCAAGTGTAACTGCAGACTTTAGATTGGATCTGACAAGTCGCACAACCATTGCTTTTTGGAGCGGAGTGACTCGAGTACAAATCACAGAACGGCATTTTGTTCCAATTTGCAATAGCTTTTGTTTGTGAGGACCAGCCAATGCATGCGTAAGTACATCGCCGTTGATGACAAGAGCATAGGTTTTTTCAGGTGCCTCGTGCATTTCCTTGACATACTTGTCCATTTCCAGCTCTGCCTCACGAGAGCTTGATGCAGTAAGAACAATGAGTCTCATGCTGGTATTGATAAGACGCGACGACATGCCAATATTGATAGCAGTCTCTTGCTTATCACCCGTCAAAAGCCAAAGTTTAATTCCTGCCTTGAGCAAATACTCTATGGTTTCTGGAACCTGATCTTGTAATCGATCCTCAATCGCAGTGCATCCCAGCAAGCAAAGATCACGCTCAACTTGGTCACAGGCCGCCTCAATCATCTCTTCACGATTTTGCAAAGATCGCTCGGCAATTTGGTACTCCACTAAAAAAGAATCGTACTCTTCTTGAGACATTATTTTTGAAGTAATGACAAGAGTTCGCAATCCAATATTGGAAAAGCCATCCAAAGCCTGTTGTGCATTGTGCAAAAGCAAGGTAGGATTTTTATCCTTGTCGGCTGAAAGACGTGAAAAAATGATATTATCTGCACCTTTACAATGCAACTCAATGCCTCTTTCAGTGCGAATAATAATAGACATGCGCTTGCGTGCAGAATTGAACTCTAAAACATTGAGAATCTCTATGGTTTTTTCTTGACCAAGAATCTCTAATTTCATGTGTGCCTTGGTGCGTGTAAGCAGTTTAACTCCATTATTTCTGGCCGTGATTAAAAGAGCAGTTTCATCGGGAGACTGGCTCTCATAGATCATTTCACCTGTGTGTTCATCTACTGCCGGAATGACACCATGACAAACACCCAAAGAAAATGCAAATCTAAGCATCATGTCACGAGTTGTGTGGGAATAGTTGTTGTGGTCATTGATGGCTCGCAGCAATACGCCAAGCTCGGCCATTTCATCAAGAATGACATTATCACACCACCACTGAGCCATCCGCATTGAATTTTGAGTAAGCGTGCCGGTTTTATCCGAGAAAATGTACTCGATACAACCAAGATCTTCGTTCAAATTACTGTTGTTGGTTTTCATGGGAATCTTGACTATTGATCCATCTCGCTCTACATATTCGTACGTCATTTTGGGATCTTTGGTCATATAGTGTGCTTGAGCAAGACGTGTCAATTCCAGTGTAACAAAAAGTGAAATTGGAATGACATATGTGTATAGAGAGAAAAAACCAATTGTTGTACCAATAAGATGCTATAATACATGAAAAATATAGTAATGCAGAATTAGCCATACTATAGTTTTAAAAAGTACATATTTGCTTTAAATTCTAAAACATACCGTGGTGGTTCCGACATTTCTAGGACCAATATACCATTCGGCAGCATAATCTGCATCCGTAAGCTTTGTTATCGCCTCCTTGTTAACTCCCCACAAAAAATGCCAATAGTCGAACAAAACACTCGTAACAAGCAAAAAGGCGTTGAAGATAAAGGCACAGACAATCAACCAATTAAGACGGGCCTCTAGCGTTGATGATTTAAGACCAGTGTTTTTTAGATTTTGGATAATCTTTGTGTTTTTTCCAGTGTAGATAACAATTACAATAGCATGCTCAGTGTTTCTCAATACGGCTCCGCGAAGAATCAAATTATTCATGGTTAAAGGCACAATCTTTTCACCAATATTTGGGATCTGGACAGTAATACGGCCCTCAAATGACATCAAATTGGCATTTGGATGCTCGCAGTGAATGACTCCAGAGAGATTTGTAGCAGTATTTGATGTTTGGAAATGACACAAATCATTGGTTGCTGTGCGACGCTTCAAGTTTGTTTCGCCATCAAGTTCGGCTGTATCGACAAACCCAGTTCCATCTTCATACGAAGTCGACAAAATCATTGCGTCTACAGGAGATTTTTCGCCCTTGGTCATATATAACAAATCACCCGGTTGGATATTCATGCTGAGAATTTCTACAATTTTACCACCGCGAATAACACGGAATACAATATTATTTGCAGCTCTGTCGGCAAGGTATCGATTGAAATCCTCAATGCCATCCTTGGCGGCAGAAAAAGCCAACACGACTGCCAGTGGCATGATTTGAGATATATAAGAAAGACTTGAATATCCGCCAATGACAGAAAGAGCCCCTAGTAAAAAATATATATTGTAGAACCGACGAAACTATAAAATGATTAAAATGCAAGTTAGTTATCAATTTGGACCAAGTGACTAGGTAAAGCTGCAAGATAGATTATGGAATGCATTGCATAATTTGAGATATCATGAGGGCTTGGGTAGACCCAATGACCATACGCGGAAAATAATAGCGCTATAGCAATGCATCGAGGGAAAATTTCTCGAAATACAAGATGGCTCAATTACGACATAGAGATCAAGCAAAATCAGTTGGTATAGTACCTGAAATAGTAAATTCATAGGAAGAAAGGACAGAACAGTGTATTTTGTTGTTCTAATGTAGTTGGTATGGGCATTTTTTTTGACGACTGCTGGAAAAGGGACTTCGAATGGCGGCCGGGTGAAGACTCCTTTTACTACTGCCTGCTGTAATGATTTCCTACGTGCCTGCATAGCTTCCTCCCGCATTGAATGCTTAGAAGGCCGACCAACTTGTTCAGGACTTGTAGCATCGGTTAAAGAGTGTGTATTATAATTAGAATTACTGGGTTGAATATGGATGGGAGAGGTTGTATGGGGTTCAGATGAAGGGTGATGAATGGCAGGAGGTCCTGGAGCGTGCTGAAGTGTTGAGGCCTCCATGATATTATTAGAAATGTGTGATTCTGATGGTAAACTATTTGGCTGTGATAAAGCCATGACTGATACTGATGAAGTGAATGGTGGTTCCTGATACTGCAATTGGTTTGAATGTGGTGATGGTTCAACCGACGAGGTGTTTTTGGTAGATAAAGGCAGATTACCAGAGACCAGCAGCTCAGAAGCAGTAGATACGATGGTAAGGTGCTTGTTTATATTGTTTAACGAGGATAAGGTAGAGGTATGCTGAGACTCGACAGAGTTTGGGATGGTTCCTGAAGGAGTGTTAGTCGGTGGAATGTTTGTAGTAGTTGGTAGCTTTCGCTGATAGTCGCAATTGAATAGAATAGCTTTGAAAAGTCGACCAGAAAAGTGGCGGATAACAAATCCCGGCCGATACTTGCAGCTAGGAGAGCAAGATACGGGTAACTCGGTAGATGACCAGTTCTACGGTTTGAACAGGTCGGTTGTCTTTATCCTATGGCAAGAGTGGGGCTGTTGCAATAGGTCTTAGTTTATTGAAAGGGTTACAACCTAGTTGCAGCAATCAATTATCAGGGTGGCTGCTAGATTTAAAGGTGTTGATGACCTTGTTTAATAGTGAAAAGGACTATCAATAAAATAGAAATGCACTATCTATCACTATAGACTACTTGTAGTCGAATGGTTAAGGTAACAACAGGTCCAACTGTGATTGGGAATAACTGGCAGAACCCAATGGCTTGTAACTGGATTGCTTGTGTCTGCAGGTTTAACGTGTCGTGTGGCGATTACTGTTTGTGACAGTTGCTGGTATTTTTGAAGATTGTAACCTGTTACAGCTATTAAGGGTCGTATAACGTTGATGCTTGGCAACGTCCTAGAATGGATAGGATTGGCTAGTATTGAATATCTGTCAACTCGAGTAATCCGAGTCAGTTAATATACTTTGAATGTGTTGTACGCTTTGTAGTATTGAGCTAGAGCGTGTTCTAAATGTTTTGGTACCACTTCCACTTGTAAATAGCAATGCTTGATTGGCTTGTAAACAACTATCAATAATCTTCCACGGTGGAAGAAATGATTGGCTCAATATTGCAGCCTTGTGTTTTTGATTTCACAACCGTATTCACGTAGAACGATTCTCTTGTATTGGTCTTGTAGTCTTATTTTGGAATAAGCAATGTTGAATGCTCGCTGTTTTCCTACTACAGATTGTCTGTTTTGATGGACATTCTCGACTCTTTCAAACACTGCAACCGTTATATGATACACACAAACTATAGGTTTGAACTGGAATGGTTCCTTTCTGGCATAATCATACATTATACACCAGATCCATTCATTGAAATCCAGATATTAGATTCAACTGTTGCCAAACTACTTTGTTGTATCTTAAAAACTCAAACATGTTCTGGTTCAAAAACAATGATTGCATGTTCCAAGAATATGGCTGTAATTGTAAATATCACCATCTCATGCTATGTTAATTAGTCAATGACTCGAAACTGTGTTTTGAAGTCCAGAACAGTACTAAACTATCAGTTTACAGAGATTCCGATATTCTCTGTTATGCAGAATTGACGATACACTCTGCTTAGATGTGACCAGATGCCAAAAGTCAACTTTATCAAGGACTTTAAAACCATCCTTTTTGAAAAGCTATTCATGTAATTATAGTTAATGAAATAGAGATAGATACCATCTCGGCTTAAAATCTTAAACTTTAATATAGAATTAGCCTGTATCTATGTTTCTTGAAAGCATATATAGGTGCTATGCAGCAAGAGTGGTATGAGGATACTATTGAATACATCCTGAAAAGTTGCCGTTGAGAAATGAGCAGGAATGAGCCACTTGGCAAGAAATATTGTAGATCGTCACAACCAATGGCCTGGTGTATACAGAGTCAACCAAGCATCCATACATGCATTCGTTAAGATTGAATGGTAAATGGTTAATCAGAATTCATCGTCAGCAAACAAGTCTTCTTCAGGATAGTCTCCAACAACAATTTTGTCCGGACGCAAGAAAGCACCATGTCCAGGCTTGGCTGAAAAGTAAGCGACTCCTTTTACTCTACACAAGACATCAATAAACATGCTTAAAATATAATCATGGCACCCTTTACAAATAGATGCATTCACTTACGATCCATCATGCTTTCCAACTGGCTCATCGTATTCAACGCCAACCCAGTATCCAGGTTTAAACTCTCCTTGTCCAACAAATCGAACAACACCTCGCTTCTGGATACTACTGCTGTCATCGGATTTAACCTGAAACCGGTCACCAACGTGAATTTGTGATGCCTCCTGCTGATATTCCTCAGCAGCAAGCTGAGCTGCAGCTGACAGCATACTTTCATCAGATTTTGCATCCGAGAATCGCCCCATCTTGTTTCTCCGTTTAAAATCCCGAACAGTACCTATTTCACCAAAAAAATATATAAATCAAAGTTAGCGGAAAAGTAAACTGCATCCAAGTGCCCAATCCTCTCTGCGGCAGCATCGTATAAAAATAAGCGAGGTTTATTTTCAAAGCTACCTCGCATAGTGTCGTATTTGTCATCTGCCAACTCTAGTTTTGTTACTTTAGACAGATCGACATAGTCGTTCTGTTTATATGGACTGCGGTCAATAACATCTAACCGCATATAGTCGTGAATAGGATAGTAGCCCAGCATTTTTTCATCATCGTCCAATGCAGCCATAAACTCGCCAGAAGCTGACATCAGTTTGATGATCATGGTCGAGGCAGGAATGCCCGTGATAGGCTCAAGTCGCTCCTATATGTTCATATACAGTTGGAAGATAAGCAGGTCAAATCTCTATTCCGCTTTAAAAGTAAAAATATAGGCAGTATGCATGTCCATTCACCCTTGATGGCAAATGGTATGCCAGATATACACTGGGTCAAAGTTAAATTGTAAAGTACCTTGAGAGTAAAAACAGTATAGCTTCTATCAAAGCGACGCTCTGAGGTAGCATTTTTGCTGCTCACAAACAGCGTTACAATCGGATTTAAACCAAGCGATATGGTTGGCAACATAATTCAAGTAATTAAACGACCAACTCGGACTTGGGTTTCATGCAAACACTTGCACAAAATTCCAGATAAAGTGAAATGCTAAATTACATCACGTGTAGATAGTTTTTACTTTTTGCTAGCTTGACTGTTTAGAAAATATAATTTGCTACATTTCAATTGATAAAAAAAAGTATCATACCATGGCAAAAGGACTTCGATCTAAATCAGCAAGACGGGCAAAAGCCGTTCGTAGAGAAAAGGTAAAACAAGAACATTTTTATCTTTTGAATGCACATAAACAATACCCTCTTGTTGTACTCGCTATCATGGGTTTGAGTATTTGGCAACATTCCATCAGGCTTTATATTTTTAGCTATGCTGTGCATCACCAGTTGGTTGAAAATACTCATGTCTAATGCATGCATTAATGCATCGGCTAGATTTGTGCTCGCTCTTGATTTCACTCCAGTTACTGATGGGAGTTTTTCCAAACATTGTATTTAAATTTAAGGTGTTTGGACCAGTCGAGGAGCAAAGAGTACTCCGATTAGCAGCTAAACTTGCGACAGGTTCAGAAGCTGCTACTGAGATGCAAGTAGAGTCCATTTCTGATTCTGCTGAGCCAACTATCAAACTTGACGATCGCCGTGGCCGTAGCCAGAGCCGCAACGCACGTTCATTATCCAATTCACCTATGCGCATGCGCTCGGCAAGTGCTAAATCCAACAAAAATGAAATGGATGAAGACAAAGTAGAAGATGAACTAGATACGCCAATCGATACAAGCGAAGCACTTGAAAGTATGGGAAAAAATGAACGCACTCGTTTATTCATGAATGGAAATCAGTTCAAGAAATGGAAAAAGTCTCAAAGCAAGATTCGTCGATCCAAAAAGAATGGCCATGTTGGCAAAAAATAAAGAATGTATTTGTTAGTATACGATTTTCAAGTATCTGATTTCCATAATCTGAAATCCATATCAGATCCATCTTGACTATGTGCTCTATATCGTTAATTAAAGGTATATATCAAGCCAAAGAGTATGTGCATTTTAAACACACCATTGTTGCAGTGTCCATTACTAGTCTATATTGGATTTATATTTCAGCATAGTTGAAATCCCTGCCAAGTTAAACCCACACACTACTCATGACAAAATAAATGTAGTCAAATGGTCATTAACAATGTGCTAGTTTAGTTTTTACTGACAAACTCAACACCCTTGGCAATATTCTTCTTAAGCTCGGGAACGGCCTCGGCAAACAGCTTCTGCTCATAGGCAGACATGGAACCAAGAGGGTGGATTTTGGCAACACCTTGAGGCTATATACACGAATAGAACACGTATCAAATCAAATTAGGTTTCTTGTATTTGCTATAAATATCATGCAAAAGTACATACCCCAAGTTCGACATTGGTGGCAAAAAAGTCGACACCATCTTTTTTAGCAACAGGGCTAAAGACAAAAGTGGGCTCAACAATGCCCTTTTGGCCACTGAGTGCCTTGAGAAGGGAGTTGGTGAAACGAGCACCAGCCTGAGCCATAGATAGTGTAGCAGAACCTAGATCACGATGTTGGATTGTACAAGAAAGTCAAAGATGAGTAAGCAGGCGATTAAGTTGTATATTTTACAGCTGTATTCACGTCAATATAACGCTGAATAAGAGTTGAAATACATAAACAGTCTCATGCAATGATTGGTATCAAATTTACTAAACAGTGTGTTGTATGAACTCTTGGAACATGCAATCATTGTTTTTGAACCAGAACATATTTGAGTTTTTAAGATACAACAAAGTAGTTTGGCAACAGTTGAATCTAATATCTGGATTTCAATGAATGGATCTGGTGTATAATGTATGATTATGCCAGAAAGGAACCATTCCAGTTCAAACCTATAGTTTGTGTGTATCATATAACGGTTGCAGTGTTTGAAAGAGTCGAGAATGTCCATCAAAACAGACAATCTGTAGTAGGAAAACAGCGAGCATTCAACATTGCTTATTCCAAAATAAGACTACAAGACCAATACAAGAGAATCGTTCTACGTGAATACGGTTGTGAAATCAAACTCCACTAACCTGCACCATCCTTGGCTTTGACAACCTCATCACCACCGTATTGGATGCGATGAGTAAGTTTTTCAACCTCCTCTTGAGAAAGCTTGATGCCAGTCTGATCAAGTAAAAATAGGAAATAAATGATTAGACACCGCGTTCAAGATCTGTGAAATTTAACAAGACAGATTCTCAACTCACCTGAGAAAGAAGTGGAAGAATAGTAACACCAGAATGTCCGCCAACGACATGAACATTAACATCCTCTGGCTTCATTCCTTTGAGGGAAGACACAAACGTAGATGCACGAACAACATCAAGAGAAGTGACACCAAAGAGGCGAGTAGGGTCGAAAACACCGTGCTTTTTGAGCACTTCAGCAACAATAGGAACGGTCGAGTTGACTGGGTTGGAAATAATGAGGAGTTGAGCTTTGGGAGCAAATCTTAAAAAGCGAGTTAGCTGCAGTAATAATAGCCATGCATTTCACAATAAATTTGGAAATAAATCTAGATCATTAGCCAATATATTTCAAATGAATGCTACTTACTTGGCAACACCCTCAGCGAGGGTTTTGACGATATTGGCATTGGTGTTGAAGAGGTCATCACGGGTCATTCCGGGCTTACGGGGCACACCAGCGGGGATGACAATAATATCACAGGCAGTGATGGCTTCGCCAAGAGATTCAGCACCCTTGTAACCAGTGACCGTTGCGCGCGAGTTGATGTGGGACAGATCAGCAGCAACACCAGGGGTGTTGACAATGTCATAGAGAGAAAGCTTTTCAATAAGAGGATTGAGCTTGAGAAGCAGGGAAAGAGGCTGGCCAATACCACCAGCAGCGCCAAGAACAGCAACCTTGGCACCCTGCTGTATTGTGATAATCAGCGTTTGATAATGAATAAATGCAAGGGCGGTTAGCGACTGAAATAAAATGCCAAGTTGATCACTTTTAAAAATGGTCTTGATAATATATTGTGATCTGAATTGAAACCAGTAAAGGAGCGAAAACTATTCATAACCTCATGATAAAAGATACTGGCTTGATGTGTGGAAAAGCACAGTCCATCACTAAACTGGCCAGTAAAATAAAGGTAAAGGGCTTGTAGTTGGGGATGACTAAACCTCAAGCCTCGAGTCTTGAAGGCAAAGGGCAAGTGGAATTCCAACAGCAGGATATGTGAATAGATCAATGAATGTAAATACCTGGGCAAGCGAACTAGAGAAGGAGCGCTTAAAGATACGACTGGATAGCATTATTAATCTGAGGTGTTGATGGCTTTGTGGGGAAAGACAATCGAATTGTCAACAATTTGTTTAGATCACCCGCTGGTTACCTCAAATTCAGCCCGCCTGAATCCGAGTTTTATTCAATATACAGTCGTATTCATGTAAAATAAAACATCAAATAGGAATGTTTGTATAATAAACAGTCAGTCTCATGTAATGATCAACATTACCCAATAAACTATTTGGTTGACTGATCTCTGGGTGATTGGCATGTGTAGTTGCATTCCTGAAATATGTTGAACTAGAGCACAAGAGTTTTTTAGAATACAATAGTAGAGTTTGTCGAGCTTGATTGTCAAGGTCAAAACAGTCGAATCTGGCTTCAAACTTGGTGATTGGACAATGTATGATTACTAAGAGTGAAGAAAGAGATAATCCTGGTTTAAACCTATGATTTCACTATATCAATGATGGACGTTGTCTATTGAAGAAGGAATCTGTAGTAGGAAAACAGTGAGTATTCAACATTGCTTATTCCAAAACAAGACTGCAAAGTATTGTATTTTACATGAATGCGAGTGTAAATAACCAACTCAGCTTTTATTGGCTTGCATTGCACCAATTAGTCAATCTACAATTAGTTTATTTTTGTAATCTAGAATTGGATTGCAATCTGAAACACATGCCTGAGGACAGCTAATTGTGGCTGTGATTACCCCTAATTGGAAATATTCATTTTGATAGACTAATACTTATTGTAAACTTGTTTCTATTATTCCTAAGCATACATTATGGTTGTGATCGTTCAAGATATGCCCTCGGGAGGGCTTCTGTTCCGTGGTGAACTCACTCAACGCAAAATGACTGTCAAATCTCATCGCCAGGTTATGCTTTGTCTTCCAACAACTACCGATGACGTTAGTCTTATTCATGCGGAGCTTGCGCTTCAAACTGCAGCATCCGCTGCTCAGCGAAACGACAATCTTACTGTAGAGGAAGCTACTGAACTAGTTACAAAAAATAATATGGAGGTTTACGGACACATTTCGCTCTCGGCAGTATCGGGTAAGATTTTTACCACCATATTGTACTAGCAACCTGAATGATTAGAATTCCAATTTGGAATAAAATTGTCGACTTTGACAAAACTGTCATTTGATACTATGCATATCCATCAATGCTTAAACCAGCCATTGCTAAACGATATTCTACATCTTTTAAAATACGCTTGGTGGATGAGCTGCTCAACTATTTGTGCTTTGATCTAAAACCACCAAGGCGGATATTTCTAATACCTTTTTTGTAAAACCCTGTTTTTACACATCACTCCAATTTGTAACGTTTGGTTGATGATTTAAATAGGATATCCGTTGCTTATCGTTGGTACAAATGTTAGAACCTACATTCACTTTTCACAGATTGAAGCACTGCTGAACGAAGTCGAGCTGCAATCTCCGTGTACCTTTTCAATTGTTACCGCTTACAAAGAGTTTAAATTCTACACCAGCACTTCTGCGGATTATCAAAGGTATGCTTTTGATTCTGCAAGCCTTGTACTCAAATTTGCTAATCCATTTATACTCGTGAAAATGCGCTTTAGATGGATTGGTGCTCTTACAGAAGCATTTACCAACCTTAATTTCAATCTTAAACACGAATCTTATCGACCAGTTAGTCCAGAGTCTTTTAATGAAGCGTTGCATCACCATGGTACTGCAGTTTCTCCAGTGTTCCAAACTGGCCAATTTGAATCTGAAAGGCGTCAAAGTGTGACGTCTCCGTCTCATCTGGACATGCCTGCACGCTCAATAGTAGATGCTGATCCTATTGCTTGGGATTCCAGACTTTCACGCAACGCCGAAATCATTATTGGTGCTGATACTACTGATGACAATGTACTTTCTACAAAATCCAGTCGCCTTTTTTCCAAAATCAAATCATTTTTCAAACACGATCAAGCACTTCATAATAACCAGGATCATGGCCAAGATATTCGTGCAACACCACGAAATCGATCACAGTCTCGTTCCCGGACTGTGTTGGGCCATCGCCGAAGATTCAGCTTTGTAACAGAAGACAATCTTTCTGAAGATACTCGTATTGGTCGTAAATCAAATGTATCCAGCTATTCTCGATCAGATGCTCGCTCTCGGTCAAATTCAAGATCCCGTAGCATAACTCAGTTTTTTACTGGCCTTGTACCATCGCTAAGACTTGGTGACTCTGGCCAATCATTCTCAAAAATGGTATCTGAGGGTGTATCACACCAGCCAGAGAATCAGTATTATGGAAGTTCACAGCCTAATCCCAGCTACCGCTAAACTCTATCACTACTAAAACTGTCGTGTCCCGTGATATTTCAGTGCAATGCTGATTTATCATTTTACTTGTATATTGTTCTTTGTAGTCATGTTGATTGTGCCCGATAGCAATGCAGCTGTTGAAACGATCCACGATTAGTATAGAGGGACTATCGTGATTTGTAGTGTCCAGTTGACAATAGATTCAAAAATTGACAAACTAAAATTCATCTTTATCAATCTATAAATTGTAGCATGGTTTATACTTCATTTTTTGAACTAAGCATTTTCAACAAGTTATATTTTACCAATAAAACACTTGGTGCGCTTATTTATAGACTATCGAATTAGATGTGATTATGAAGGTTGAGTTTGAATCACCAAGAGTTGTTGAATGTGTGTTGGCGGAGTTTAAAAACTAGCAATTTCTTCCCTTCAATCCAATACATACATCAGATGAGCCAATTGCCTCCAGAAAAAATAGAAGAAGCAGTAGCTGAGCAAAAGGACAAAGAGGCTTATCCATCACTAACCGGGATTCGTTCAGCTCGTCCATCGTCTAGGTCAAGGTCTGGAGGTGGTAGTAATGGTGCACCACTCGCATCAAATCTCGTATCTCGAGACCAGCAAAAATACGTCAGACCTAAACAGACCAATGCTACTGAAGAAATTATATCTAGTGCAAGTATTGGACATGGCGGGTCTGATGCATCTGCAAGAGCATCTTCAACACAACAACCTAGAGTACAGAATTTAAAAAACGACCAAGTCTCGACACAACCGTTTCCACCACCGAGTCCAGCCCCAGCATCTGCTAGGAGTGTTTCTGGAGCTAGGAAGATCATCAAGTTCCAAAGACTTACTTCTCGACGATGGATTATGCTGCGCGATAAAGTGGTATGTCGCTATTTGGCTAGATATACACAACCCTTCATTTTGCTCCTTCAAAGTAGATTTGCTTATAATCGTAAATGACAGCAGTTAACGATTGATAATATCTTGTTTTTGTGCATGTAGTTCAAAGGTCATTTCAGGAGAGCAAACAACCAAACAGTATCAGTCATTGAGTCTCAAGAGAATTTCATTTCAGTTGTTGCAGCACTCTGGGCAAAAGTTGTCAGCCATTCATCTGTGCAGACACAAGAAAATGTTGGCACGAATGTGCCCACTGATAGTACAACCGAGTTTTTAACCTCTTGGATGGAGCAGCCATCACACTATCAGTCACTAAAGAGTGTCATGCCTACAGATAGATCTTTGTTGGATGCAAAAACTAAAACACAGAGCTCAACTATTATGGGAGCACTTGAGCAGCCGAATATAGTGCCACAGCTATTGAATACTGATTCTAAAGTGATCAAGCACACTGATTTATCAGATTCTATGAACGGAAAGATTACCAGAGGTAAAGATCTTTTTGCTTTCAATACTGATATTGTTACTGCTACAGCAGCCACTATGGTTTTAACGCGGGTTACAATAGGAAATAATTTAAAGTCGATTGCCAATACAAGTCATCTGGGCAGATGTGTTGGCTTGAGTGGCCTTTCACTTGATGCAGTCTCGAATGAAAATATTGGAAAAACATTGATGCTGATTGCCAAAGGCTTGAGCGAAGTATCCAAAAGAGGTATTTTGGTATTAGGTTCATTGTTTTGACTGTGAACAGAAGCTAAATGTATGTATTTTATATTTGTTTACAGATGATCCAAGCCTGTTTGTACTTCAGGTTCATTGCAATCGAGGTTGGAAACTTATTCTTCTTGGATTGGCACAATCAGAGTCGTTTTTAAGGCATATTGCCATGGTTGCTCTTGGCCGGGCACTTCCTTGCATCATAAAAACCCTTGTTGATTCGGTCATCTGTTTTGTAAGAATATTGATGATTTGGTAGAAAATGACATGTGGAATGACTTTGTTTAATTATTGTTTACCGGAACAAATTTAGAATATTGTTAGCTTACTGATGAATTTGGTTGTGTCGGATGAGCGAAAAGAAAATCGGTTAAAGGCTGTTTATTTGATTGGGCAGCTTGGGGTCCAGCTTGGGTCTGTTGAAGAGTATCTTCCATTAATGCATTTGGTATGTTTTTGGCCAAAAATAGATGTTCATTATCGATTGAAGATGCGGTAAATAAGCTTTGTCTATTACGACGTGTCGTTTAATTTTATGCAATCATTTATTTTATAGGCATTGAGGGAACTTGCAAAGAAACTATTAGAAATTCAGTATAACGAGCGCAAGGTAAAGCCAATAGTGAATTATTGCTTAGTGGCTTAAAAATGGCTTTTATTCGCATATGGTATGCATTTTAACTTGGATTAGAATTTAATTGCCTTTAATGCAGACTGGCGCTATTGATAGAAACGCACTTGATTTGAAGATTTATCTTTTTCACGCTATTGGAAAATATGTTCGCTTGCTTCATCCACAATCCAACTCTACTGAAGATTTAGTGCTGTATTTAGTCTACCAGGAACATGCTTTTATTTCGAATATCTTTCTCAATCGAGAACAAAGTGTGATTAAGCAGGATGACCCAGAAATGCACGTTATATTAGCGACGTTGGGAATTCTAAACAATGAGGTAATATTGGAATTTGTTGCATTTTGATGCTAGATTGTTGTCTCAAGTTTTCAACTATACAGTTTTGTCTGAGTTTCTCTTGTGGCTTGCTTTATTTTAAAAATTATGTCTGTAGCTAAAGCACACCGAAGTAAATAAAAAATATATTGGCGCACTGTTCAAGAAGTTCATTCATCCTCTAATGCAATCGCCAAATCCCTCGTTACAAAGAATGGCGATTCAGTTTGTTAGGTGAGTATCAATATTCTGTTTCAAGACTAGTGGGTAAATTTCCAATTATAGTGCTTTTGGGTTTACCATGATATTGAATGTTGATTTTAGCTCCTGGCTTCCTATTCTCAACGAAGATGCGGTTCTTCAAGGGATTGAATGTATTCAAGCCGGCTTGGTTTATTCAAAATGCTTAAATGTAATCAATTTCAACAGCGATAGCTATGCTAACGAAGTGGCAGTGTTTGAAAAGGTAAATTTTCCAAGATCTTGTCGATCCATACTGATGCATTTTGTTGCGTATTTATAACCACTGTTCAATTCAATGATTAGTGGAAATATACTGAGCAATGTCGTGTATCAATGCAATCTAAACTTCTTCGAGAATTGATTTGTTCACCCGGCACTGTATCTAAATGTCTTCCTGTTCCTGGATGTCCTGGGTTTTTTTGTGACGCCAACTCTTCCTTGCTTAATACAAAATCTGTGCTGCTGGATTTACCAATTCACGACAAGTCAAATGTCACTCTTACTCGCCTGATTCCATCTATTCCAGGCGTCCCAAAAGGAGTCACTACAATTCCACCATTGTTTATGGATGAGGAATGGACTGAAGCACTTCAACCACCACGCTCCCAATATGAATTTTTGGAGCAAACTGGCGGGATTCCAACACTTGTTTATGGATACACATATGCACCAAATACTTTAATGGATTCGAGTGATCCAATACAGCTTATTTCTCGTCGCGAGGCTATGGCTACACCTGCCATGAAAAATGGAAATGATTCAAACAGACTTACAATTGTTAAAAACACAAGCATGTGGGCCAACTTTGACGACATTCCTCGTGGTGCAACTCGTCTACCTCCAAAAATTGAACACATTACAGCAGAGGGGGATTTTGCAGCTGATTCTCGGCGCTACCCATACGGATTTAGCATTGTTTGCCCGTTTTCTGGATACGATCCTGAACGTATTGATAGAAATGCACACCCTGTTTCACCCATTTATGGAAAACAAATGCTAGCAGTGCGTGGTAAATTGTTGGCTGCGCAGGCTAGTCTCACAAATGTATCCTCCAGCATTGCAGTATTATCATCAAAAGATGAAAGCATATTTGACAATAGTATTGGCGGGTCTGGCTTAGTAGAGGGGGGCTACACGTATTCATGTAATCCGATCTTGTGGCCAAATCGAAATCCTTTTCTCAAAACTGCCCCGTACATTTCCGATTTTCCCTTGAATGCACCAGTTTTGCTAGACATTATTCAACCAAATCATCCCGAGTTGCAGCGAATTCTAGCTCGAGTAGTGGGAGTCGATAAAGATTTATCAGGTGTGACGGTTCAACAGAGTGCTAATGAAATGCAAGTAGTTATAATGTGCATGCATCTATTGCTACATCTCATGTCTTAAAACATCATACTTTTTTTGTGCTTACATTATTTTCACATATTCTAGTGCTGCGTTATCTATCGGAGTAAAGTTCAGTATATATATTCGTATGCGTGAAAACTCAAAAAACTGGATTGCAATTCAACTTGAAATCATAGATGATGACTACCATGACAATCTTGATTTCACCGAATCAAAAGAGCTGTACGATCATTCTCGTAATGCAACTACTCGAGGTCAATCTGAAAATCATACTGGAGATTCTTTTAACCAAGATTCTTTATTTACACATGATGAAAGCTTATTAAAGCATAAGTCTATATCATCGAGTCCACCAAAAATATCAGAGATTGTGTATTTTTTCCCAATTCCAGCAGGGTTTACTCCACAAAATGAGCCATACTTTTCACCTCCAGTAAATATTCCACCTATTCCAGCAGGGTACGACTCTTTTGGTATTCCTTATTATGGGCGCCAGTCACACGTCAAACCATTTCCACTTGGCATTACCATAATGGGAACTCGGTTTTACTCTGGGGATGGAAAATTATCAGAAGGCGGCCAGCGAAATATGTTTGCGGGAATTGATGTAGAAGGAAACCCATTTTTTGTTCCCCGAGGATTTTCTATTCCTGTGCCTAGTGGGTTTACTGTTGACGGTATTCCGTATTATGATGTTGTATCGCTTATGCGCAATCGTGGGGTCATGTTACTACCATCAGCATTTCAAACTGTGGATGCTCATCCAGATGATGATGAATGGGAAAATTTACTTTCAAAATTGTACAGCAACACATTTGTAGTACCACCATTACAGAAACGACGGACTGAAATGACATTTGTGACATGCCTATCAGCCAGTCTGCAAGACTCGCAACCATTACTTAAACATACACTTATGCAGGCACACTCTCGAAATATAGTTTCTTCCCGTACATATAGTATGGGAAAACTTGGTCAACAGGATAAAACTGATATTGTGGATCAAGTTGACTTGCAAGATCCAGGCAACATCTGGGAGTTTCTACGAACTGGACTTGAGTTTTGTCATTTCAAGCCAGCTTCAATGAAGATTGTTATTGAACCTGCTCAAATGGAATTTCAAAGCGTGAGTGTACCTATTACCAAAACACTTGCATTGAGATATCGCGCCAACCGTGGTGATCATGATGAGCGAGACTATTTTCTCGCCATTGAACCGGTTGATGTTTTCACACTCAAATCATTTCATTTGCGTTTACAAGGAGAGGGTGTCAGCGAAATTATAGTGACATTTAATCCGAATGCAATGAAATCTGAGCGAGTCGAGGGAGGAGTATATCTCATTGACGAGCTTGGTAAGCGAATGGCATCTTGTCAACTTTTGGCAATTCAAAAAAGTTTTTTTACTGCCCATCCAGAATTTCTTGACTTTGGATGGGTGCTTCCAGAAAAACGCAAAGAAACGACGTTTAAACTAGAGAATTTGTCTGCGGGATCGATACTAGTTAATTTGACGGTCAAGAGTGAAATTATGCAACAGACAGCAAATTTTTCTCTAAGCTTATCCAAGAGCTGTAAACCGTTGGCTACGGAAAATATGGTTAAATCAGTTTTTACTCTTTCAACCACCTCGCTTCGTTTACAGCCTTTCGAGACAAAGCCTATTCTTGTTTTCTTTGAGCCAAAGCTACTTGGTTACCAACACGATGTGGTAGAGGTTCGAGGTCCTGGAGGCGATCTTTTATCTGTTAATGTGTCCGGTATATCGGGCATTCCAATTGCACTTTACCCAGAAAATGAGGATAGATCGTGCGAAGGTGCAAACACTCTAGCTCGAGAACGTACTGACTTGATTGCCAAATTCAAAAAGCATGAAAGTATCAAAGAAACCTCTGATATATGTTTTAGTGAAGAAGAGTCACAGATTATTAGTAAAATGATTTCCGCTCAAACGGATAGCGAAACTAGACACATTACACATACTCTTGATTTTGGCATTTGCTCAACTGAATCCAAAACTCTTGTCAGATGTTTGACATTTATGAATCTGGGCGATACCCCTGCTACTATTTCGTTGTTTTCACATCACCCAAATGTTTCCTGTCCTTATCTGGTTTTAATTGCTCCAAATATGGCAAATACTATCGAGATTACGCTGAGTATTGGACAAGGAACAAGCAGTATTCGTGGAAATTTGTGCACTACAATTGAAGTTGTATGCCCAGAATTTCAGAGTATTCCTCTCCACGTCAAGGCATTTATTGGTCAAGCAGTATATTTTCCAGTGTGGGAAAATATATTTTTCAAACCTTGTTGTATTGACCAACACCAGGAACTATCCATTTCTCTCATCAACGAGTCACAATACGACTTAGGTGTGGCAATTGATGGTTTAGGCGATTCAATTCACTTGGAAAAAAACAGCATTACGACTTCTTTATCTACCCGAAATGCAGAACCGACTTTGGTGCCAGCCTTTTCTCTTATCCCAGTAACATTTACTTATCATGCAAAAATGCGCGGTCCATTAATGAAAGCCATTGCCATTCGTGTGGTTGAGCCATATAGACATTTGGTTGCTGCAGCAATGTTTATGAGACCAATGCGATTGTTTGGAATATGCATCGAGCCATATGTACGCAGAGCCAATGACACGCGTGACAAAAACGGTATAGAGTTTTTAATCAAGTGGATGTCGTCTCCAAAATATCTCATTGAAGACTACCCTACTGAGATCCAACGAGAGAATCTGTTTGACATGAACACAACCATGGATATTTTTTCCGAAGCAAAGATGAAAAACTTTGACGGTGCGGCATTTGATGTTGTATTTAAAACAGATCCTTACATTACAGAAGTTCAAGGTATGTCTACTGGTTATTTCATAAACATATCTGATGAATTAAAATGCGCTGATGATAATAACTTGCTTAATTCAATTTTGTGGACACTATAGCTACTGGATTTGAAAGTACTGCAATGGGAGATTCAGTGTTTCAATCTACCGTTGCCTCTGAAGCGCTCACTGTCCAAAACCGCGGAACCATGCCCAAAAACGTTCAATTTTTGACTTCTACAGGATTTGTCGTAGATCCAATCCGCCGGCTTCTTTCACCTGGAGACACCTTTAAACTAGATAGTTACTTCAATACTCCCTCAGATATTGGAAGATTTGTTACAATCTATGGTTTTGCCACAGCACTGGATCAGGAGAGTCACTCCATCAATTCAACTCAAATGATCAAACGGCTTGCAAATGGGATTTTAGTGCTTCCACTTTTTGGAAACGATCATCAAATGGTGCTTGATTTTGGCAAGATTGAATTAACTGGTGAAGCAATGGTCGAAACCAGTAAAAATTTATTACTGTGCAATCCTCATTTGACAACATACTCATGGAGTATCAAGTTCACTGCGTTGAAAAGCAAGTTTAATCCGTTTGATGCACCTGTCATGATGGGGGAAGTAACTGGTTATGAGACCTTTACTGTGGCATTCAAATTCAAATGCGACGTAAGTGGATTTTATGAAACTACCTGTGAAGTGTATATTGCAGATATTTCAGACAAAGTGTCCAAGCCAGTTAAAGTAGGCACGATCATTCTTCGTGGTGTGGCAGTCAACACTTTGCTCAGCGGTTTGCCAGACGCTCTGGACTTTGGATCAGTAGTAATATTTAATGCAAAGAAAAAACAAATAGTTCTTTATAACAATGGAACAACAGACCTCAGTGTTACTATACTGGTCCGACCTCCGTTTTCAGTTGTTCCAAAAACATTTACCATCATTTCCAAATCTCAAATGGAGTTCCAAGTTTATTTCAAACCGACCGAAACGCGCAGCATTCAAACCAAGATGCAAATATTTGCAAATCAAAAGGCATTTATTATCCCATTGACCGGTTTAGGTGGAGTTGCTGATCTGGTTTGCGAAAAATATACAAACCGAAAGATTAATTTTGGTGAGCTTCAAGAGGAAACCATTGCTTGGTGTTCGATTTACTTGACCAACAAAGGAACACTCCCACTAGTTTTGAAAGCGGTAACATCACATACTCGAGAACGATTCAAGCTTCAGTTTGTTTCTCAAAGCGTTACTGTTCCAATGGGTAACTTTTCTTCATTGGGTTTTAATGGACCTGATAGTATTGAAATTAAAAAGAATTATTGGAGCATTCTCAAACGAAAATACTACGAGTTCAAAAGACGACAGAGTTTAATGCCTATAGCTTCCGCTATCCAAGCCCAGCATCAACTACAGATGTTCTCAAGTGGCATTTCAAAACGGCGAGGGGATCTATTACTTCGACAAAAAGAAAATGTTCATTTGTACGACCGGTCTTTGTCTGTTCAAATTGTCGATCCAAACAGTGTATCAATTATAGACTCGATTGTGCCAAATATTTTAGAACTGAAACCTTTCCACTCGTACCATTTTAAAATGGGATACATTGCTACATATAGATCTCATGCTGACGAACAGCTTGTATTTCACTATATGCCAAATATAGATAAAGAGGAAACGCCAGATACTCCACTACACAATCTTATTAAAAACACGTCTTTGAATATCACAGGATCTGTTTATCGGCCACTTGAACTATTTCCTGCTTTTCATGACTTTGGATATGCTCCTGCTGAGCGGTACTTTGAGACTTCCGTGACAAATCGATCAAACACATATGAAACAGATTCGTATGGTGTCATGACTGATCGATCTCAACAAAATAGCGGGGTTTTTTATTTGGAAGTCATGAATATGTCGTCGATTCCACAAAATTTGATACTGGACTCGATACCTCCAGAATTTTCAATTAGTCAACGATCATGGTTTATTCAAGCTGGAGAAAGGCTTGAAATTACAATCGAATTTCATCCACCACGAGAACAAATCCAATTTCATGGCGACGCTGTGTTTCATCATAAATATGGCACCTGCTCTGTGCATCTCTGTGGAACTGGCGCAAGTGCTGAGATGATATCTGATGAATTAGTTGATTTTGGCAGTTTGAAGGTGAATTCAAAAAGCCAGCAGAGTTTACGAATTCACAATCGTGGTTTACTTGAAACAAGATATGAACTTGATATTGTTTCTAGTTCATCTGAATTTCGATTTGTCAATGGCGATCCGTATGAGCACGAAGGTACTATTGCAAGTGGTGGTACACAGACGTTTCAACTCGAGTGCCAATGCAAGAATATTGAAGGATCAAGCGCCTATATTTTAGTTAAATGGTGGCGTGTTCCCAACGGCATTCTTGAAAACCTACAGATTCCTCTCAAAGTAAAAGTTGGCTATCCCTCCTTTCGCATGCAGAACATTGAGATTGATTTCAAAACAACATTTATTAATGTCAACAAAACACTGGAATTGCGTCTTTACAACGAAGGAAATGCATCATGCAATTGGAAAGCAGAAGTTGAAAATCCATGCTTAATTATGAATGTCACGGAAGGCACAATCGGTGCCGGAGAAAGTATTGCTGTCAGCATCACCTACATTCCAACTGATTTTGAAACACTTGCATCTGCTATTCGGTTTTTCACCGATGCGGGAAACCCAACACTAATGTGTTATGGTGTTGTTGGTGTGCCTTATCTCAAAATCTCGGCCGAGTTCAGGGATATTGATTTTGGCATTATCACTGTAGATCACACACACACTAGATCCATTGCAATTGCCAATACTGGCACACAAGTAATTAAGTATGAGATTGCAATGATGCCAACCTCTCAAGATAAGACTGAAAAAGAGGAAAGTCAGTTTAGTTGCTTTTACTGCGATCCTGTAAGTAGTGTAGTACAACCTGGTCAAACCTTTTTGATTAATATCTCAATCTGTCCTCGTGGATACGATGTCACATATCTGTCAACTTTTATTTTACGTACACTGGATGGAGAGCAGTATACTGGGCGTATAACAGCGAAAGGTGGCAAAGCCATTGTGAAAATTAAACCACCGAAAATACACATTGGAGAAACACGCACTATTATTGCATCAGATACTACCTCTGCAAAAGCAGATCAGCCAGGACCAAATCATGCAGATGTGCAAAGTACGCCCACTCCTGACATTGAAGCTTCTAGATACGTTTTTCAATCTCATTTGGATAATCTCTATGAGGTTTTGGCGGGACTTCGAACTGCTGAGCTTGAGCTTTTGCCCGATGAAAACATTGTTGCTGAAGCTCCGTCCAATATTATTCAGCAGCCCGTGATTCCAACTAAAAAACAAACCCAAAAGTACGATAGTTTAATTTTATTTCATTTGTAACACAGTATGATTGTATATGTATTCTAAATCTGATATTGTTTTTTGAACTTGATGCTTATCTACCAATTGTGCTATTAGACTTTTACACTCGAAAAAGCCTTTTATAAATTCAGCTGGAAATGTAGAAAGACCATCAACCGAGGGCGGAAGCACTCCATTATCCGATCCGACCAATGCCGACATGCTTGATGGGTCTAATCTTCGATTGCAGTCACGGAGTTATGTATCCGATACTACTCGTTCACCCATCACAGATAGTGATTCAAGCAGTAGAGTGCGCACAACTTCCCCAGCAAAGCATGGCTCAAAACCTCTAACCGCAGCCGAGTCTAATGCAGCCAAATTTACTGATGAGTTGATTCAAATGGAAAAGGAACTTGAGATTGCAATTGGTTTGCGCGATCCTGCTTCCTCAATTATCAGCGGTAGCAGATCGGATACTGAAAATAACAGTGCTAATGCTTCAATACCTGGTACCGCTGATTTGGATAGCAAGCCTGGATCTTCATTAAAAAAAAGTGCTGGTGGTTTAGGAAAATATCAACCTGGTCGTCGACGAGGCGCACGTAGAGAGGATAATGAGTCATCTGAAGGATCGTTTGGTATGAATTCGGCAGCTGATGGTGCTCGTGGAATGACGCCAATGACTTTTGAAGAGCAATTTACACCACAAGAAAATGCAATTGCTAGAACGCTGAGCTCTCGCGGGCTTGTACCGACTGATTTGAATAACACTACACGGATGGCACTTGCTACAATTCAGTCACAAAAAAAGAAGATTGAGAATATTCTCCAGATTGCTCAAGAAATGACGCTTGCAACAGGGACAGGTTTGGACAGCTCTGGTCAAATTCAATTAATAGAAAGTATGAGCGAAAGAATTCTTGAAAACACCAATTCCGTTGTACAAGCCGTTCAAGAACAGTTGGCAAAAGATAAATGGATTCCCAATCGAGACTTTTTGCAGCAAGCTCTTCGACGGCTACAGATATCAGCAGTGGCTGTGGAGAATTTTAAAAAAACAGAACAGAGTGAACCATTGGATGAAAACACTTTTGATTTAGGACTGATTCGTGGTGGAAACAAGAGCGACTCCATTTTGCTGTTTAATATCCCCAACGAGGGAAATATTGGATTTGATTACTTGATTACACCCAGGCCAAACCAACTTATTACTCCCATCAAGCCGGATGACGCGACATCTGTCAACGCCGAAGTCGTTGATGAGCTATTTCAAGTTAACCCTACTTCTGGAACCTTATTGCCTGGTGAGTCAGTCAACATTTCAGCAACATTTCAGGCAAGCATTTTGGGATCATATTGTCAAGTGTTTTGTGTCATGTCTGGAGACAATGAAATTATGTCATTCACTGTTGCTGCTCGTGTCGGTGTTCCAAGCATAGTTGCTGCTCCTCAGAAAATAGACTTTGGGCTAGTTGAAAAAGGCAAATCAGTTTTACAAACCATTGGAATTTCAAACATTGGCAGCTACCAAGACTTTTGGCGTTTAGAGCAGCAAGAATTGGTAAATGTCAACGATTTCTCTGATGCACCCAACACACCTTTCAAGTTTTCACAAATGTCTGGCAAGATTGAGGCTGGTGAAACAACTACAGTTCAAGTCGATTTTTTTCCAAGAGAGGAAGGAGAATTTCAGTCATTGTCAAAAATTATATGGACAGGCGAGCCCTTGTTTGTTGCTCTATCGGGGATAGGTGGTGGCTGTCGATTAGCTGTATCATTTGAAGAGCAATCTGACAAAACTTTTGGAGGTTTTGATTTTGGTATTTGTCCTGTTGGGCAGTTATTTACCAAGCAAGCAAAAATCACCAATACTGGCACTGTGACTGGCGTTCTAGAGTTTTCGCATCGAAGTAAATTTGTAACACTTACAGTGCGTCGGGATGATACTGGTCAAGTTCATTTGGCACCCAATGAAAGCATTTTTTTGACGGTCAATTTTGTTGCTGGATTATCTGAAACCATCCGAGATCCCATTATCATTTCACTCGGACCCTCGGGCAATCATCAGATTCAATTCAAAGCTCGTTGCGGCATTCACGATTGGCGTATAGATGGGCAGCTAGATTTTATGAATGTTCCTATTCTTGAAACTCAGCTTCGTACCTTGACTATTGTCAACATTGGCACACTGGACCTGGCTTTTGATTTAAAGCTTGAGCCGGAAAAGTCCAAGGATGCAGTTTCATATATTCTTTCTGGTGAAAATTGGGCTCTAGGACGTCCAATCCGACCCAATCAGTCCGTGCAAGTCGAGGTGAAAGTTGTGAGTGATACGTATCAAGCTATTGATTCAAAAATTGTGATAACTGGCAAGATTAAGGGCGAACAAGTAGTTTTAGAGTTTCCTTTCAAATTTCTTGTTTTTGTCAACGAGGTGGCTTTGAATGATACTAGCGATGTAGCGGTTGGTCGAGTAATGGTAGGTGAATCTGTAACAGCCTCCCGTAACATTTTCAACTTTGGTAATTCAAGAATTCGATTTCGCGCTCGTGTCGAAGGACCTAATGGCGAAACAGATGGACTTGCGTGGAAAATGAAGTCTGTTGCAGGTAAAGCAAAGAATAGTGTTTGATTAGATGACTATCGTGATGTTGGCAAATTCCACAATTTTTATTTATATTATTGTTATTTGGAAATTTTGATTATTCAGAAGGATATTTGGAGACAAACGAAACAATTGCTATTGAAACTATGTTTGAATCCACAGACGGCCAAAGGAATGATTGGCAGCATGCCAAATTGATTATTGAGCGCTGTAGTGTAAGCATACAGTTTTGACAGAGACTTGAAAAGGAATCTATTAGTTATAAATTATATTGATACTAATCAAGCCAGTACTATTTTCAGAATGATGGATCAGAAAATTGGTCACTGCTTTCAGAAATGAAGCTTGTAGGTGCAACTGGTCACGCAAACTTGGAGCTTATTCCCCCTGAAATTGATTTTGGATCTACAGGCGTTGGAATGGACAAAATATTGGTGGTTGTTTTCAAGAATGATGTAGGTGACTTGTATTAGCTATTCTGCTTTTTTGATGACATGATTTGGTAGTTGACTATTGTTTTGGAAATATTTTTCCTGGAATTTGATTTTTAGGGCAATGCAATTTTGAATTATGAGGTTCAAACGCCATGGGAGTCTGATCAAGAGATTACTTTTTCACCTGATTTTAACCTCAAGGGCTCTATTGGGCCTGGCGAAACTATTCCTGTGTCGGTCACTTTTTCACCTAAATATGTTACAAACTATTCCTCCACTATCAATATTAAAACTCCCAGCAACGAGTACTCTTTTAATATTCATGGCGAAGGAGCTTTGTACCAGATTTATAGCGAAGGCTTACCTGAAGTTGTTGATTTTGGAGAAATCAACATTGCTGAAACTCGTGATATACAGGTAAATCGACGACCTCTCAATCAGCATTAAGCTTGACTTTATTTTCAATAATGCAGACATAAGACTAAACAGATAAACAATATTTAGCTTTCTATTGAAAACGGATGTGCGCATGACATTGACGTTTCATTGACTGTTTCCGAAGAAAATCCATTAACAGTGGATTCTGTTTCTAAGCGCGCCGAATACGTTACTATACATCCCTCTTCATTCCGAATCAAAGGAAATGAGTTTGATATGGATAGGTGGGTTGTATTATTCTAGTTTTTGGGGGTTCATTAAATAATCGACTACTTGGATTAACATGCACTATTCATAGATCAAAAGTAAACATTGTTGCTCGAGCATCAATCAATGCCCCGTATACTGAAGATGGATTTATAACTCCTGATTTTCTTCGAAACCTTTCTGGAAACCAACAATTCACATACTATCTTTGTATTGATGTTGGAAAAGGACAAACAAGTGTTGTTCCCATTCATGTACTTTTTTCTATCAAGCCTCTGCTATGTTTGAGTCGCTTTTTGACTACAGAGGAGATTGATGTTGATGATTATGTATCTAGTATTGATTTTGGACCAACAGTAAGTCAGAAATACTGCTATTGAGATTTTTCAAGTGTTTGTTACAAAGCTAAAATATTTTCGACTTGATAATTTGATGATTATCAAAAGTCTTTTGATAGCGGAGCCAAGAGAAAAATGATACTTTACAATCCTAATGCATTCAAGATGAAGTATAAGTTGGACATTTCAAACAAGGTACATTATTTACTTTTGATGACTATGATGTCATCTCCTGGTATAGATCTGCACACTTGTAACTTATTGTTGCAATATCAAATCGTGAAATATACTAATTTACTCATTATGATCTTGCAGCAATATTCCGTCTCTCCATTTTCTGGGATATTGCATCCAAAAGCGCCTAAAGATATATTGCTTGATTTACGAGGTTTAGAATTACTCACAATGGATACTGAAGTTCCCAAAATTACACAATTTAATGCGGTGCTTACAGTCAATATGTTTCTCGATTTTCTTCCTCCGCTGGAAATTCCTGTTACTGGAGCCTTGGTAGATGTAAGAACTTGGAAATGCTCAAAAGTGTGTTTGAAGCAAACTTGTTGGAAACGATAACTTATGCCTGTTTATTACTATTTCTACTACTTTAGCAAGCACCTGTTTTGGACATTCCAGATAGCATCGATTTTGGAAGTATTTACCAGTTAAAGAAATTTAAAATTGACCTTAGTATTTCCAATCCATCCAGAAGGTCAATGAAATGGCGCTTTTATGTTGAGCGTGCCTTTTCAGATATTTTTATTGTTCTTGGGCAGTCAGCAGTAAGCAATCAATGATGACTGGTTTGTATAAGTATTGTTATATTTTCTAATATTGTACAATCTGTGGATTGTATGCGGACATAGGGTGTTGCTTTAGCAAAAAAATCGTTTAATCTTTCCATAGTATTTTGTCCAGCGATTGCAGTTTTGTACAAGGGAACCGCAATTATGGAATCCGATGCAGGAAATTTTACCATGGATTTATTTGGCACTGGTGTTCAGCCACAGATTGATATAGATCAACCTTTGACAGATTTTGGCATTGTGGGTATCAATGCACCAGAATTTAGAGAAGTTGTAGTTACAAATCCACTAGATCTGAAACTACGTATCCGTGTCAGATCGGACAATAGACACTTTGTAGCCAATATTAGGTATGTATCATATGTCTTATGATGAACCTAGTGTACCTTTATGGTTTTAACTTGCCACTATCATTCATAATGCATCACGTATATTGCTATAGCGAGTTTGAGTTGAAACCACTAGCTTCACGTATCTTGCGCATTCACTTTAGCCCGACGGTTCAAGGTCGCACTGAGCTGTGTGGAATTGCCTTTTTCAATCTTGATGATGCAACAGATGAACTTGAAGAATCCGACGAAGACTCTGCATCTGATTCTGAATTAGAACCATTAAAAATCAAAACCAGCCAATCACATCTCAAACCAACAAGTCTCCGAAAAGAGCTTAATTTGCTCAAGGAAATCAAGTTTGAAGGTACAGGTGGATCATTTATGATGAAAGCTGATGGTGTAGATGTAACTACAGGTGCTTCAACAGACATTCATGCTATACCCGGACAGTTGACCATTGTATTCAACAAGGTCAACCAGCGACAAAAAATACGCAAATCATTTGAAGTTGAAAATGCTGGAGATACTGTACTTGAGCTTGGTGCGGTTGATATTAATGGCCGGGATTTACCTAGTACATATGATACGTTTAGCGATGGAAAGTTGTGTACATATCGAGTTTTACCCGCGACTATTGCCATTTTGCCTCATGGAAAAGATAGAATCGTTATTGTAGTCGAGGTAGGTTGTTTAAAGCTTGAAATATTTGCAAGTCAGTTCAAGAGATATTTACACTTTTTATTTGTATGCAATTGAATTGCAGGGAGTAGAGGCAGGGCAGGATCATTTCCAGTTTATGCTAAAAACCAAGACCCTGTTGGCTCCAAAGTCCATCAAAGTTCAAGTGAATGTCAATGTTTTAAGCTCTGCTGCTTTTGAAAGTCTTCGTACGTTTGCCCGAGCAGATATGAATCTAGACCTTCTCACCAACAGCACACTTCAAGAAGAAGATCGATATGCCATGGACAGAGATATTTGGAAACTATTGCTGCCTATTGTTCGTGTTTCTGCATATCCAGCAAGTCAAGAGATGCAAACTGTGCCAGCTGTGGAGGTAAATATTTTTAATTAAATGATGCACGTTGAGCCTGTCACGTTTTGATCCTTGTTTTAACTCGATGTAATATGCAGCCTATTGCCACTCGACCAGACATTGGTCCGTATATTGTGCGTCCTCCTGCAATTCCAGCAGCACTGCCATCTCAGACTAAAAAGTGGTACATGAATCGTGTATCGATGGCTCTTGAAGGCTTCAAGGTATGGTTTTATTTGGATTGGTCAAAGTTGAAAGATTCAGGTTTGTCAGATTATAAAAAAGTAATGATTGGTTTTGGGTTTGGGTTTGAATAGACGATCAATGAAAATTCGAATGAATCTATAAGGCGACAAGAGGCAATTGAATTTGTGCAGCCACTTGAAAAGAAAATGGTGTTCAAGTCAGCATGGTGATTATCGTAGATGAAGCACTTTCGAGTCTCGGTATACTGGTCATGTTTGAACAGTCGAATTTGAATAAAATGTTATTACCTAATAAACTAGTATATCAGGCTACTGCTTTAATATCTCTTGAATGTATTTAGAGTTGTTTTATAAATAATTGAATGCTAGGTATCTTGCAGCGTATTCATGTAAAATAGAAACTAAATAAAAGAGTCAAAATGCATGATAACTGGCCAATATCGAATGATTTCCACCAAATTATTGATCATTGTTTTTGGAATTTCTTTAGCTGACTGGTTTCTGGGTAATTGCATGGAAACAACCGTTGCATTCCTGGAGCATACATTGTTTTCTTGAACTAGAACGCGAACATATGTGATTGCAAGATACACGAGTTTGATGGACAACATCAGAACAGTCAAACCTAATAGTTGGATTGTAATGCATGAATCTAGCGATTGTACAATATATGATTATACCAAAAAGAAGATACATGAATAGTTTGTAAACATTATATGATGGAGTATGTTGATTGAATTGAAAATGCCAGTGAATTAGTAGAAAAACAAGGAATATTCAGTCATTGTATATTCTGAAGAGGCAGTGACTGCAAGTAATACAAGTGTTCCATTTCACGTGAGTGACGGCGGTAATAGACCAATGTACTGTCGATTAGAATGCAATAGTTGGAATAGGTTGCACATTGAAAAATGATTTATTCACTCTTTGCGCTTGAGGGTTTTTGAAGAATAGTTGATGAATGAACGAAATTCGTTCTGAAGCCCATTCTGATGCAGTGGTAAAAAGTCTGTTTCGATGCATTCAAGCTGTGCTTTTATCCGAGCAGTCTGGACTTTTCCTGTGCATATAAGGATCTTGCAAGTTGGCTTGGCAAGCCATCGTACAGTTTGGGCAGTCTTTAGCAAACATTCCTCGCTAAGAAATGGCGGATCGATAATCAGAAAATCAAACATGCCTTTAAGCGGTCGTTCACCATTTTTTTCATCAAGTGTCAATGGCTCATTGAAATCGAAAAAAACGAATTCGTCACCATACACATTGAATCGCTTGTCGAATTCAAAGACTGTGATGCTACGATTGGACAAGCCCATTTTCTACAATAGTACCAACAATTTAAATAATGACTTTTATAGAATGATTTGATTCAAACTGTCTCACTGTAACCCAACTAGTTAGGTCCTAACTATTGAATGTGATATGGATTGAATATCCAAATGTCAAGACCAACCTTTAGAGTTACAAACACAGAAGGCGAAGAAACACATCCAATGCGAGCATTATCAAAAGTTTCTTGAATCGACTCGTTAGCAAGCGTATTTCTGGTAGTGACATCATACCAGAACTGTGACAACTGCCAGTCTTCGATGAAATCGACAATATCGATCTCATAAACTGTATCTTCTTTCAAAGAAGTCAGTTTTTGTTCAGCCAAAGCCTTATCCTTCATAAAATCCTGAAGTGCAGCTAATGCAGCGCTAGACAGCATAAGATCGTCATCGGACTCTTCATGACGAGAGTCCTGGGCCATGACCGAGTATTGCAACCTATTGAATGGGCGATTTTCAGGAAAATAAAGAATGCAAATAATTGGGCAAAACACAGATTGTATTTGGCCAAAAATAGCAAACAAAATTTTGCAAACAAGTGGATCGGCGCAGACCGAAAAAAACAAGTTCAAGGACAAGATCTTGAAGTATTCAAGCATCAGCAAGCATCAGCAAGCATCGGCAAGCCTGGGAAAAGTTGTATTGCTATTCATGCATGTGAGTAGCAGTGTATTGTAGTGTTTTGCATAGTAGAAATATATATGGAATGTGAGAAAGGCCATGTCAGATACTGGCAATTACTGCAGAGGTGTCGGACGGGCAACTACCAATACATGAACACTAACATTCTGGCTGGGCTGTTCTTTCAACGTCCATTGACTCTATTCTTGTAGCCTACTAGCAGTAATTATCCGGATATGAATAACCAAACTCTTGCAGAAAATGCAAATCGGAATGGCATGGACTTGGATCCGTCTACAGTGACCCAGCAGCAGTCCGATGGTCATGAACAGTCAGTCTCAGTGCATGGCACTGCCACCCATACCTTGGAGCAGCCTCTTCATCCTATTTCCAACGGTGCGTCCAATGATAGTGTACTAGAAACTACCAGCGAACAAACTCCTATGGAACAAGACAGCTCACCACTACAGAAACTGGGTCAGTCCACCTTGCCTGCAGGACATGGCTCGAATCAGAATACTACCCAGAATGGTGTTGTTGTAACATTCAAGACTATCGACTCTGGTCCTGCTGCTGCCACTAAAGTCCTGACCCAGCAAACTCAAGAAATCATTATTCCCAGTTATTCGTCGTGGTTTTCGTTTGGCAACATTCATAATATCGAGCGCAAGGCATTGCCAGAGTTCTTCAACAACAAAAACAAGAGCAAGACTCCGCAGGTCTACAAAGACTACCGTGACTTTATGATCAACACTTACCGATTAAACCCTTCTGAATATCTGACTGTTACTGCTTGTAGACGCAATCTTGCTGGGGATGTGTGTGCTATCATTCGTGTTCATGCCGTTTTGGAACAATGGGGACTCATCAACTATCAGGTAATTGATTTGATTTATAGTACAGATTCAGATCTGTGATGGGTACATTATGTTGATGGGGTTTTTACTGATTAGGTGGATCCTGATTCCCGTCCCTCTGCCGTGGGTCCAGCCTTCACTGGTCATTTCCGTGTTACTGCAGACACTCCTCGAGGTCTGCAACCATTATTTCCCAATATCTCTATTTCCAAGGCACAGGGAGCTCTTCCTACCGGTGTGTCTGCAGCCACTTCACTTTCAAGTGCTGCTCGCGCTGTTTCAGAGGCAGATCATACTGGTGCTACACGTGGCCAGTTGCCAAAGACTCCGCTGGCACTTTCAAAAAACATTTATGAGCAAGATGCTTCTGCTACACTTTCCAAGAAGCGATCTGCCGAGACGGCTACAACGGGTTCAGAAACTAAAAAACCAAAGTTAGTATGCTCCACATGTGGTGTTGAGTGTACAAAGTCTCGTTATCATTGCACAAAATCTACTGTATTTGATATTTGTCCCAATTGCTACTTGGAGGGTCGGTTTCCGTCTACTTATTTCTCGGGTGACTTTTTAAAACTGGAAGATGGCACACTAAATCACGATTCAGAAGCGGCATGGACTGATCAAGAAACTTTGCTGCTACTCGAAGGCATTGAGCTGTTTGATGATAACTGGAATAAGATTGCTGAGCATGTTGGCACTCGTACACGCGATCAATGCATTTTGCAGTTTTTACAGCTTCCCATTGAGGATACATTTTTGGAGCGTAAGCAAGATTCTCTTGGTCCACTTCAATATGCTCGTGTTCCTTTTAGTGCTGCAGACAATCCTGTTCTTTCGCTTGCAGCATTTTTGGCTGCCGTGGTTCCTCCCAATGTTGCAGCTGCAGCTGCAGAAAGTGCAATCCGTAAATTTGAACAGACGACTGTAAGCAAACAAGACACCTCGATCAAATCCACAGATGATGCATTCAAAAATAACGTTGCTACACCCTCACTTACAACTGACTCGACTGCACAACATGAAGACAGTACAGCAATGGACACTACAGAAGCTGCACCAAAAAAATCTTCTACACATTCATTGGAGGTTGCGGGTGCAACTGCGCTTGGAGCAGCAGCAGCAAAAGCACGAGCCATTGCAGACTGCGACGAACATGAAATGCAGCGGGTTACACGACACATTATTGAAGTGCAACTCAAGAAGATGGAGCTGAAGCTACAGCATTTTAATGAGCTTGAGGCTATATTGGAACATGAACGGAAAGAGCTTGAAAGAGAACGTTTAAAGTTGTTTTTAGATCGTCTTGCACTTCGTAAAACCACCTTGCACTCCAAGGATGTACTCCCCAAGGAGGGTGCAAGCTTTTTAAATTTAGGTACAAGTCTTGTTACGGCTACTCCTGCTAGGTTGATTAATACGACATCGGGTGATGTGTCATTATCTGCAGGACCGGATGGAGTCATCACTCCGTCTTCCACCACGACCACAGCGGTAAATCCAACAAAACCCGATCCAAATGCTAAATTCATGACCATAACCAACAATTAGGTCTGCATTGATTGATTTCCAAAATAAACTGGTTTAAAAATAAGTTTGTATCCGATTATGCGTATAAAAAAGGATTCAAACACCATCAGTGACTGAGTCCATGTTTTTGAAACCAATTCAATAGTTGAAATATGCCAAGATTTAAAAGACTGCGTTCATACAGTTGAACTTTAGATAACATTCAAGCATCAGATGCTGCAATTTGATGATCGAATAGATTAAAGCGCTCGTAATGGAAATCTAGATTCGAGCCAAAACATTTACTCCTTGACCACGACGCAATGAAAGCCATGCACAAGTCGCCATTGGAACTGATAGTCTTGAGTCTGCTTGGTTTGATGGGCAGTACGATGCTGATGTCTACATTTGTGTCGGCCACTACTGTCACCTACAAGATGGCTCCTCATGAGCGAGCTTGCTTCTACACAGAGGCCAAGACTAAAGGGGAAAAGGTTGCCTTTTACTTTGCGGTAAGACGTCTTGCTTCCAGCACTAACATGGATGTTTGAGTAACTCAAGTGTCTGAGTGTGAGACATGCATTTATCAATGCCTGATGGACTCGACAGCAACCATCTTTGTAATGGCATATGGTTGAGCCATAAAGCATTCTAGGCTTGCATCTGATACTTGGTCTTTTGGATTCACTATATATATCCCACTCTGTATTCTAAGAATCTGCATTTTAGATCACTCTAGTCAAGTGTTGGCTGAATGTCTTGTGCAGTTCATTAAAAGCTTGAACATTGTAGATCATGATCTTGCTAACCCAACATCATTTTATACTTTGCTATAGGTTCAATCTGGTGGCCAGTTTGATATTGACTTTGAAGTGATTGATCCTCGTCAAGTTGTTCTTCTCAAAGGATCTGCAGAGCGACAGGGAGATTATGTCTTCTCTGCTCGCGAACCTGGCGAATTCACTGTCTGTTTCTCCAACACCATGTCTACCTTTTCTGACAAAACAATAGACTTTGACGTAACTTCAGAGCATGAACTCCCTGGATTTGGCACCAAGTCAAAACTCGCTGAAGCTTTAGGCCCTATCGATTCTTTGAAAAAAGATAATGTTACCATTAGCATTCGAGAAAGCGTTGAAAAATTGGAAGTTCGATCCAACACACTGTTGAAAACCATTAATTGGATTAGTCGTAACCAGAGAGAAATGCGTACAAGTGAGCATCGCAATTTGGCAATAGTTCACAAGATTGGAAGTCGGATCTTTTGGTTTGCAATTGGTTCCAGTTGCGTGATGGTTTCCATGTCAATTGCACAGGTCTTTGCTATCCAGACTTTCTTTTCTAAAGGTGGACGGACTCGAGTCTAGTCAATGCTCGGATGTATTTTTGAACAAGTTGGATCTAGCCACACTTTGCTTTCAAGAATAAACTTGTTTGACTATTTCCATATTCGTATTTCAACATTTTATTGTACAAGTCTTGTATTTACTCAAAATCTCGGCTGATGGCGTTGTTGGTGATACCACTTCAAGTTGAGTTTCTTATCGCTATAGAAAATATGGTAGCACTTGAGGGTGTAGCACACATGTGACTAGAAACCCACATGATTTAATTCGCGACCATCTGCAACAATGTGCAGCAAATACAGTAATTCAAATTCAACAGTATCACGGTAGTTCCTAACATTAGATTACGACCAACTTGAATTGTCTGTGTTTACCTCTTAAATATACAACTCTATATAGACCAAACATCGCATCCTACAGCGCGATAACAGAACCTATAGTGTTTCCATCACAGCAAGTCGTATTCAAGCAACGTAACAATGCCAAATAATGGTCGACAACAAGGCTACTCACCATATGGACTTACCCCTATCGAGATATCGCATTTATGCGACTTTGATCGTAGAACAGACCAAGCTTTGCTCGACGAGTTAAACGAAAAGTACCATGGCGTAGCAGGTGTGGCAAAACATCTCAAAACAGATATCAACACTGGTATACAACTCAAGTCCAAGTTTCATGGGCTACATAAACCATCCGGTAGAACTAAAGATACTGTTTCGCCAGACGTGTTTGGATCTCCCGAACTTTTCGTATTTGACGACTCTGTTAGACGAACAGTGTTTGGAGAAAACATTATTCCTCCGCCAAAATCAGAAACTATTTTAGAGATTGTGTGGGGAACTATTGTTGAAGACCCAATTTTGAAAATTCTTATTGTGGGTGCTGTGGTAGTACTATCTCTTGGTTCAGCCACATGCCCTTCAAATGGATGGGTAGAAGGTCTAGCCATTGTTATCGCCGTTCTCATTGTTCTCTGTGTCACTGCTGGAAATGACTGGTCCAAGGACCGCAAGTTCAAGAAACTACTACTTTTACAAACTGATAAACGATGTCGCGTCATACGCGGTGGCATTCGAAGCGAGATTTCGTCATGGGATATTTTGGTCGGCGATGTAATTGAACTAGTTGTTGGAGATGAAATTCCCGCCGACGGTATTTTTATTTCTGGAAATCGTCTAGTCATTGATGAGTCGCCATTAACTGGAGAATCCATGCACTGCAAAAAAGATGCAACTAGTCCATTCCTGTTTTCTGGCTGTCATGGTAATGTAGTATCGTTATAAAGTCCTTTATAAAACTGTTCATTGAGGTTATTCAAATATAATCCATGTTAATACAATCCTGTGCTCTAATTCACGCGCATGGATGGATTGCTATATATAAATCTTCTAAACTATTTGAATGACTGATACCTTATAGTGAGCGAAGGCATCGGACTCATGCTGGTTCTTTCAATCGGTGTTCGTTCTAGTGGAGGAAAAATTCAATCATTACTAAACGAAGCCCAAAACGAAGAAACACCACTTCAATTAAAGCTAAAAATAGTGGCCATTTTTATTGGAAAGATTGGTGTAGCAGCTGGAATCGTCACCTTCCTTGGCCTAGCAATCCGATGGGCAATTTTTTTAGCCAACAACACTCCCGTAGCACTTGGATCCTGCTCAAACAACAGCGGGTTTGATTCATCTACAATTGCACGCATTCAGTCCATTGCCGAGGACTTTGTTGTCGCCATCACGGTTATTGTCGTTGCTGTTCCTGAAGGTCTTCCATTGGCAGTGACGCTGGCTTTATCACTCTCTATGTTTAAAATGATGCGAGACAAGTGCTTTGTACGACACTTGGATGCATCGGAAACCATGGGGCAGGCAACCACAATTTGCACGGACAAGACGGGAACTTTGACATACAACCGCATGAGTGTTGTGCGCATTCTGGTTGGTGATCAGATTTATAGGGGCGAAGGATCGGGCGACAAAGGTGCCATTCCATTCTCCTCCAAAACACTACATGCACCGCTCAGAGCATTGCTCTGTGAGGGCATATGTTTAAACTCGACCTGCTTTATTAAAAATGACGACATGCTAGATGATGCTACAGTGCAGCCACAGTTTGTTGGGTCGCCAACTGAAGGTGCACTTTTGATGTTGTCGCGAAAACTTGGTATCCAATATAAACAAATTAGAGGCCAAGTGCCTTTGGTAGAAGAAGGTGTCTGGTCATTTAATGCTGAAAGAAAACGTATGTCGACGCTGATTCATCCTCCCAACTCCAACACATACAGGCTTTACACAAAAGGTGCCTCGGAAATTATTTTGTCGCTCTGTACAAGTATTTTCGATACAACACTCTTGACCCCTGTACCCATGAAATCCAGCGATGTGGCTCGCATTGAAAAAACCATTAAACAGTGGGCTACCGAAGGACTTCGAACATTTGCCCTGGCATACAAGGATGTAGCTGACTCTAACCTTTTGAAACAGCAAGATGATCCTGACACAGACTTGGTATTTATTGCATTGGTGGCAATTAAAGATCCCATTCGAAAGGAAATCCCACTTGCTGTGGCCAATTGCCAGAAAGCTGGCTTGGTTGTTCGGATGGTTACCGGTGATAATATTCTTACGGCCACCAAAATTGCCAAGGAATGCAATATTTTTTATGGAAATGGCATTGCGCTTGAAGGACCAGTGTTTCGAAACATGTCCGAGGAGGAGCGTATTGGTGTACTTCCCAGACTACAGGTACGTCAAGAAATCACGGTTCAAATGACAATATTTTAGATTCAATTTGGAAATATTAACTCGACATTATTACTCGGTAATTTTACACAAAATCACATCTGTGATTTTAATCAACGTTTAGGTATTGGCTAGATGCTCACCTAATGACAAATTTGAATTGGTATCGCTTCTTCGTCGGCAAGGTGAAGTCGTTGCTGTGACTGGAGATGGAACAAACGATGCACCAGCACTCAAAGAAGCAGACGTTGGGTTTTCTATGGGTGTCTCTGGCACGCAGATTGCACTGAATGCATCCGATATTGTTCTCCTTGATGACAACTTTGCATCCATAGTACAGGCTATAAGATGGGGCAGAAATGTTCTTGATACCATTCGTAAATTTTTGCAGTTCCAACTTGGCGTGAATTTGGCAGCCATTATTGTAACATTTGTTGGTGCGATTACTGTTGGACAATCACCTCTCAGTACTGTGCAGTTGTTGTGGGTTAATTTGATTATGGACTCATTTGGTGCCCTTGCTCTGGCTTCAGACGAGCCAGACGATGACATTCTCAATAAGCCACCCCAAAGTAGAAAGCACAGTATTATTTCGGTATCTATGATTGAGTATATTTTTGTTCAAACAATATACCAAGTGGTATGCCTGTTGGTTCTTCTTTTCATGATTGACGCGTGGGCTCCTGCAAGTTCTGTAGTCCATCCACCAGAGGATTTGGCTGGATATCCATCCAAACGAGCACGCACCATTCTTTTTACGACATTCATCTGCATGCAAATCACCAACCTCATCTGTGCACGGCAACTCAACAATGAGCTCAATATTTTTGCGGGATTTTTTCGAAATCGTATCTTTCTAGGCATTCTTGCCATAATTTTGATTATTCAGATTGCTGCAGTGACGGTCGGATATTCACTGTTTAATGCCACCCATTTAGACTTGAACGAGTGGCTCATATGTATCATCATATCGCTCGTGAACCTGCCTATCGTGTTTATAGCCCGTCTCGTGTCGAAAATGTACCATTCGTTTGATCATGGCAACTATCGCCGTGTTGGACTGGATGCGCAAACCAATGAACCAAAAAAGATCATTGATATGGATGAGGATATACCTCCTAAACATACGGCAGTTACTATTACTCCAAATCGGATTCAAAAAACAGCCGAAGACTTTGATTCAATGACAAGTAAGAGCCAACCTGTACAGGTTGGCTTGGATTCAGAACAGAATGTGGTGGCTGAACCCGTGAAGGACATGACACATACAAGAGCCATGTCAAATGATATACATGAAAACAATGAAAGTGACTTGGTGCACACGTCGAGTAGGGTTGAAAAAGTACACACCATTCAAATTGATGCGCCGTTGGTTTCCAAGGCTAAATTTATGGCAAGTGTAGAGTCGGTTCATTCTCAGTGGTCTAGAGAGTCGGAAACAAAACAATGACTTTGAGCAAAAAGCAAAAGCATAATCAACCTTGATTGCCATCTTGTTTGATCAATGATGAATATACACGCTTCTAAATGTCTATAACCTATACCACCTTTTATTTACAGCCGTATTCACATAAAATGGAACACTAAATAAAAATCGAGTGGATGCTTAAAGTAGCATTCACATCACAGTTCCAGTAAATCTCACATCTTGACACTTGTTTAATCTTAAACTCTTTACAAAACAAACGTGGAGTGCCCAGTATGGAAACAGAAATTGATAATGCCAATTTTTAATAAAAACGCAACAAATATGTAACTATTGTTTATTTCGGAAAAAATAGACAATCACTGCAAGATAAATACAAAAAAGCGTTCCATTCTACGTGAATGTAGCTATAATTGATTTTTAAATGGTTTCCAACACCTTGACTCGTCCTTGAGAGTTGGCGGCAACCAGAATATTTGGCGTCTTGCGCTTCCAACACATGGAGCTGACAAACAATGAAGGGTCTGCGTGTGGATTAGGTGCTCCCTATAAACAAGTGATTCAAGTACAGATGGTGAGATATAGCAAATCAAGATATTTTCAAATCATACAAAAGCAGCTTACCGTAACAGAATCAATCATGGAGCCAAAGTGGTGTGTCAAAACGGGCTTTGAAAGTTTTGAAAAGTAGGTATACACTTCGTTAGTCTCACTCCCACATGCAATAAACTCGCCATCACAGTTGACGGACAGTCCAACAAAGTTTTTCTCGTTTGTATGACCGCTATATGATCGTGCAAACACTGATTGAGATCGACCCCTGATGTCTGTGGAACTACCCGCCATAGATTCCTTTAGTGACCACAATCGCAAGCTGCAATCAGTAGACGCAGACACCATCTCATTATCATTCATAAATTTGACATAGGAAACGGCTTTGCGATGCCCCTTGAATACGTGCAACGGAGTGCTTGAATTACGCAGATCGTAGTAGTGTACATGATGATCAGCAGATCCAAAGGCAAGGTGATGACTGAAACTAGGATGGAATTTGACAGAGCATATGTTTGCTTTAGACTCAATCGTAAGTACTGACCGCTTTTGATTGGCCTGCCAGAGTTTCACTCGGGTATCGTCGCTTCCACTTGCAATACGCATGGGGTCGGTTGTGCTGAAATCTACCGACCACGTTCGCTTCTCATGTTCGTCTAGTGCTAACAAGGCAACACCCATCGAAGCATCCCATAGTGTTACAACACCTTCATAGTCCGAGGACAAAAGATATGGTTTGATGTAAGCATTATAGGACAAGCAGCTGATCTTGGATCGACTAGACATTTCACGAACAGGATATCTAGGAATGTTTTCAGGCCGTGCAGAGCAATTTGAATCATCCATTCCATTATTGGGTTGTTCGTCTGCTGCAACTTGATCCAATGCTGCATTACCATGCCCTTCATTGTAAGAAGTTTCTCCGCCACTGCCTACATTTGTCAATGCATCCATATCTAGTCTTTGTCGATCGCTGCGCGGTCGTTTCAATGTTCTCCCATGTCGCGATGACCGATTAATAAACCCGCCTGTATATCCTGCCAGCTGTCTAGGATCAATCACAACTGATGCGTACTCGAAAATTTTAATTTTCTTGCTTACACCAGCAGCAGCAAAAAACTCATCGTCCTTGTCAAAGTCAATCGAAGACACAATTGACAGCTGGCTTGTCACTACAATTTCGCCATATCGAGCTGTTGCCAAAGTTTTAAATCGAGTATATTTTGAAAATTTGGCTAGTGATGATGAGAACCTAGCAAGGTCTGGTGGTAGATCATGGCCTGCTGTGGATGGTCGTGCTGAAAAATGCAGTGTTGTGGCATGTATTAGTACACGACTATACACACTGCATTCATGAACGAGAATCAACACAGCTCGCTGATAGTATAGTTCGCAGCAAATGCAAAGTTTAAAGGTATTTTTGTAGCAAGACAATATCACTTACCGTCAAGTCGCCAATCAAAATAAACAGCCTGCAGATCTTCCATATGTACCTTCAACCGTGGAATACGCTGCGCAAACATTTCGCTGTTTGATAATCTTAAAAGATTCAATTTTGAAACCTCTGTAGATATAGTTGGAGGTGGAGTTTCAGAGTTTCTTGATGGAGTAGAATTGCAAGGTGGTGGACTGTCAATATGCTGCAAAGTAAAAACAATTCACTTGAATTAGCCACACATTAATTTTAAATGTATCAAAGGAAACATGTTCTTACTGAATGGTTTCGTTTCCTGTTCCATTGTGCTTGTATTATTCTATCCTGAGCATGAGAAGATCCAGCTACAGAATCTAGAGCCTCTTCTCTGATTGATATACGAGGTTCAGTCAATATATTTACATGTGAGGCGTTTAAATTTGATTCGGCCTCGGTGTATCCATTATTATCAGACTGTATAGTCTCCGTTAATAGCGGCAAATTTGGTTGGTTTTGTTCCCTGGAATGATTTAAAACCAGCATGCTCATAGCTGCACTACCTAATTCTGTCCTATTATCGGCCGCTGTAGTTCCTATTAAATGCAGACTGGGAGTATCTATGTTATCTACTCCCAAATTAGATTCACCTCGAGATTGTTGTACCGGATTGGTGTGATGCAAGTTGCATGGACCATCAGGAACCTGCGCATTGTTTCCACCTTTTGGACTTCTTATGTCTGCTTTTTTGACACGTACACCCTGCTGATTTCGTTGTCGGGATACGGGCAACTCAAGATCCAACAACTCTGCATCGCCTTCTTCTTTTTCCGGTGCCACCAGCCTGCTCACAATCTGCATATCTTCATTCAACTGTCGAAGTTGTGTCGTGAGTTCTGCCAAAGTCTAATGTTTAAATGTGATGGTAAAAAACGGCAAACAGTATATGATGACACCGAGTCATTCTGTTAAAGACTGGTGTGATCAACTTTACAAACACATCCTTGATTTCTACACCATCAACTTACGTTTTGCTTTTCCTCAATCGTTTTACGCAAAAAATCGCCAAGTAATTCAAGACCAGATAGCCGATCCATTACCTCGAGTTTTCTTTTTTGCTCAAGAAGGTTTGAGACCATGACATCAATTTCTATACGTTGTAAAATAAGAGTTAGTGTAGAATAACCAGGATGCCATACGAGTATAGCAGGAAAGACTCTGGTCCAAATGACTGGGTAATCAGGAAAATGGTATTTACCATATGTATTTAGTTTTGGTGATCTGGACCCTGTGGACGAGGAGATACCTCGCCTATGCTGCGAGTCTGAGATAATACGATTGACTAAACGTGGCAGTTGTGATTGTCAGCCAACCATTCAAAGTGCAGGTTTGAACTGGTTTACAAATACACTTGACTAGAATGTAAAAAATAAGATATAAAGACCTACGAGTAAAGTTTGGATATACTTGGGAGCTATCTACTGCTGCAGAGCAGATAGGACATTGAGGCTTGATAGAAAGATGCTGTTGAATGCATACAAAACTATTCATGTTTGCAGTGCCAAACGAGCATTATGTGGTTGAAATAAGATATAGTTAATGACGGACTATCCAAGTTGTTACCAAAACACCCTAGACTGAAGAATTACCAGAAACTATGTCCGCAAGATGTCATGTATGCTTCACGAATAACATCCAGACATATACGACTGAACACACAATCCAGTCAATAGTGTTTTTCGATTGTAAAATTACATGGCAATCCAGTGTGTACATCAGATTGAATCCCATAGGATTCAGGATCAATCGTGCCAATAGAATGAATAGTCAGCACTCAGTATTCAAGAAATGCAGTGCATGGCATATGTCACTGGTAATAACTGCAAAGAGCATAACCAGCTTGATGAATGCATCAGATTTACCAAGCAGTGCCAGCACCAAAGTCATCGCCAGCCTCGCTTGTGGGTAATGGTGAACACACTGCACGAAGGTCCGGTTGTAAAGCAGCCAACAATCCATCCGTGGTAGAGTTGGCATTGACGCTGTTGGTTCTTGCTGCAGAAGAAGCAATGACATTGGAAGAGCCCACTGTAGTGTTGCCTTCACTTATGGGAGGATGGCATGGGCTGCTCGGCATGTGGTTGTCTGGTAAAGATTGGTTTTGATTTCCAATAACAATTTATCGATCGAGCAACCGTTTCAAATCGGAAACTATTCATTTGAAACTCTAATCATACATTCATATCCACTGGAATATTACCAGCTTAACTCATTTCATTCCAATATCCAACTCATATCTCGTGTGAATCTGAAAATAAACTCAATCCCTTGATTCCCATATGTGTTGATTATATCAAATTGTTTGTAATGTATGCTATATCATTGTATGCTCTTCAAGCTAAAAAACAAACTCAGCAGTCAAGTTAATGCGAAAACCAATTCCTGACCCACAGTGTGGTCGATGAAACTGCATTCATAGCCGTCACCGTCATACTACGTGGCGATGTATTGGCCTGAGGTGGAGTAGTATCACTCCCATTATACACTGTATTTCCTAGTGTCTTGGTATCCGTATGACTCGATGTGGGCGATATGAGTGATATATGCGATGCAGGAATATTAGCAGCTCCTGACCTAATCCGGTCGTCTAGTGCCATGACAGATACAGCTTTCTCAGCCTCGACCTCGTTGAACCATTGCTGAAAGGGACCCATTCCTCCATATGTTTGTAAAAGCTCGCGTCTTTGAGGCGTATCGTAGTTGGCAACATGCGATTCAGTAGAAAGTAACGGCAGTTGAGTTCGAGTGTTTATTGTCAATTCGGACTTGTCATTTGTACGATCTTTAAAGGCAAGTAGAGTTGCACTGTCTGGTAAAATGGCTGGAGAAAGTAACGGTGTTGCTGGAATATCTTCAATATTTAGCGTGACATCAGAAGTAGATTTTGACAGTGCTGTGTTGGTATTCTCGACGTCAAGCTTCAATGCAGATTCTGTTTCAGCCTCATCTCGATCAACCGCATCACCTTGAACAGCATCTTTTGTTTCCAAAACAGAGATTGTTTCTTTAAACGTACTGGCAGAATGATTGTTGGTGGTGGATTCAACAGTCATATCTACAGGTATGGTATTTATCTGTTGAATGGCAGCGGGTGTTTGCTCATCCAAACAGGCATGTTCTGTTTCGATTGAAAATGGTTTTTTGGAGAGCCCATCAGCTATACTACCATCATTCACGTTCTGCTCCTTCTGAAAGAATGCAGTGTCCAACGGAGTCGAGTTTTCCAAATCAAACGTACTTCTGTCAGCGACAAAAGTAGATCGCTTTTGCATGGCTTGGATACGCAAGTCTTCTTTCAAAACACCAGAGAGCTCATATAATGCCATGTAAAATCTTCTAATATCCTTCCATTGGGCTTCGCGTGGGTCCATCATTCTTACCGTCTCATTCAAGGATTGAAGCAGTCCCATTGAAGAAAAGAACGATTTTGATCGAGAAATGACTGGCTGTTGTTGAGCTTGATTGTACGATAACATAGAGCCAGTCGCTGAAAAATGAGCTGCAGAGCTGGCTACACCAGATACCGTTGAAATTGGAGACTCTGGCTCATTAGCATCGTGGCTGTTGTTGACCACCAAGTCAGGCTCTGAGTTTATTTCAGCTGCAGCCATCATTGACGCAACACTGTCTGTAGGCAGAGCATTGATCCACTCAGCGTCATCAAGGACAACATTGTGAAAAATCTGAAGCCAATCAGGAATGACAAACACATCATGACTAGACCGCAACGCAGACAGCTTTAAAAGTCCCTGCTCAACATGTGCCATGTATTGAAGGAAACGGGGTGCGACTTTTCGACAAGTGAATATCATGTGTGCAACGACAGGAAATGTGGAAGTAGGACGAATGGGAATACCCAAATCGAATACAGCATTCAGCGAGTCTCGAGTAGCCATCTCGGCTTCTTCATTTAAATCAGGAGGTCTTTGGCGCAGCATCCATTGAAACAGCATGCGACCTGAATCAGTAGTAGCATTTGGACGCTGGCGTAAAGGGCCAATACTATTTCTGTTGGAATTTTCTGACAGAGCAGATGCCGGTTTTAGATTGGGTTTAGATACGACAATTGAATCATCTTCGCCAGAAGTAAAGACATTCACTGTACCACCAACAAGCAAATCCGTAATGCACGCCTCAACAAAAGTATGATTCAGCCCATAGCGGGTAACCAAAACGGGCCAAATAGCATCACTCATACCACCAAAGTTGACACCAAACGTAGTAGACATTGGAAGAATATATCGTCGTTTGATGCGCATCTCACGAACATCGTATGGATGTGCTAGAAATGCACGGGCCACATTATGCTCGGGAATATTAAACTCGGAGATGAGAAAATCAGCAATACGCACTGCATTACGATGGTTACTACGAAATAGTTCATAAAATGCATCCTCTACAAAAGCAAGAATGTGATCTTTTGGAAACACTTCAGTCAGAAAACTACGAATAGGGCCAAACCTTTCAGTCATGACTTTGGCGTCAATCAGTAGCGGAACAACTGCAGAAAATGAAAGAGTAAACCCAATGTCCAAAAGACGGTCCAGTTGGTGTTTTTCCCATTTGGTATCTCTCAATACACGCATCATGATTGCATCGTTGGCTATCTCAAAAGAAGTTCCACAGCGAGATGCAATATAGTAGGTCATATTTGCATCTGCAATTGCAAGTCGGCACAAACTCTCCCAAAGAACATCTGTATCACTTTTGTTGCGAAAGATGTTGATATTGAGAGCAGGAACATAAAGATGCTCCTGAACAATAATCTTGATGCGATTCATGTCGATTGGCTCACGACCACACTCTAGAATAAATTCGTCAGAGTCATCCATCCATTCCATCTTTTGATCTATATCTAAATAAAAACAGTCACGAAATAGCTTCAAAATGAGTCAAAATAGCAACGGGATACTGTGTTGGATATACTCGAACAAATGTTTGAATCAGTAAAAGCAATCAACATACCCATTGGATCAATGCCACTAATCAAAAGCCTATCGCCATAACGCCTATACCCATGGGCGACAAAAAACTCTGATGTACCGGCAGGAAGTGGAATGGTTCCATCAATACTATTGCGATACGCTTGTTCAATAAAGAATTTGGGTAAAAGTGCACCATACTGGGAAAGCGTCTCGGCAAGCTCAAACGACAAGATGTTGGGATTCATTGTGTAAATACGATGAAAAACGGATTCCGCCCCATAACTATTATAATCAACACATCAGAGCAATTGGCGTTCAATATGATTTTCAGATCGTGAATGAAGCATATCGACAATAACGACTACAAAATCAAGACTCACGTTGAAAGTAAAATATGACCTCTGATTACAGGTTCCATGCAGATGTGATGGAAAGCCTGGGAACAGCTCGATAGAGTTTTTATAGTTTCAGGACTATCAACTAGATACAAAAACACCTGCTGCCACAGTGCACTAGTGAGCCTGTTGCTCAAATCAGTAGCGGCATCATTATAGGGCAGGTTTTCATACAATCCATTGTGGGCTGCTGTATTTGAATTTGGAGGAGTCGGCAGCTCTTGCAGGAAAGCTAATGAAGCTGCTTTGGCTATAGAGATTGGAGAATAAAATGCTGGTAAATGGTAGAATGCCTTGTCTGTAACTGAATTAACAGGCAAATCAGCACTGGGCTCATCTTTGGGAGAAGATAAAGGCGACTTTTCAATAGATTCTATTGTCATCATGGACACATCTGCTTGAACATTACTGGCGTCGGCTGTTTTGTCTGTAGTGACTGACATGATGGGCGCTTGTTTATGTTGGCTGTAATCAATTAGTCGAGCCAATTTCGAGCTGCCAATTTTACTAATAAAATGGTTAGACTAATAAACAAGTCCGCTCTACAGGATAACTATAACTCGAGAGTAGATGTCCTTGCTAACTTGCAAAGTGTAAATGGAATAAGCGATTGACAGTGTATTACAATATCTAACATCACAACCCTGAAACCATCCTATTCTATTCAATGCAGGACGGGTTCACTATAAACCCATATATGAAAGGGTCAGGGAGTCCCGCACATCATTTACAGCCATACTCATGCAAATGAAACTAAAATACATAAACAGTTAATCTCATCAAATGATTCAATTTACTGAATACTGTTCTTTAAACTGTCGACTATTCTTTTGTCATGTTTACATAAAAACTGAATCCATGTTCACATCTGTTTCAGTGCATCTCACTTGTTCCATCTTCAACTCTTTTTTGATCCAAATCAAACATTGTGTGATTGGCATCAAAACAATTGTTGCATTCCCAAGACATGCAATCATTGTTCTGTTGAACTAGAACGCGAGCGTATCAGAGATTAGCATACATGAGTGTGTACAGAGTTGGATTGAAAACAGTTGAATTAAATAGATGGATTGTAATGGATGAGTTGAGTGATCGTACAATGTATGGCTACCAAATGAGGACAATGTCAGTTCAAAACTATAGTTTGTGCTACATGATGGATGTTTATTAAAGCGGTCGATTTGTAGTAGGATTACAAATATTCAACCACAGATTATTCCAAAAAGAAAATCACTAACATAAATATGGTGCATTTTAAATGAATACGGCTTCAAATTAAAGGACGGTTTTGCTACCATCAATTGTTTTTCTTCGTGAAACTTTATCCTTGTTAGGCAATCGTGATTCCTGTCCCTGATAATCAAAGCCTACATTATCTTTTCGATTTTCTTGTGTGCTGGGAAAATCCACTCGCCAAAATCCTGGAGGTGTTTTGGGTCGTGCACTCCAAAACCTGTGTCGAGACGAATTTTGAATTCGATCGCAAACTGGTTGTTGTGGAGTATTCTTGGCCCCGAGTTCTGCTGGCGCATGCAAATCAGCTGTTAGCCGATAATACTAAATAGTATATACAAGACTTTAATTAATTACAATGACAAATGGTTTGGGTGCGGAAGGTGTGATATTATATCTACAGACCAAGCCTGGAGTTTACTTACACCTTCGCAGCATGGACACGCCTCGCCATGCATTTGTTTGCGACGCTCTTTATCTCGCACCACTTCCTCATATGCAAACGAAGGTTTCGATAAAGCACTATTGTTTTCATGGCAAATGTTTATGGATCGAGAACCCAAAACTGTTACAGGAGTACACATTTTGGACTTTGAATCTGCTTTGGGTTTAGCAATCATTTGGTCCTTGTTTTCATCCGATTCGTTTTTGATACTGCCATGAGAATCTTCTAATACCGAATGTTGCTGCTTGTGGTGTTGTCGTGACTCGGTCATGTTTTCATTTTGAAAGGAATGATTTGATTCATTGAACTTGTGAAATAGAACGATTGGAGATCCTGGCGAAGAAAACAGTTGTTGCTGAGCTATACAGCTAAACCGTGCATCTTTTTTGGATGGCGTTTCAAAAAATTCAAGCATGTTACTTGCTTCAAAGTTTTGAAGAATGTTGGACGAGTAACATTCATCTACAATAATACTACTGGGCGGAGAAGTATGATCAAATTCGTTGGGCTGCTGAATACTGCATGACTTTGGCGAGTTAGGCGTCAAGTCCGATGAATCTACAATAGCCAGTTCGGTATCTGAATGCAAACGCTTTTTTGGAGTCAAGTCAAATGAAACCAGATGATCTATAAATAGCTAAATAAGCAACTCGAGAAAAACTATCATTTAAGCATTGCCTTCAATAGCCTCGTACCAATAAATTGTGAACCTGCATCGTTTATATTAATGGCGTTTTGAGAGATTGCAATTTTTATAGGCTCAGCAACGGTGTCATCTGTATATTGCGGATTGTCATGTTCAGAATACACTGCAATAGCGTCCTTTTCATCATTTATAATCGGCTGTTTGAAGGTCCCAACACGCTCTTGAGAAACCAGAGCCAGCTGCTCATTGAAACTTTTCCGGTTTTGAAGCATCTGTCGAAATATTCTGGGTTTAGAGAATGAGCACTCCTGGTTATCTTTAAACTAGTAGACAAGATGGATTATAATCATATTTTTGAAATTTAGATTGCTTACCTTGTGTTTTCAGCAGTAAGGTGTGCTATTAGATCATCTTTGGAAGTGCACGATTCATTTGCTGATACTGATAGTGGGTTCTCGTTGTGTACGATTCTAAAGGCCGTAGAGGTTCCAAATTAACATATTTTAGTTTATCGAATTTCATCAACATATACCAGTCAGACAAAAAAGTTGATCAGTATTCATTGCCATGATCCCAAGATAAACTATTAGAAATGACTTTATATTCTGATTAGACATGTATCCAGTACCCATGTTGTGCATTGTTTGCAGGCGATTGGTGGTCTATTTGATTCGGACATTGTCTCGGACTGTGTCCAGATGCCAAAATAGCTTGCTGATGACTGTTTCTTTCCGACTCAATCATGGCCAATGCATCGTTGAGTTTATTTCTTAACAAGTCATTTTCAGCCTCTACCACAGCCAACCGATCCATCAGCTTTGTCTGTATTTCTATTGGGTTTTGTTTTTAGAATGAATTGATTAGGTTGATTCTGTACAGCTTGTCGATTGATGTAAAATAAACAGCAACAATAATAAAGCAATGGACCAACTTTGCAGTTCTTGATGATGGCAATCTGCAAGACCAGCCAACAGCTGTTCAAACAATGTAGTCATTAGATTTGGATGCAACGTTGTGAGCGTAGATGGAGGGCTTGCAGCGTATTCATGTAAAATAGAAACTAAATAAAAGAGTCAAAATGCATGATAACTGGCCAATATCGAATGATTTCCACCAAATTATTGATCATTGTTTTTGGAATTTCTTTAGCTGACTGGTTTCTGGGTAATTGCATGGAAACAACTGTTGCATTCCTGGAGCATACATTGTTTTCTTGAACTAGAACGCGAACATATGTGATTGCAAGATACACGAGTTTGATGGACAACATCAGAACAGTCAAACCTAATAGTTGGATTGTAATGCATGAATCTAGCGATTGTACAATATATGATTATACCAAAAAGAAGATACATGAATAGTTTGTAAACATTATATGATGGAGTGTGTTGATTGAATTGAAAATGCCAGTGAATTAGTAGAAAACAAGGAATATTCAGTCATTGTATATTCTAAAGAGGCAGTGACTGCAAGTAATACAAGTGTTCCATTTCACGTGAGTGACGGCCTAACACCATTCCACCGTCACGTATAAGCCCTGCGCGTTGAAGTATTTGTTGATTCGTAGGTTGGGACTAAGATTAACAACATCATATTGGTTCTAACATTTATTGATGCATTCAATCTAATTTAAAATCACTATGTAGAATTGATTTTGAAGCCAACCCAGTCTTTCAATCTCGAGTGTCGAGGACTTTTGTTGAAGCATGGCATCAAGTGTATCTGTATATTCCATCACTGACATTTATTCTGGAAACAAGGGTCACCAAAACCTCGTAAATCAAAACACATTACGCTCTCAATGTACATCTGCACAGATCAACAATGCAGAGTATCCTTGTAAAGACTTGATCAAATCCACAAGTGATGGCTGTGCAACCCTAGTCAATATGGACACTTCTGAAATCAATATCGGTTCTGGAAATACTTGCCCTAATAGTCTCCATGATGGTCGAGTTTCAACACCAAAGCAGGACACACCAGAAGCTTCTCATACAGACTTTTCCATGTATACATCGCGGTTTCCAGAGTTCGAAGGGCTATTAAGGATGATGGACAAGCGTGTCAAAGAGGCTTTCAAGGATGGAGGTAGCATTGACATATCTGTAACGGCATTGTCTGCCCGACATAGACTTCGACATGTTCCATCCATAAGGAAACCACCTGTTTTATCCAGTGACATGAATGTATGTTTCTTGTATATTTGATTTAAATAATTTCATACTAGTAATTAGGGTTATTCATTTATACTTTATTACTGTCGCAGGTCCTCAATAAAATTAAATCGGAAATAAATGCAGAAACTGTGCTGGTAGGTAGTTATTGATCCTGTCCAGGATTCGTCATGATTTAATCTCGTGTTTTATTGACACTCGAACGATATAAGCATTGCTGACTATTCCGAGTTTAAATCTATTATATGATTTTAAATTGACAGCTCCAAGAAGATAGAGCAATCAACGAACGTTTAAAGCGTGCTCTACAGATTATTGAGCAAGAAAATAGAAAACTCAAGGATCGGGTGGATACACAGAAATGGCGGTTAAAGGCAAAATCTGTCTATTGCTAAAATAAAATAAATCACTTCATATAAATTTATTTCATCTCGCTATTCCCATTACTTTTGTGATAGTTGCGAGGGACTCAAAACTGGCCAGTAAATGAACACCAATAGTTTGACGAGTGACAGTTTACTGACTCACTTATCTAGTGATCCATTGTGCGTGAATACAGCAGTGAATTAAACCAGTGCATTGAGCGTGGTGGAAGGTTCAGCTTGAATGGGCACGGGAAACAGATGCTCCAGATAAGTTTGTTTGGAGGCTAGAAATGTATCAACCAAAAAGGAGTCAAAGTTGAATTCGACATCAAGAGGTACTTGCGGAACAGGTGGTCCAGCACGGTTTTGTAAATTATATGATTCGGGTTGAAATAGTTCGCTAGTGTTCAGCGGCTCTTGATCACTGGTCAAAACGACACCATGCAATGCAAACATATGACGAGACAAATCATACTGTCGTTTAAACCGAAATATGCAACCTTCAAACTGACAGGGTATACTACGATCTTGAATATATGACATGCCAGTCAACAACTCCAAATCATCCAAAGATCTTTTACGTTTTTTGCTCAAAGTATCTAGTTCAGTCTCATGTTTTTTTAAATGGTTGTTGAGGGTACGCTTGTGGGCAAATGCTTTGTCACAGTTTGAGACATTACATGCAAATCTCCTGATATTTTTATGGGCTACCTGGATATGCAAGTCTCTGCTCTTACGCTATCAATAGTTAAAAAAGATAGAGATACATAGTAGTAAATATCATGAGCTGGCATCATGTCCAATAAATAGCGCAAGAGCACTTACACTATAAAACACCTTATCACATCCCTCATGCCATGAGCATGAGAATAATTCATGGTCAAGATCGTGAATCTTGATGTGATTTCGAAGCAGCGTGGCTGTCTGGAACGACTTATTACAAGTGGGGCATACAGGAGTATGTGCCTTACGATTATGTGCCTGGAGAGCAGACCATTTTGGAAATGCCAAACCGCACTCCTCAAACCCACAAATATATTTTGAATCTGCTTCTGATGCATGAGTCAGCGAATGCAACTTGAGCTTGCTTGGAGTAGGAAAGCTCTTGTCACATTCAGCACAGGGGTAAGCCAGCTTTCCAGTATGTACCGACATGTGGGTTCGAAGCTGAGTATGTTTTGAAAAGGCAGCATCGCACTCCTGTTGAGGACACTTGAATGGTCGCTCAGCGCAATGTATAATACTAATGTGCCGGTTAAGATGATATTTGGTAGCAAATCTATTGGTACAGTCTGGATAAGCGCATAACCATGGCTTACGATCGGAATCAGACGGTGCATGTATCTGTGCATGTACTGCCAAATGCTCTTTACGGCGAAAGGACTTGTCACACTTGTCACATGAATATGGACGCTAAAGCGAATATAGCGTGCAAAAGAAATCGAATGAGCCAGCAAGTTGGCATCAATTGTAATGGCATTTAGTATACAACATCTCGAAATATAATCAAAAACAGATTGATACAAACCTCTGTAGAGTGAGAAATCATGTGTCGGTTTAGCTTTCCTATTTTTTGAAAGACACTACCGCAGCCCTCGAACATGCAAGTGTACAAGCCTTTTTCAAAGCTGTAGCAGTGATCTAACGGTTTATGAAACGAAGCATCCGTGACGATGCATGTTTCTGGACAAGTGCGATTACTCGTTGAATTACTCGTTGAATTACTCACCGAGTTGCTCGTTGAGTTGCTCATTCCAATTAAAATAAAAACACTGAAAAGTAAACGATTAATGAGTGAAAGTCACATGATTTGCATTCGCATTGAAAGTCAATTTCATGCAATTTTTGTCCAGACTCAAATCAAGACAACAGCCGTCATACCAGCGCAACAATCCAGTCGACAGTTATTCTCTTTATAAAACAACTTTAATACTGTATAAATGGATCGTTTTGCATGTTACGCCTGTTCCTGTCTTAACATCACTGTCTTTATAGTGACAGAATCTGTCGAAGCAATGTCTCGACAGATGCCTGCCATGATGGCCAGTATAGATATACCGCTGACTGGAAACTATGTTAAGCTGAGAGAGTTTCAGCCTATCTGTGCTGTAAGTCTAACGACTTGCATGAATGTCTGTTTATACTATTCCGTGCACATTTCTGAGGCTTGTTTTGTGTGGATCATTTCTGGTTTATCGTGGTCTCGACCCAAAAACTCGTTTGGGATTTATGACCAAATATTCACATCTAGTTGACTACTTCAATCTCTATTATTGATCACAGCTATCTATTAATGCTGTACTGACATGATCACTCTGATTTTGCGTTGTTTTGCTTGACAATTTACAGGTCTATCCCTTGTTCCGATCCACCATTGCTGGTTTGGACCGAATCGTTAGAGTGACATGTCTTAATTGCCAGACTCTTGTTCTTTTTTTCTCTGTAGTTCAAGAAGAGGATCAACTTGTCAGACTGCAGCACCAACGACGTCAATCTGCTTCACAGTTATGGCTAGAGCCGTTGCTCCCCGAAGACAACATTGTGATTTTGGGTGATGGCATGATTGTAAGTACCTGTTTGAACCGGTTTTTGGATCATCTACTATGATCAGTTTTTACTTAAATTTGGATTGTTTTAAATTGGAGCCTATATCTAGACTAATCAATTCAATCATTGTTTCCTCATTTTATCTCCATTATTATAGCCTGATCACGAGATTGAAAAGGCTAAACTAGATCCTTTTTACTCCCATGGATTTCATATTATTATCGACAGCTCTAGATTTTCATCTCGTGCTGCTCTTGATTGCTTAGAGAAGCTTTCGCTTGATGCTTGTTCAGATCCCAGAGTTTCCAGGCAGCTAGATTCAGCGTCAAATGCATATACCAATGAATGTCTAGCTGATGGTGAGGCACGCATCTCAGCATTTCGTGATACAGTCTATGCAGAATTGGAGGAACAGAAGCGCCAAACTTTAAATCAAAAGAATATTTTGCTTCGCCAATATACGGTTTCAAAGGCGTTACTGATGGACAGTGGCCTTTCCTTTTCACCTGTATTTGCGCAATCATCGCTTCAAGATTCAATAAGTGCGTTGCAATCAATAGACAGCCCTCATTCCCAAGAGACTATGCCAAAGTCTGATGTAGTTGAAGGCAAAATAGGATCTCCAATTGACCCCAAAGCATCATCGTTTAGCACTTCATCAGCCATATCAGATGGTCTAAATGCATCATCTCAAAGCCAGACACAAGCCCGTTCTCCTGATACAGAATCGACTTTTAAAACAAAAGCATCTGATCTTGTGTCTGACCCTAATGCAGTTTCTGGGTCATGGCGGCCCCCTCTTCCAGATTCTTCTGGTTTTCCTGGGACATCAATACAAACAGATCAAGTACTGGCTATTGAAAATGATGATCAAGACGAAGATCTTTTTGAGATGGAAGGCGTCGCAGCACGACCTGTCACAAAATACACACTCCCTGCTGATAGAAAAGTCAATATCATTCATTCTAGTAAGATTGGTTTTTGTACATTTTAAACAAGACTGATTGTATAAGATATCTAAAAGTCTAATACGAGCTAATCTGAAATGTTTAACCAACTTTTTTGCCACATTCAATTATGCATCACACTCTTTGGGGTTACCAATACTACACATTGTAGATTATCGATGGAGGCATCGCCAGCAAGGACCATCGAATATGTCCATATCACTCCCAATTAAAACACCAAACTATGTACAACTTTCTCAGCAAGATCTGGATTTAATATCTGAAGAAAAAGCAGTCGCAGAGCTAGCGCATCTTGAAAACAAAGGAGTTGTTGATGGTGTTGCAAGGGATAGCAGTTCAATTCACCAGTCAAACTCAGAACACACATCAACTCAGCAGGAATCTAATGAAGAGAGTGATTGCGATGAATCAGAAGTAGCACCAGCCTTTGAACCACCGCATATTTTGTCTGCGCGGACCTATGCTGCAGATTCTTTTCTAAGCTCAAGACCTTTTACCCGCAAGTTCTCTGCCTTGTGATGAATACATATTATTTTTAACAATGTAACATGAAAAGCATCACAGATGCGAGTTTAAATGGATGGTACTTGATAGCAGCTTTATTGTTGAATCATAAAGTGTGGGGTGTTTATTGAAAGCACAAATGTGTTAGGAACAAACCTCAATCTTGAGTGTATCACCACTGACAACATCATAATACGCCAACTCTTTGAGATCGTCTTTGAGAATCTCAGTACGACCATCTACAGCCGAAACCCATGTCACCATCACATTTGCATGATCAGTATGTAGGGTATTGATCTTGAATAATCGGATCAGCAGCGGTTTGATGGCTCTGACGGTGATTGTAGCAGGGAATTTCTTTTCAATTATACGACCTGATTCACAATGATGTAGAATGAGTTTCAACAGTCTATCCTTGAGAGCATTGGACAATAGTGCGGTAGGAGCGAGAGTTGGAGTGCCGTGTACCTTGCAAAGCGCAGTATATCGAGGATGAATCGTGTCAAACAGACTAGGATCAGATGACAGAGCCAGGGCTTTGGCAGCCTCGGAAAGGTAAAATAGCTCACCATTGAGTCGGTCGCGATCAGAAACTGTTGATCCATTAAGGAGAGTAACGCGTTCTAGTCTGCCAACAGCAATCCAAAACAAATCTGAGCGGGTGTATGATACCAGATTGCCATTGGGTTTAATAGTTTGAGCATGTGACTGTTGTTCCTCTTGGGTTGCAATGGTAGTAATGGGATTGCGTTTGATTCGCACATCCACCAAAGCCGGATAAGAATTGAGCGCATGGATTGATGACCAAGAGTCGATCAGATTGTTGTTGAGAGAAATAGCAGTCAAATGAGCAAACAATGGCTCAGAGGTAGTAAGGACATTGGGTTCAATGACTTGAAACTTATTGTCGGATAGATTCAGAGTCTTTAGACTTGCAAGCTTTCCTAGACGCTGAACATCCGACCATTTTGAGAGAGAATTGTTTTCTAGATTTAAAACAGTAAGATGATCAAGACCTTGGACAAAGCCAGATGCAGTAGTTTGAAGTGACAAAAGTATATTTGAACCAAGATAGAGTTCATTCATGTTGGGAAACCAAGACACGATCCGCTCCAGCTGCTCAAAACATATCAAAGTAGACATGAGAGTCATTTGAGTGATCGAGGCAAAGACGCATGTCAAATCGACAGTGTCGGATGCAGACACAGATGCAAACCGATTGCCAGAAAGTCGTAATGACTTGAGTTTGGGCATCTGGGCCACAATCTCGGCCACAGCAGACCAGCTGGACAGCAAGTTTCTGGACAGATCCAAATCCACTACAGACGCACAGGACTGACGAACAGCATCGAGTTCCTGTTGAGTGGAACCACAACAGGAGATACCCAAACCAGCAAGTCCAAGCTCATGAATCAGTCCCAGTTTACTCAGTCTGTCTTTGATCTTGTCCCATCCCACAGTTTCAACAACAATAGAGTGATCTCCACCAAATGAAATTGTCCCATCGACAGGCTGGTCAGAATGGTATTTGCGAGTCAATGCTAGAAGGAGAGATTGTCCCTTTTGGATATCAGTCTTGGATGACAGAATAAACGATCCTGAGTTGAGCAGTGGTGCTGATGCATCAGCAGACTGCGTAGTAGTAAAGTAGGTTCGACCATTAAAAGAGCCAGTATGCTTCCCTCTAGCAGGATCATCCCATTCCACCCCAAGCCAAAGACCGGGTTTGCCATCCACACATCCAACATACAAAACAGTGGCCGGCTCATCTGCAACAAGAATACGATCTCCAACGGAATAGAGACTGTCACTCGTTGCAGCAGTGCTAGTGTATGAATCTGCTAAAAGCATATTGCTTTGTAGATTCAAGAATATTAACAAAAGCTATTTTAAAAGTCAATCCCATTGGAACTTGATGGAATACTCTGGATCTACTCACCAAGATCGGGCTGTTTTGTCTAGAGAGCCCGATGTTGGCTGACTGATGCGAATGGCTTGTTATTTCAACTTTCCTTGGAATCAATATTCAACCTTTGTCAAATGGAAGACGATGTTAGCGATGTAAGTGACGATGAAGTCAAACCTGGTCTCTCTGAGTCTGTCGATGTCAAGAGTCTTGCTGGTGATTCTGACGATGAGTTTAGTCTGGACCACCAAGATAATGCTGTCTGGCTAGTCAAAGTCCCCAACTTTCTAGCTGAAAAGTGGATGCAGATTGGTTTCACTCATGCTGGAAAGGACCTTGGCCAAGTCAGGATTGATAAAGAGTAAGCCCTCATACCAGCTCTTTAGATGAAACAACCTGCTACAGCTCATCCCAGTCACTATCCAGTCTACTTGCTTTTGATTCTAACCCAACCTTTGCTTTTAAAGATCCACCATGCAAGGAAACAATCCTAAAGTCACCCTTCATATCCCCGATGAGCCTTGGTCTGCAGATCTTCCAAAAAACTATAATCTCAAGTTCACCAACTTGGCACCTAAAAACGAATATGTATTTACTGAAACAAGTCAGGGCCGAGCAGTGGGCATTGCTGGAATTGTTCAACATGAAGCCACGGTCAGTCCAATGGTCACTGATGCCACGCATAGTGCTCACTACCAGCGCATCATGAAAAAGAGAACCACAACTGCTGCAACCCCAAGTCGCGTCGTCAAAATGATTGACGAGAACAAGACTGAGCATCGTAGACTCATGGGGTCTGCTTCGTCTGATACTTGGAACGCTGGTCTCGAACATATCAAGGTAGTGTTGCACAATGGTTGGGTTTTGCTACTAGATTTCATTTTCCACGCACTCAACTGCTTGAACTCGATCGTTTGTTGCCATTGTAACCTACTGGTCATGCTAATGTTTTTGAATTACTGCTACAATCGTCGACTTGTATAGCAAAAAAAGTCTTCCAAATCTTTAGACAAGCGTGAACGTATGACTCGGAGTGATCTACTCAACGTACTATTTCCCCTGTTTAGTGGGTATCCATATTGGAATTTCAAAGGCTTGGTTGAGCAAACAAAACAACCTCACGCTTGGCTAAAAGAAATTTTGGCTGAAGTATGTATTTTGAACAAGCGTGGTCCTTACACTGGTATGTATCAGCTTAAACCCGAGTTTGTCCTGGGAGGCCAAAAACCGTCCAATCGACCAGAAAAAAGCACATTGGGCTCCTTTCCATCTTCAACCTTTTGAAGTTGGATCCAAACCCTTTACTTTCAAAAAATCAATAGCATCGATACTATTATTTTAAAATATCATTCTATTTGGAAAGTTCAATTGGAACCAACAAGGTCTGCGGATGTATTGTATTGATCCCATAATGCCAAGAGCATAGCAGGTGTTTAATTTCAATCAAATAAATTCAAATAGTCTTCATATCAAAATAGTTTATTGCGTTGCCAACAATCCACTCGGCCAGTTTTTAAAAAGTGTGTAGCTAAGCAGACTGCATCGTGGAAAGAAGCTCATCTCGATGCTGGGTTTTAAAACGATATGCATCTTGTAGGTCTTGCTCCATCATTGCCAACTTTTCCAATTCTTTCCTACTACGATACACTCGAGCATCAAACGCTTGTCCTTCTAAAGCCTGTACAGCACGGAATCCCTGTAACGACAGCAAGGAAGATTCCAGACTAGTAAATACATTGGATAGATCCTTTTGGAGTACTTTGGAGCGTGACATGTACCCACCAAGAGTAACACCAAGTCGTTTCTCCAATTTTTGAGCCTTGATTGCATGCTGTTTCATGGTTTCGCGGTAGGCATCTAGCTGGGCTTTCAATAGGGTTCGGTGATCTGATGATGAAAGACTGCTACTGTTAACATAGGTAGACTTGCTAGGATCATAGACAGAAAGAGAACTCAAAGAGTCGTGTATGGCTGCAAACTCGTCTGGATTTGGATAGCCCGTTGCAGTGTCGGGATGAGAGTCTGATACATGCTTGGATTCTAAACTCTGTCGTATCATCTCAATTTCTTCCTGAACAAGTTTATTGGCTTTGGTCAGCAGATCCAAGGAAATCTTTTCAAACTTGGGTAATACGCCTGATTTTTGCAGAGGTGGCTGATTTTGAGATGGATACAAGGTGATATCACGCTGAAGCAGTAGTGCTTTTTCTTGTCGAATCAAATCATCACATGAATCAGGTTCTACAATCCCATCATTTTCAGAGTAAAGCTGCTCAAGAAGCCTCAGTGACACAACAGGTCGAGGAAGATCACGCTGTACAACCATAGAACGTAGTTGTCGCTTTATGTCTGCATCTTGCTTGCGTTGCTCCATTGCGCGGTTTAGCACATCCTCGGTATCTTCCTCCATATCCATACCACTAGCATCCGCTGTATTAAAGTCTACATCGTCGGAATCAGAATCAGATACTACAATTTCAAAATCGTTTTTGGGTTTGGGAAGACTTGCAAAATGCTCAGAAAGCTGCTTACGAAGCATTTCCTGTTGCTGGCGAAAAGCTTGGGGAGTTTCACCACCACCCATTCCACTGAATTCTGATCGCGGGGTATTGATTCCCATTTGATCGCGAAGCGGTGTGTGTCCAAAAAGACCACCCACAGTAGCATTGGAACGAGGTGTACCACCAACACTATAGGCATCGGATTGACCAGCCGCACCACCTTCCTGATTATGGCGGGGAGTGAGGTTAGCAGCAAGTGGATTGGGCGTGGCTAAAATACTACGCTTGGGTGTAGCACCAGAAAAATCAACATTGCCCTCTAAATCTACTGTTCCTCCAAGAAGCGGGGTCTGTGACTCTGTCATTGCGCGCAAATTACGAGCCTGAAGCATGAGTGAGTCTTGGCTTCCAGCAGCTGCTCGTGGAGTACGTAATGGAGTTGGAGCACGGAAGGTAGAATAATCGCTCAATAGCGATGAGCTGCCATCTTCGCCAGATTGTACAATGGCACGCACATTCTCTCCAGCAACACCCATTTTAACAATTTCTTCAAGTTCAATCTCGGATACTTGAGGCGCAGGAAGAAATAGCTTGCCACGAGGAGTCATTTCCAAAGCCTTCAAGGCTCGTAAAGCTTGAGGAGGAACATATTCGCCTTGCTCTTTCTTGGTTTTTTGACGCTTAAAATCCTTTTTGCGTTCTACCTCTTCAATCTCCATACGACGTTTGCCTTCGAGTTTGGACAACAGCTCGTTGGTAAGATTGGTTTTTTCAACCTTTTCCCGTGCAATTTCATCATTGATGTCCCAAAATCCAGCAGGTTGAGGCTTATAAAAGGGAATATCGGCATTGTAGTTCATGCCATTGAGTTTTTTAAATACTTTGGTTTCGATTCCAGCCGCTTTGAGCTCTCTACGCTTCTGTAATGCCGTTAAGCGGCGAGCTTCTTCTAGCTGCTTCTCACGAGCTTTGCGTTTTGCCTTTTTTCCCTGAGTGTTGGCAAGACGTGCACGAGCTTCTGAAAGCATTTCCTTTTCTATTATATTATTTACATTAAAAAAATCAACATACAGTGATGATGGGTCAAGGCAAAATACGATCAAGCAATAGAAATCAAAATTACAAGTACCATCTTCGTCCATATCCACTGGATCTGGTCGTGCAGGCTTGGTTTCAGGCTCAGGATCAATTTCTCCAGGACGAAGCTTTCGCACATCATCACTGTTTGGACCACCCTCCTGTACAATTAAATAGATATTTCATCAACTGGGTCAAACACAGATCTCATGGTTGGTTAGTGATAAATGGCCAATTACCTCATCTCCAGCCTCGGCTTCATCAAGAAGCTTATGATATCTCTCCAAACACTGAGCTGGAGTTCGACCAACAATCGGAGCAATAGTTCTCCATTGTGTGGGCATAAGCTTGGCAAGATGAAGCAGTTTTTCATCTTCTTCTTTGGACCATTCCGTTTTTTTGATGGACGGATCTAGCCAATCGAACCTGAAATGGATTACAAATATCAATGACTGTTTTCGAAATTCAATTTAAAAACATGTATAGATCTGGCTATAAGGGTTAGATGGGATCTGCCTACCATCGGGCCTTGCACTGTTTTGGTGTTTTGCGAGTCAAAAGGGATGAAATTCGAGCCCATTGGTTTTTGCCATATTTCATGACAGCAGCCTAAGGATATAAAACAGTGACAATGTCAGACATTTGGAGCATTCTTACCCAGCAATGTAAATGATTGGAATAGATAGAAACAAAGCTCGGATCATGAGAATGAATCACTTGCCTTGAGGATTTCATCCTCAGTGTTTTTCCAGACACCACCCTTAATCAGGATACGCATTATGTATCAATGAGTTTAGTCAAGGATGCAGCAGTAATGTCTGAATAAAAGCTAGGAAACTACAATGCTGATATTGACGCTGATTTACTTTTCAAGTTTGCAGTTTTTATTTTTGGCCAAAACACAGCAATTGATTTTGGCCAAAATCAATTGCTGTTTTAAAACTTCATTGACAGCTGAAGCTATATGAATAACGAGTGATATTCTGAAACGCAACAGACTCGATCTGTAGCTGACAAGAGTCGATATTTTTATAATTTACAAACGCATCTTTATTTGCAAACACAAGCTAGATCGACAGCCAAACTTGGCTTGAGTAAACGAGTTCAACTTTTAATTCGATTTGCAAAGTAGAATTGCACCAATAGATAAAACTTGCATTGTAAGATTGACTTGTTCATGTTGCAGTTCTTGGCAGTCCAACGTCTAAACTGGTCTTGTTTCGCGTGTGCAAAAACAGTGTTTTATCTGCAAAGGCAACGTTGCTGGTTCAAACCAACGCACTTTTGACCTGGGCAACACTAGATGTACGGATGATTTCTATCTGTAGTTACTTTGTAATGCACATGTATATCAGGAGTTTCATTTTGATGTACATTCATACTCTTTGTTGTATTCCCCCTGGCTATTCTTTTTGATAGCATTTACTGGACTTGTGCTGTCGGCCATCTTTAATATTTCTGATACTTGGAGTATATTTGGCTCAGAATTTATGTTTTCATGAAATATACACTATCTCTACTACTGGAACTTTTATCTAGATTACTAGTGCTTTGCAGCATATAGTACTTGGACTAGTGATTTCTCCTGCCTGATTTGCATGCACTATGGAATTGATTGTGGCAAATCTAATACAAAGATACTAGACGAAATTCCAGCAGATCATATCACAGGTTCATGAGTCTTAATTAGGGTATACTATATCCAAGATGTTCCTGAGCTTGCTGGGGGCTCTACATGTGTTGAATAGCATGTCTATTGTACTTTGAATCTATTGTTTCAAAGAATTATCTATAAATCGAGACACTAACTATTGCCCATGTATATGCTCAACCAGAACTTGCAAGGCTTGTTTTTAAAATCAATCTCAACAAATCATAGTACTATCAAAAGATATTTCATCAAGCACATTAATATGCACGCCGGTTCACAAAGTGGTAGGATCAAACTTGACTATTTTACATCCGCATTCACGTAAAATGGACCACTTTCCTATTTATCCTGCAGTCATTATTCTACTTTGGAATAAGCAATGGTTGACTATATGGTGTGCTTTCCTATTAGAAATTGGCTTGAATAGACAATCAGTCGCTCCAAACAACATCCATCATGTAGCACAAACTATAGTTTTGAACTGACACTGCCCTCATTTGGTAGTCATACATTGTACGATCACTCAACTCATCCATTACAATCCATCTATTTAATTCAACTGTTTTCAATCCAACTCTGTACACACTCATGTATGCTAATCTCTGATACGCTCGCGTTCTAGTTCAACAGAACAATGATTGCATGTCTTGGGAATGCAACAATTGTTTTGATGCCAATCACACAATGTTTGATTTGGATCAAAAAAGAGTTGAAGATGGAACAAGTGAGATGCACTGAAACAGAGATGTGAACATGGATTCAGTTTTTATGTAAACATGACAAAAGAATAGTCGACAGTTTAAAGAACAGTATTCAGTAAATTGAATCATTTGATGAGATTAACTGTTTACTATGTATTTTGGTATCCTTATTTAATGTTTTGTTTTATGTGAACACGGCTGTATTATCTCTACTCATCTCTTGTTACGTTACTAATTAGATATTCACTTGACCCACTACATTGTTCTGTTTATTTTCAATAGATTCACAAAATGAGGATTCTGGCACGAGTGGGTTTTCAGAAATATCCTCATCAGAGGTATCGTGGATATCCTGGTACTGTTCGCTTCCAGGTACATTGGAACTCCATTATTACTACCCATTATCTCTAGTCTTGTGACTTTCTATACATTTTAAACTAAAAGGTTTAGAGTTTGATGTATAGACAGTTGTGAATTTAACTTGCTACATTTTTATTAATCTTTAGAGCACGAATTTTTTCTCGAGATTCCCGAAGAATATCTAGAAGATGAATTTAATCTTGCTGGGTTGAGCTCAAGCGTTCCATTGTACAATGAAGCGCTGGATTTAATTTTAGATCTGGAACTAGAATGCTCAGATACAGATGATTCAAATAGCGCAAAGGTACCACAGCAGCGACAACAATACAATGCGCATTTGAGAATGGTGGAATCATCAGCACAAATTTTATATGGACTAATACATGCGCGTTTTCTTCTCACAAAACCTGCTTTGGTCAACATGGCAGAACGGTTCAGAATGAAGGATTTTGGCCGATGCCCTAGAGTTGGATGTGGTAAATGTGGTGTAGTTCCGTGTGGTCTTTCGGATATCCCAGGGGTTGCTACACTTAAAATGTACTGTCCTCGATGTGGCGACTTGTATAGTCCAAAAAAGGTAACGTACTAGGAATATGGGGTGCTATGGTTTAGCCATTGGATGTATTTTGATTTGAATGTTTAGCGGATTTAACTGACACTACTAGTTTGATTTCAGCCGAGATTTCAGTCACTTGATGGTTCAAGTTTTGGCACATCGTTTCCATCATTCCTATTTTTAACCATGCCACATTTAGTACCACCTGTTCGAATGGGTGTCGAGACGGAGCAGGGGTATATTGCACAAATGAATACAAATGAGCACGAGCGTGCAGCATTGATACGAGCACGAGAGCATCCAGTTTTATCGTCTGATGAGAACAGCGAGATGTCAGAGTCGTCAGAATCAGAATCAGAAGACGAACAGGAGGAAAACGATCGATCCGAGAAAGATATTATGGAAAACGATAGTTTTGCGATGCAACGTTTGCCAGACTATTGGGTTTATACTCCGAAAATCTTTGGATTTAGGATCTCCGAGTTGTCGAGCACTGGACCTCGTTTGGGATGGTTACGATGGCGCTCAGGATTGCCAATTCCTGGTAAGCGACATCACAATGAAATGGACAATAATTTAGCGACCCATCAACGACCTGCCCATGCAGGGAAACTCGTGGCACCATCCTCTGGAGTTGCCTGCACAGCTGGACAAGCCAACTACAATGGTGGTAGTGCAGTTCATCCGCAAAACGTAAATGCTTTGGAATTGGGGCAGTTGAAAATACCAATGGATACGAATGGATCATCTTGGACTGTAAAGTCGCACACGGAGTCCAAAGAAGCTTGAACAGTTTTTTACCGCCGTATTCACGTAAAATGGAACACTAAATAGGGGTACCAAAATACATAATAAATAGCCAGTCTCATGGAATGGTTTCCACTTAAATTACTGACAGAACTGTATTCGGTAAAGTTGGCTAGTATTTCTCGTAGGGATATTGTCATTCAACTAGAGCATGAATGTATCTGTAAGCTTTAGGACACAAGAGTTTGTACGAATCTGAGAATGGTTGAATCCAATATTTGGGTTCAAATTTGGTGATTGTATAATATATGACCAAGAACAGTGTTCAAACTGTTTATTGAAGAATTGAGACCATCAAAATTGGGGCAGTGCAGTCAATTTGGAATAGGAAAGCATAGCAGGACTGTTTATTCTGGATCAGTGCAAGACAGGAGAGTTGTTTAGTGAATACTGCGGTAAATTAGTTTATTCAGAACCCTCCGGTATGTCATCAGATTCGAAGGGCCTGAATTCCAAGTATTCATCATGTGATTCACAGTAGGCGGAGGGAAAGCAGTAAAGAGTGTCATGTGTGAGCAGCAGTATTTAGTTGGAAAACTGAATGATCAGCACATGCCGAGTATTGTACATGTATGATGAATGGTCTGGGAACTCACAACTAGTATTAGTAAAACACTCCACCCTTGATGGTGTTTTACTAATAGATTGTCTACTGGTTTGAATGACAGAAGCATCGATCGTGTTTCCAATACCGCGACCAGCTTACAGGTTACCACTGCAGTTCTCGATACCATCCAAGTAGAATCTACTTTATAGTTTTCGACACCATCCAAGTAGAATCTACTTTACAACATTTTATTTCAACTCCAGTTTGAGAATGTTCAACGTGCAGTAAATTAGTGCAAATTGCTTCACGAGACTGCTGTATTTTGGTACCCTTTTAGTGTTCCGCTTTACGTGAAGACGGCTGTGATGTGCATGATTTTAACTTTTTAGCCTCGACTCGCATCAACCCTTGACTTGCATTCTAATCGCATCTGCTTTATACTCTCAAGTCTCTTGATATTCCACAAGACTCTTACTGTAGTGGTTAAACATTAGTGTCAGTATTCTACTTGCTGATCTTGACTGCCCCTTGCACTTGCACTTTTAAGCTGTCTGGAGTGTTTGGCTTCAACTTGCATATTAATGTCTGGATTAAACCTACTCAATCCTTTCTTATGTTCATGCTTTTTAAAGCCATCTTCTGCAATATTCATGCTACATTATAATCTTACTAGAATCAGATTGTTGCTGATTTCTTCTAGTTCACAGCCCTGACTTGGATTTACAGCTGTATTCACATAAACAGAACTTTCCTATTTATCTTGCTGTTACTATTCTGCTTTGAACTAGACAATGTGTTTGCCTTTCTACTATAATTGGGTTTCATTGCTTTTTCAATCGACACTCTTAATTCTTGCTCCAAACAACATCCATCATGTAACACAAACTATAGTTTTGATCTGATATTGTCCTCATTTGGTAGTCATACATTGTACGATCACTCAACTCATCCATTACAATCCATCTATTTGATTCAACTGTTTTCAGTCCAACTCTGTACACACTCATGTATGCTAATCTCTGATACGCTCGCGTTCTAGTTCAACAGAACAATGATTGCATGTCTTGGGAATGCAACAGTTGTTTTGATGCCAATCACACAATGTTTGATTTGGATCAAAAAAGAGTTGAAGATGGAACAAGTGAGATGCACTAAAACAGAGATGTGAACATGGATTCAGTTTTTATGTAAACATGACAAAAGAATAGTCGACAGTTTAAAGAACAGTATTCAGTAAATTGAATCATTTGATGAGATTAACTGTTTACTATGTATTTTGGTATCCTTATTTAATGTTTTGTTTTACGTGAACACGGCTGTAATACTTGCATTTGCTGCTTTGCATTATTGATATCAGTCCATGTCAAGCATCCATTGGATGTCATTCAAAGAGCAGTGTTGGACTATACACACCTATTGTTATGTGTATAACTAAAAGTTACCTATGCTGAAATATTAGACTTGCTTGTCTAATTGCTTTTCAAACCTCTATTGTCATTCTCTGACACGCAATCCTCATTGTATCCTTGGCATGTATTCAACAATATATAGTCTGTACTTGCTGTGTGTATTACCCGACCATCTTGGCTACTTTTATTCGTGCAGTTTCCACTTGGACATAAATAGAACCAGTGACTAACCTGTTTTATATTTGTTTTTGCATTTTATTTACCTTATTCAACAGTCTAATTTGTTCTCAAACCATCCAATTTTGTGTCTTGACTAAGCGTCGCGACACTTGTTTGCCATCAGATCAGTATAAAATCAGGTTCATTTGAGGCTTGTATACCAAATATTCAGTACACTTTTAAACTATTCTGAATCTTGCCTGATAATGTCTGGCTCACTCAGAAATCAGGAAAACAACGTGCAGCATATGATTGAAAACACTTCTTTGGATGCAAAACTGGAGGATGTTGTCATTACTCACTCTGGATCTATAGTATATCCAGCACGGCTGGTTCGATCAATCTCCAATAGTCTGGAAGGAAATTTGCCTAGAGCAACTTCTACAGATGATAGTGCCAGAAAAACAAATATTTCTTTTACGGCTGCTACAAATTCCATGAAACTGCCATTAACTACTCCATGGAATGATGAGGGGTATGGATCATGGGAAGAACCTTCTTTGATGATTGTACACGCTTCCAACGATCCATTTCCAGGCAATTCAGATATCACAGACACCTCCCATCTTCCACGCACTTCTCATGCTCTTGAGCTCCCTCCACTCCAGATGAAAATATCTCCCATTATTTCATCTGATACTTTTCCCATTCTTCCTAATATGCAAAGTGTAGATACTCTGCATTATTCACCTCAGTTTTCGTATCTTTTTGACAAAAGTGATTGTGACGCTGTAAAGGGAAAGCCATCCAACACTGTCTTGGGCATGCAACCTTCTTTTCAACAAACTATTGATAAGCCCTATCCTGATGGCACAGATGGGCACTTTTTGTCTCTTGTTTCCACATCCTATGAAAAGCATCACAGTCTTGACACTTACCATACCATTGGAAGCTCTGATGAACCTGTGATTACCAGCACTTCTTTGCCATCAAAACCAACTAGAGACGCGGTTCAAGTGCAGTCTACTCGTTCTTTTGCCAAATTCTCGCATCTTTTACCTGAACTGTTGGTGCTAGTACATAAATACATTTACGCTCTTTGCGGATCACCATCAACTACACAGCGCACTCTCTATGCTTGCAGTCGGGTCAACAAACATTGGTATATGCATAGCATTGCTTGCCTTTGGGAGCACCCATATCTACCTACGGAATCATCCATTATCAGATTTGCTCATTCCTGCATCCCGCCTGTTTTGATCAAATTTAATACGGATGCTCCAGACTCAAACAACACACCCACTACTTCATGCATAAGCAACACCAGTAATGGGTTTCTTGTGCGAAAACTGGACTTTGGACGTGTTCGTTTACACGATCCCTTTCATTCGTTCATTTTTAATACTGTGGCAAAATATTGCACTGAGCTTCGCGCTGTTCGACTCTGGTGCGAATCTCTTGATATATTCACTTTGCAGCATATAGTCACCTGCTCGATTCATCTGGATACTCTTGTGGTTACTGGAAATCTTGGTCGGTGGATTGACGTATGTGATTTCAATCTTAAAGGGTTTGTCGATGTGGTGTCAAAACTTAGTGTTTTGCAGGTTGACGTGGGATTTGATGGTGATTTTGGTCGAAATAGACTTGTTCGTCTTATTTCATCAAATGTCAGCTCTTCAATTCGTCATCTTCGTTTGGCCGGCGCTGATGACGATGAACGTATTATGGCTATTTGTAACAAATGCCCTAACCTGCAAGTCCTTTTATGTGCCTGGAGTAATATTACCGAACAATGCATCAGTCACATGGCTACATCTATTCCAGATTTGCGTGTTCTCGATCTTCGTGGATGTCAGAAAGCAGTCACATCTGCTGGGATGCATCAGTTACTATCTCATTGCCATCATTTGAAAGGCATTGATCTGAGTTTTACAAGTGGTGGCGATGATGTGTTGGCATCCCTTATTGACTGCACCGACTCCATGAGTACCATTATTTTGGCTGGATATGCGTGTTCCGAGGCAATGCTGGTGCGACTCATTAAGCACATGGGCACTCATTTGCGAGTGCTGTCCATTGCTTGGTTTGGCGGGAAGTTTACCGATACTGCCATGGCTGCACTGGCCGCATCCAGTCCGTTTCTTGAAAAACTGGACATTCGTGGATGCAGACATATCAGTGTGACGGCTATTCAGTTCTTGGTAGAAAAATGTAAACGACTGACAATACTCAAATTGGAAAGTTCCGTCTCGGCCGTTCAAAATGCCGATCTACTAGCTGCAAACCACATCGTGTCTTCGACTACACCAATCTCTGTAAGTACATCCATAAGTGGAGTTATTTCGACACGCCAAAATACACTTCCAATCCCAACTGCAAGTCGCCGTCGATTTGGCCACAGAACACAAAGGCTGTCAGCCGAGGAACATGAGCGTCGCAGTCTACTGAAATTACTTCGCAAAAGATTTCCTTCAGATGAGCTTGTTCGTCTCGAGGAAACCATAATGTGATTTATCTATTCTCGTTTTTTGCTTCATGCGCAAATACCTGTTCATACCAACCACCTGCTTTATATATCTTTCATCTTGCAAATCATCTTTAAATGGAGTTGATTCACTTGTATATATATGCATCTGCCTTTGTATAGCGCCTAGCAATCTGGGATCTCGTTCGCTACACATTGTCTTTTGATCTACGATATATAAAGTTTACCTTTATATCTTTTTAATTCTCATCGTTATTTTCAACAATCATTGCGTTAGCAATTAAAACATTTTTTGTTGAAAAGGTGTGCGTTGATCTCAATATCCACAATCTTTTTAGCCCAACTATTCATTGTCAATCACTTTCAATTTACAGTCGTATTCACGTAGATGGAACTTGCATTTATCTTGTAGTGATTGCTTTAGAATAAATAATAGTTGAATATTTGTTATTCTTCTAACAAAAATCGACTTGAATAGAGCTCTTGAGTTTTTGGTGTTTGGGATTATTCGACGCACAAAGTCATCTTTTACAGGATTCAAGGATGGACAATACAGAGTTGTGTAATGTAGTTGCAATCTGCATTGGTTGTTGAATGTCTGGTAAATTATGTCTAGTCAAAGTTGCTTTGTGAAATGGAGCGTTGTTTAGAATAATATGCGTGTTTGGAAATGTTGCTGTCGTTGTTTGGAAAATCTTGGAATGCTATAGTCTTGACAGCTTTCTCGATCAGTCTTCAAAAGGTCCATGAGCGTGCTCGCAACATCTCGTTGTTCAAGTATCAAGAATTACAAAAAACGATTGGGATATCTTACGTGAATATGGCTGTCAATGAGCTTAGATTGTTTTCAATTCTCACTCGACTGTACATTTCAAACACAATCAAATCATACCCTATCAGTGAAAGAATATAAAACTATTCATTTACAAGTCGACACATTGATGAATTAATTTTTTAGACATTTGAAATCTTGAATTTCTGTCAACTCGATAGATCTAATCGATATTCAGTTGGAGTTTGAGCCATTCATATGAATAGAATGAAACAGCAAACATAGGTGTAACTTTGATATACCCAATACTCAAGCCAATCCAAAAACCTCTAAATCCTTTACGACGAAAAATGTCTTTGACTGTGTTGAAAGTAGATGTATGTTCATGTCCAAGAGCAGATTTTCCCGACACTTGCATATGGCGTCGAACGACTTCAAACGGATAAGAAAAGGTCTGAGCAATGACTCCAGATATGCCACCAATGGTAAGATTCGTCAGAGCGTTTAAAATTGGCTTGATAGGAGTATGTAGATCAGACGACTTTGCCGAGGTAAAAGATATATTAGTAAGAGGATGAGAGGTGGGGTTAATAGATTGCTGCTGTTGGTAGGCAGATACTTCATTCCAATTGGACAGAGTGTACTGCTGATAATGCATGAGCATATACGACTTGAGTGTTTCATAGGTTAAAAACGAAACTCCTGCATAGGGTATCATGCCATAAATAGTGGGTATAAAGCCCCGATAGAAATTAAACAGGTTCGTAAAAGGCAAGATCCATTTGGGTGCATTAGGGAAGAAAATGCTCGGCTCGATGTACATTGCTCTAGCGGTCTCAAACAGGCCAGATGGGGGTCGGTTTAATCTTACATCAAATGCCATCCGAACACGCAAAATATCTAGTGGGTATGAGCAAAACACGGACAAGCAGCCTAGATGATCATTTTATAAGAAAATAAGAATCCTCGCTTCAAATTAGTATATATACATGATAGATCCTAAATGTCAAAGTTGGCAGCAATGCAAAATATCGTGTATTATATTACCAGCAATTGATCCCGCCAGAAATTTTTTTATGGGAGTTTCATGTTTCTTGGTAGGCATTAGCCACCCCTTAAGTTGCTCATATGACATGAACTTGATAGCAGCGTATGGGAAAATACGAAGCAGTGTTGCTGAGTGACCCTGAAAAAGGCCAAACGTGCCTTGTGTACGTCGAATGGTAGATAATGCTCGAAATGTTCCAAAGAACGAACCTATATTAATAAGATCATATTTTAAAAACATGGATAACAAGTGTTAGATTAAGTATTGGGTATCCATCATTATGGAGCAATCCGTAATGCTCAGCCAAAAAGTCAATTCTCAAACAACCGGAACCACCAAGTGTAAAAGCATAAGGTGAGATTGAATATTTGGACAAGTCGCACTACAAAATCGTAAATACCGCATTCAATTGAACCACATTATGGATATAATATTTGTATAGCAACCCAACCACAGCAGCATTTTCAATAGCGCAGTGTAAAGTGAATCAAGGCAATGAGCTTTACCAGCGAATTTCTCATATGCTGGATTACTGGTTTGAAAGAGGATCTTTACTCGATCCAAAGGAGCAATAACTGTCTTTGCAGCACATCCAGCCAGACCACCTGCAAGAAGAGTTTTTGATATGTATTCTATAGATTGCTTGTCTTTACGGCTTTTGGCATCGATAAATGGAGTGTGTTGCTTACGAACATCCAATTGTGAAGTCGAGTTTTTATTTTCTGATGGCTCATTTGATGCAGACATGGGCAGACAATATATATGAAAAAGTTTAGATACTGGATTTGATGCAATCCAGAAATGTGTAGTATGTCAAGCTGCACTGGATAACTAGCACCAAAAACGATGGCTGAAAGTAGGTGCAAAATCGACTGTTTGAACAGATTTTTACAGCCGTGTTCACGTAAAACAAAACATTAAATAAGGGTGCCAAACTGCATAAACAGCCAATCTCATCAAATGATTCAATTTACTGAATACTGTTCTTTAAACTGTCGACTATTCTTTTGTCATGTTTACATAAAAACTGAATCCATGTTCACATCTCTGTTTCAGTACATCTCACTTGTTCCATCTTCAACTCTTTTTTGATCCAAATCAAACATTGTGTGATTGGCATCAAAACAACTGTTGCATTCCCAAGACATGCAATCATTGTTCTGTTGAACTAGAACGCGAGCGTATCAGAGATTAGCATACATGAGTGTGTACAGAGTTGGATTGAAAACAGTTGAATCAAATAGATGGATTGTAATGGATGAGTTGAGTGATCGTACAATGTATGACTACCAAATGAGGGCAGTGTCAGGTCAAAACTATAGTTTGTGTTACATGATGGATGTTTATTAAAGCGGTCGATTTGTAGTAGGACTACAAATATTCAACCACAGATTATTCCCAAAACAATCAAATTACTCAACAACAGTATTGTTTTATTGCATTTTATAATTGTGTGGCCAAAGAAATGGCATAATCTATGTTGTCTGTTTTTAAAAGACCAGTGTTAAAATTCCGACATTGTTCCCTCTGAATAGTCTATACACTCATCATATAATGTGGGCTTTATATGACCAGACTGTGAACTTTGTAAATAACCACGAACAGGATGTGGTAAAGTAGGTCTTAGATCTGGTGGGCTGCTTGGACTGGTCAAGTAAGAATACATTGAATTGTGCAGTACAGGGCCATACGCAGCCGACGAGCCATCCGACAGCTGAGACGTATTTGTCGAGGGAATCGCGTAATCTGTGTTTCTTTGGTATGGCTTCAATTGTGGTAAAGGCTCGGTAAGCGGAGTTGTATATAGATCAGGTGAGAGATGTGACGATGCAATTGAAGAGGGTCTAAAGGGTGATTTTTCAAGACGACTTGGCAAGGCATTACTATCACTGTACGCAGGGTTGGAAGGAAGAGATGGGTTGGTATAGAATGCATCATTTGTATAAGATGTTTTTGATTGCAAAGGTGCATTAGATAGATGCTGTAGCGCAACCGGTGATGCTGCCGATCGTGGTGTTTGAAAAGAAGCGAGAGTTTTGCTTCTACCAATTGCCAAAAAGTTTTTCGACTTGTTGCGATACCGCCTTGTTGACTCGTACAGTTGAGTAGGTGGATGGATCGACTTGGGTTGGCGTTTTAATGGATTATCTCGATTTGCGCGGCCAGTTTTATTTCTACGAATATAAACTATAGCAACTGTAGCACATGCACAAATAAATAAAACGCACCCAATAACAATCCCAGAAACGACTGTAATACTAAGCGATGATGCGTTGGAGGCTAAGCCATCAGGTTTGCCCAAGTTGGTAGCATTTCCATCATAAATCATAGGAGGATTGGAAGGATCTATAGGCTCGGTAGTATTAATTTCACTGTATGGCCAAATGTTTGAGGGGTTTGAACGCATATACTCGCTTGTATCTTTAAGCGGAGTTGCAGAAGTGGTAATAATATCTGCATGTTTTCCTGTAACACAACTAAGTCGATTGGGGGGAGCTGGTTTGCTAATTCTACCTACGTTGAAACAGCCAGAATCACACCCGGAAGAAGTGCAAAAGTTGTATGTGAATGTCTGTTGCCCAATGGGAGTGAAGACTGTCTTTATCCAATATGTTGCGTTTGCCTGTGTACAACCTATGCAAGTCAACCCAACATTAGTCCTATCGAGATCTTGCACAAGAAATTCGAGTCATCAGAAAAAAGTACAAATCAAGCTCAAATTACTTTCAAACAGATAGTGCACTAGCCCAGCTGACGGTGAACCTTGACATCCTGCAAAACCTGGTTTATCTAAAGAGATATCTGCAGATGCATAAAGAGCCGAGGCAAACGAGGCGACGCCTGATTTCGTATTGGTGGCATCCAGAGCTGTTCTGTATAATTCATCAGTTAGAAAATAAAAACTAAAATATTGATTTGGACTACTTACGGTGACAAGGTTTTTGACATTGTAAGAGTATGAAAATAGGTCCCACATTCAGGTGATGGAGTTGTGGCAATATCATGTATCTCTGACACTGATATGCAGGTAGAAGGCAAGCAATTGCTGCTGGCACATTGCATATATGAGATTGATCCAGTTGTGGTAAACTGATTGAAAGCTGTCAGATTAGGAGTAATCACAAGGCAGGTTGGATCAGCACCAATGATGTTGGCAGGAAGTATATTCTCGGCCATCATTGAGGTTGCTGGAAATATATAGCTCCCGTTATTGCATCGTGGTACAGTGACAGTTTGGATCCATTGTCCATGTGTTAAACTGAATGTCATGGAGGCTATCAAGATTCTGATTGCCACCAGTATAGCCTCGCTATGGAAACAGCTCATTGCTAATTTTCAGTATATAGCAGTAGATTGTGATGGATGTACAAGCACAGTGAGTGTTTAAATGGAAATCTACTGCACAGTTGCTGATTAATCAAAATGACTGATTCAAATCTATAGTTTGATATACAACAGGATATTGATTACATGGCAGCTTGAGGCGTTTTTATTGGTAATTGTTCAAGCAATCCAACGAGTTTGTCGGCCTCCGTCGCGTGATTGAATTAATTGAAATGGTTTATACGGTGCTGATGTGTGGCTTGGAAATGTGACTAATTAGTTGAAATAGCACAACCCTTTGATCTTTGCAAAGTTTCAAGATAATGCCCATGTAAGACAGCAATGATATTGGATTCAACCCCAGTTATATTCAATTGATATGCATCAAAGGGAAATAGTCAGTGTCATTTATATACACAACTGTATCACGTAAAATGAAACATTGATAGACGGTCAGTCTCCAAATTTACTAGTTAATAGTATTTTCTAAACTTTGAGTCACTAGTCTTTTTCCGCTGTGCTTATTTTTGTATAAACAATTAAACGAATGCCTACACTACATTTCTAGTAAATTACAATCCTTGATCTTATTCAACTCTGCTTCTATACAAACCAAACATTACAAGTAAATATTAGATAATTGGCACGGAAACAACCGTTGCATTACCAGATTGCTTCCCTGCACTAGAGCGCGAGTATATCCGAGGTTTTAGAATACAATAGAGCTTGATTGACAAAAGCTGAATCCAATATCTGGATTTCAATAAATGAATCGGGTGATTGTACAATGTATGGATATATCAAGAGGACAAGTGGATAGTTTGATTGTACATATGATGGACGTTGTGTTGATTGAATTGAGAATGTTTATTGGAGAAGCAATCAATTTGCAATAGGAAAGCACAACCAATATTCAACCGCTACTTATCCAAAATAGAATAGAGGCAATTGCTGTAAGATAAATACAAAGGTGGTCCATTTTACGTAAATACGGCAGTAAATACGGAGCAATTGAATTGTCCCGTAATTCGACGCCTCAACTTCGGTATGGCTTTTATTTTTAGCTGCGAGTTTTGTGGCTGCAATAGGGTTTTATATTTTTGAGCAGGTAATCCAGTTTTCAAAACTTGCATCTGGACTACTTGATAGCCCGACTTCAGTGGATACTGCGTTCATTTTCAATACCAACTACTACGGCTTGAAAACTATGAAAAATACACTTTGGAATGAACGACTGTTTCCAATAGCAATACTTGTCCATTTATTGCTCATGTTCAGCAGCGTTGCTGCTCAATGGATCCAGACTGTAACAGTAAATCAGTGTAAAAATGAAGCGTTTCGATTTACAGCAGATTCACTAGAAATGGATGTAATTATGCCTGCAACCGCAATCGGTGCACCGCCTAATTGTATTCAAATTACACCTACCGTTAACATGTATTATCAGTTTACCCCTACTGGAACTGTTAAAATATATCAATGCAGTGCAGCAACATGCGCTAGTACAAGCTGTACTATTCTCACCGAGCTACAGGATATCGCCAAAATGCCTACACCTGATTGTGGCAATTATTTTCATACACTTTCCATGAGCAAGCCATTTACACCGTAAGCACATGTCTTGCACTATCTGACCACTAACATAATATTCCTAAATTGCTGACATATTTCTCTTTCTATCTTGGACTTGATCTCTTTAGGGATGTTCTCGCGGCAGTCATGGTCAGACCTGGTGTTGGCACTTTGGCTTCCGCTTACTACACCTCTATGGATATGACTAAACAAGGAGCTTCCACAGCTGGATGCCAAGGAACGTATACTTCTGGTGCCATTCACTACATATTTGAAGGTACATTATCAAATACCAATTTTTGCTGGATTTTGATTGAACCCTTTTCAATTACGTTCATCTAACAGCACGCGATATACATTGATATTGTCTAGATTGTGTTCGCGGAAACGCTACTCATTGGATAAAAACTCAGTTCACCCCATCGGGTCAGCAAACGTTTGCCAACAGGTTTTGCGCATCCAACACATGTACAGCAAACTGCGCATCACTGGATAGCTACAGCAAGCCGGCTCCGCTAAACCAACCTTCGTGTGCTGTTGGAAATTCGGTAGATACCATGAATTACCCTGCCGTACCTACCAAAGCCAATAGCGAGTATCAATCCAAACATCCAATCGACGTTTGGCCATACACTCCATCCATTGTTAATACTACCGTTCCAACAGTGAGTGCCGACTCTCCAAAACCGAGCCAAAGCCAATCTATCGAGCCCACATTTCCTAGTTCGCCAAATAGCAATGTCAATGAGCCCACCAATAAGACTGCACTAGGTTCTGGCAGCTCATCATATGATGGTGGTAAACTAATTGATGCGGGAGCTGCTGCTGTAATCGCAACGGGTGTATTTCTGGCTATGTCTGGGATTGCATTTGGTGCCATTTATATTCTAATCAAAAACAAAGTTAAAGAACGGCAAAGACATTACCAAAATCAATGCATGCCCTTGGATATAGAAATGACTCGAGGCAACCACTCCAAGACTCTATTTAATAAAGGTGCCCAAAATAATAAGCGATTTTCCGACGCTTCATTTCAAGCTGCACTCCTTGAGCCTTCCACTCTGAATAGAGTGGGTAGTATCTCTACGCCTACTCATCCCATGCACCCCTTTGCACCATTGTATCCAGGTCCATCGTCCACTTTAAGTGATCAGCGTCTTGAAAAACTCAATCACTCAATTCCAGCACCTGCCAATCAATCCGAGCACATATATAGCTACGCTGCTCATGCTAGCAGAAACGGCTCAAATCTGTCATATACCGATTTCAGCTCTCAAACTTCGAATGGAGACGCAGATTCGGTTCCTGTTAGACTCAAGCGATCAGATAAACGGCCCAAGTTGCTACGTGAGGCTTTTTCTGGTTCATCTACTCCGCCACCACAAGCTCCTTTCCTTACAGAGCCAGTTTTAGACTTGAAAAACTCTTTAGCCCAAACCTCAATCGACGATCCACACAATTCTCGACCATCAAATGACGCATCCTACCATTCAGAACCTTCACGAACGCATGTGGCAACTACATCTGAAATGAAACCCGCTTCACACTCTGAGAATACTATCGACTACTATAGTACAGAGCCTGCCTTTATAACACAAGAAATGCACTTTGACAGCTCAAAACAACGTCATTTTTCAATGCAGTTTTCCGAGACTTCTGATAACCAATAGATTTTAAGACTGTTTAACTTGAACAGTGTATACTAAAATAAAATCTACGATTGTAATCTTTTTTTAATTTTGTTAAATGACCTGAATTGAACTGTTTGCTAGAACGAGTCGAGTTCCAATTTGCTGTAGCTGGAGTTTCGACGCGTCGCCAACTTTCCTCATCGCAATCAAGTTAAAAATAGATTATGGACAGAGATGCATACATACATTCCAATAAAGCCAAAGTAGATTCAGTAATTGTAAGATAAAAATAAATGATATAGCCAGCTATCGATATTCAACCTTTTTTGCTCTAGTGTATTTACTAGTTTCTAATACCAGCTAATTTTTAATGATTTACATAGACACGAGATAAGGATAAATCGAATCGTACTGATACTTTGGCAAAATCTAGCAAAACAGATATATCTCAAACTTCAAACCAAAAAGATTCTGATACCAACTTTAAAGATAAATATAATTCTGATAAACCACCAATCAAACTGGGCTGTGAATATGGTATTGATAAAATCGAATCGGAATCAGCCATCGTGTCCATATATCCTTGTGCTGTGGATACACTGCAGCAACAAACTAGTGCTACTGCATTCCCAATAATGGGGTTTGACACGGTCCAGTCTAAAACTATACAAGACACTCCATATTCAAAACGTAGTACTGATCGCTCTTTCCAATCAAGTACTACTGGGATGCAATCAATTATTAAAGATAATCAAACAGATAGCGATGACAACGAATTAGAAGCATGCACTAAATCATTATCTTACTCGTATCCTAAATCCAAATCGACTTTTTCGCCTACAGAATCAGGTAATGCATGCAATGACAGGTCCAATGATGCAGTCGAGCAACTACATCATACACTTGAAAACATATCCAAGCCATTGAAATCTTGCCAAACAGTACATACATTAAGCCTAACTTCATCCATGAATCAATCCAACAAAGTACCTGCTATACCAACTTTAAATTCTCTTGCGCTTCATAAACATCAAATGTATAAGCGTAGTGCATCCATTGGCACGAGTTTTTCAAAGTCGTACCTAGCAAGTAAAGAGTTGCTATCACAAAGCTTTTCCGAATCAAGGCTGTCCTGCATTAACCAAACAAACTCCAAATCATTGAATCAAAAAAAACCAAGTCGCCAAGAAATTTTGCCAACTTCTGCTCAAAGTGAATTACCATTATCAGGTATAGTTAAAAAAGAAGAGGATATGTGTAAAGAATCAAAAACCTCTAATAGCTTAAATTTACCCATAGATATGGATGCTGCTAAATCTACCCCATCGACTAGTTCTAAACGTATATGGCCAGCAATTTCGTCTATATTGAACCATACTAAAGAAAAGCGATCACAAGAAAGTGTGGACTCCTCATCTATCGCGGGAAAACCACCATCAAATAATCATACCAAAGTAGACCACTCGACAAAAATAAAGCCATCATCAAGCCAATCCTTTCCATATAGTGGAGGACGAAGCCATCAAACCTCTAATATAGACCGACCTACTTCAAATTTTGCTGATCACAAGCAACCCATTCGTCTCCAACGCCAATTCACTCAAGAAGAAACCAAAAAGCGAGAACGACGTGCCATCATGTTGTTTGAATACATTGCACAATGCAAACATGATGAAAGGGAAGAAAAAAAGAAAATTATGGATCAATATGTTTGTTTGCAACGAGTCAAAATTGCAGCCGAGTCAGAAAGACTGGAAACAAAAAGAATCACTCGAGAGAAACGAAAATCCGAACAAATGCATCAGATGATTCGTCAGAAACGTGATTGTCTCGAGGCAATCCATCAGCAAGCCTATAAACACTTGTCACAAAATCGTCCTACACCAACATTGACCAAAGTGCCAAACGCGACTGAATGCTTTGCATTCAATAGATATGATTGTTCTGCTAAAGAGGTTACATGTGTATCGAATGTCAATGTTTCAGCACCATATGAAGACCCAAGTATTGTGTCCGAGTCTGTAAAAGATCCCGAGCATACTATAGATGGACAAAAGGCATACCATCCAACACGTTACTCGTCTACGGTATCAATGATGAGTTCCAAATCCATTCTTAATAGCAACGGGTCATTTCAAAATCAGCAAAAAAGTTATTCCAAAATTATTGTATCAGGCCAGGATCAACACGAAAACACTGAAATGAGAGCCATAATGGGAAATAAGCTTGAAAATAGAAACCTTGGGCATGAATGCATTTCTAGTCAAGCTTTGGAATCAACTTCCAACATTTCACAAAGTACTCATGCAAATAGACCAAACCGTTTAATTTTGCACGAAAAGCACCAGAAATTGTCTAATGCACCAACTAATTCCAAATTGCACTCCAACTCATCCAAGATTGAATTCAACCCAAACACTCCATCCAAATTGGCTGTTTGCAATTCTTCACATTTAGACTCGAGCAAAAAGCTTACCCATCATGGCCCGCGGCTATTCAAAAGTAAATTTTATCATAAACAAGCATTAGATGTCAAAGCTCTTCGAAATCAGCAATATCAGTTTCATCATCCAAAGTATATAGCACAGATACAACATCCAACTAGCAAAGTAAAAGGTAGTTTGATCATGAAAATGCAACTATTTATTCAAAAAGCATGCATATAAAAACTTTGAAACATTCGTATCAAATAGGTTGATCATTTTATCAATTCAAATCTATTATTGATTCAAAAATAACAAAACAGTTTAAATGAAATTTCTAGGATCACTATCGAACATGGCCAATTTAAATCAAACATCACAACTCATGAACGAAGCAAAACCGTTCGCGACCGAACAAGATTTTCTCGAGTTTAAGAAAAAATATAGTCAATCTTATACTTTAGATATTCCACCACCAGCCCCTTTATCAACCGCCATTGTGTCCAACACTAAATCGCATCATAGACTTGCTCAAAAGCAGATCATGAAAGACAATGCAGTACGACAACGAAATATGATAATGAAATCAGCGTTTGGAATGTCTAGTGATTATGAGCCAACACCAATCGCTTTGCAACATCACGAAAACGGAATTTCGCATGGAAAGTTAGGCTTTGAGACACCAGAGCCATCAAAACCCAACGAATCTGTTGCTAATCTTAAAAATAACGGAGCTGAACAGCTGAATGATTCGAGGTTGTCACGATCAAATCAATCAAGTCAGTATAGTCCGTCGCATAGATCATCCATGCTGCACACAGGAGGTATGCTTTCTGATATAAATGTAAACCTTGATAGCTTAAACTCGCTCGGAAAAGACCGCTCCATAAATCAATTCATGCCAGAAGAATTCCAACCAAATGTATCCAACGATAGCTCATCTCCATATTCATCGCAGCATAATAAAACTCCAAAAGGCTGGGCAATCCTTAAACAAAGCATCAAGTTTGCTGATAGGAAACCTGATTTTTTACCGGATTCTCATTTCTCGACATCTTCACGTTCTTTGTCAAATGTATCCGCTTCTGCACTGTCTTGTTTTACACCAGAACGAAGAGCATCTTTTGTGCATAGTGGCTCCAATTCACCAATGAATCTTGAAAAATTCAGAAACAGTGGTGATGCAAATGGAAAATATACATATATTCTCAAAAGCTCATCATATACCAGTATGGACGATGAAGCACGCGAATTAATAAGAGAGCAAGAACGTGTCGAGCGGCACATTGAAGACCTTACAATGGCTGGATTAGCTGGTGGAAGAAGGGGTAGTATTTACAAACAATCTTGTATAGCTCTTACTTCCGATCGAAAAGGTTCTGGTACAAACTCTATGGTATGGCGTAGCAAGTCGGCTGGATTGAATGTAACCACAGTTGAAGAAAATCAAAGCAGTCAATCTGAAGATATAGTTGAATCAATAGAGCCCAATGTTAAAGATGTTGAATCTAGCAGTCTTTTAGCTGATAACCTGCAGGAAACTTTTATAGAAAATACGGAGCCTACATCACCAGATGAGCCAAAATCACCCGAGTGTATGAAGGCCAATATCCAAGATTTAAACATCGAACACGATTGTATAACACCATTGCCAGTAGACCATGACAGCCTAAACACTCTACTACACAGTTCCATACCTAAAAACAAGATATCCACATTGAAGATCTACAATTCTTCAAGCAGAGTCACTAGCGGACAACCCAATAGTATTGGTGATCATGAAAACGAACCCTCTGTGTCATCAGAGCCATTCATGGATAGTATTTCCATATATAGTACAGCCTATGCCAAAAATGATGGCGAGTTTACTCTTTCCAAACCTAATCTGATACATGAAGCAATTCAAGAAATAGGATCGCATCAAGCTTTCTGTGCACCACTTGTCGGAATTTTAAAAAAAAATACCGATACTGGTCTAGCTGAACCAGACAAATTAGAGGCCTCAATTCAATGCGTTTCCACTACACAATCGTCAAACAGTGATGTCTTTCAAATATCTGAAAATAGAGCATTGGCCGCCAACAGTTTACATCCACTTGCATGCCCAAAAATGACATGGTCGCATTTGGGAATGTCAGCAGTGGCAGAGTTTGGAAAAACACTTCTCCCAACAAAGTATGTGCACGAATTCAAGATCCATACAACCAGCACGAATATTTTAGGCGATATTGATCAACCAAATGCTCTAGAACAACAGAGACGGGTTAAACCGAATTCATTATTTGCCGCCAAGGCTGCAGAAAACGATGCATACATGTCATGTCTAAAAAAGGTGGCTTCAGTAAACCTCAACTTTGATAAAAAGCAAAAAAGTTGTTTCGACCCATTACTATGCAAAAGTGATATACTTGCTGATCAAACATCGGCCAACAAAAAACCACGAGCAATACGGCCTTGGGATGGAGTCAGGATGAAAATAAGCGACATGCCTTTGGACATTGGCTTTGATTCGGCCACCAATGAAAATGGCAAGGTTAAAGAAAAACCTAGTCTTGTTCTCCAAAATGTGCGATTCTGGAATCCCAAGATTGAGTAGTGTTTTGTTTGCGCCAGAATTTAATGTAAAGCAATACAACTTGGCCAGTGATGCAGTTCTTTGGTATTACAGAGCAATCAATCCATCAATAGTAGTAAATTAAATACGAGCTAGTGAAAAAGATTAAAGCGACTATAGTATTTTTTAGTCTACCAGTTTTTATAAAAAATATAGCAAAAGCAGGCAAAAATTGCGCTAGATAAGCACAATCTCGAATATAAAAATAAACCCCACCAGGAAATAACAAAAGGCTAAACAGGTAACAGTGAAATGATGTTAAGTTGCATCTTTGTTGAATAAAATAAGGAAAAGATAGGCCTGGATTAAATGATCAGAGTCGATTGTATGTGTTTGCAAGTGTGTAAAAAGAAAGAATAAGAGATAAACAAGAGGGTGTTGAGTAGAGTTGAAAGAAATGATAAAATAGCTGATGCAACAAAGCGATGCAGGGCAGACAGTAGTCAGACAAATAATCTGCTAGGTCACAAGTGTGTTTGTGCATTGTATTGATCTATCCAACGGCGCTTCTTGCACATGGTCATTGCATTTGCTACAGAGGATACATGCAGCAAGTGACTAACACCATCCCGCTCTCCGCTACTATGTGGTGGTGATGCATGTGTAGCTGTGCTTGTATCAGACTCAAACTCCAATACAGATCTATCTGGAGAAGGAAGAGCCATTGGAGAGGCTTCAATATGCATACTTGATCGATGGATTAAATTCTGTAAAGGAGGTGTGACGGCAGAAAGAAGTGGGGGTGTGCGCTGATGGGATCTAGAGTCCGATTCTGTTGGAGTTGTAAAGTATACCGACGCATATGCAGGATTTTTCGAGTCTGGTGTGGACCGGCTATTCACAGATGATGACTGCGATTGGACAGACTTTAGAGACATCTTCTTCTCCTGTCTTACCTACAAGTATTTAAAAAGGGTTAGCGTTTGCTATCGAGCTAAAGGTATCATGAGAATAGACTGACGACCAAGATCGTTGTATATCCAATCTTAACTCTACCTTTTTTGCAGGTTTGTCAGTCATGGCTTGGCGGACAGAGCCGCCCGCAACATGTTTCTTTGACTTGCTAGCTGCAGCTGATGTGGAAGTGGCCTTCCGTGCTGCAGTTCCGTTGACAGTAGAAGAGTCTGCAGAGTTATATGGTGACTGCGGTTTTTGCTGTTTCAGAGTCGGAGAAACCTGATGTTTAGCAAGAGATAGTGGTGCAGACCCAAGCCATGTGAAAAAAGACGGTACAGTGCCCGAATGCCAATAGTCAGTTGCTAGTAATACGGCCTTGTCCTTGCGGAATTCAGCAGCACTTGAGCCAGCAAGATATGAAGTATAAGGGGGTGAGGCGGGACCAAAAGGCAGAGTGTCCGTTTCAGAAACAACAGAACTATGCAGAATCAAGGAGCAAAAGCATGCAATAAATAAAAGTTTGTCAGATACACAACAAGCGTCGAGTATGGGGTTGCTTTGATGAAAACAAAGTGTACCAACCATCTTGCATTATCCAACCATTTGCTACTTACAAAGAGCCGTCTTCAAAGTAGCAGACCAGCAACTGACCCTCTCCTGGTAGCTCAACATCAGGACCCATAGTTTGTTTAAATAGACTGTATTCAGAATGAGGGACCACCTGGAAATAGTAAAGAATCATTATATTGGTTAGTATAGGTTATTCATCAGAGTAATGGCAGTCGGGATAGTTGGCGCAAGTTTGTATAATAAAGCTACTCATGCAAACTCGATAGCTCATTGAACAAGACTCCTGTGAGCTTATACTAGTGCAGTCATGACTGCATTTTATAAAAATGTCCTTGGAATCCTTGACTGCATTTGTAGGATATTAACAGCAGTCATAAGTCTTTTGTACTCTACAGACTTCAGTCCTGATATCAAAAAACAGCATCCAGCAAGACTATACATCCATATTTTGAAATATAGTGATATAACCATTCCAGAGTAAAAGTCACAAATGACATAGTTGCTATTCTTGGCAACAGTGACGTGAGCAAGCTTACCATTGCAGGCCACCAATAAGGAGTATCTGAATCATCTGGGTCGACAAATACCAGTGCATGTCGTTGATTGTAAGAGTCGATAGTAGTATTCAAACCAGTTACAGCAGCATTGGATGAGCAAGAGTCGCTTCTAGGAATGGCCGGTTTGAATGAAGCCATTTTGACATCGTTAGTGTGAATTGCTGAATGCATAGAATGAAGAGAACCAGATGTCATAGCGACCATACTAGCGTTGAGCATAACCTGGCCAGTAAAGTCGGTTATAAAAGTAATGCAGCCGTATTCACGTAAAGTGGAACACTAAGTAAGGGTGCCAAAATACAAAATAAATAGCCAGTCTCATAAAATGATTGGTGCCAATTCTTGCTAAATTTACTAAACATTCAACTCTTTAGTTGATTGGTCTTTGTAGAGCTTTATTAGAAACAGTCGAGCTAATTTCTGGATTGAAATCCATGAATCTGATGGTTGTGCAATGTATGAACATATTAAAGATAATCTCTGCCAAAACTATATATTATATGACGGACGTTGTATCTGGAAGAATGACAATGTTTATTCGAGTCGGTTTGTAGTAGGAAAACATCGAATATTTGGCCATTGTTTACTCCAAAGCAAAATACACTGCAAGATAAATACAAGAGTTCTATTCTGAGAATACGACGGTAAATAAAACAGCTGAAGTAACTAGTATTTTGAAGTCGTGAACTGTCTTGATAGTACAACTCACCATTTCTGGCAGGGTAATAGCATACAAGGGAAATCATTCCATAAAGAAAATACCATCCAATACAGAGTTACAGGACAGGTAGTGTATACAAGGTACAACAATACCAGTTTTCTTGACCGATACTCAGTGGTAACCTGATAAAAAGGTGTCAAGTCATGGCTTTCCAATGACAACACTGTACGAGTGTAGATTTTAAAAGACTTTGTGGATGGTCTTCAATTTGATTAGTGAGTGATATCTTGAATTGATTCGTTTCTTTTTCCGAGAAAACAGTACATGAATACTGAAGCAACAAAAAGGCAGCAGCACAACTTTTGGATGAATATTATCAAATCAACACTCAAGCCATACCAACCCAGAGAGCCAAGTCGCAGTGGCAGGATGAAAACAAATGGGGTCTCCTGGACATCATTCAGAAGCAAGAAATCTCGTTTATTCTCAGCTTGCCACTGCGATTTAGTTCTTTAAACTGGTAGGACTGGAGTGTTAATTTGGTAGCCTTCGTTTAAAAGTTGTGATGCCGCCTTTGTTGTTTTTGAGGAAAGAAAAAAGAAACGAATCAATTCAAGATATCACTCACTAATCAAATTGAAGACCATCCACAAAGTCTTTTAAAATCTACACTCGTACAGTGTTGTCTGTCATTGGAAAGCCATGACTTGACACCTTTTTATCAGGTTACCACTGAGTATCGGTCAAGAAAACTGGTATTGTTGTACCTTGTATATTACCAGGGCATATCTAACACTACTCTCCACTCTAATGCAATAGATGCAGAATCTGTCAACTCATCATTTATACGGATTGTGATGACTATAGTGCAGCTTTTGAAATTGAAAAGATGTCAGTAACAAACCTGGTGACATTGGCTGAAACTGGATCAAACATTGCTGTTCCAATAGATGCATGATATCTTTCCAAGGGTGTGTTTGGAGTAGTAGCACTTGGGTTGCCAATCGATTGATGCAGCCAATATAACTGATTTACTTTGTATATGCATCTGTGATAATTCAGTGTATGATATATCCAGTACAACTTGATCAACTATTCGATCTTTATGAGCTCACTGGCGTCGTAATGATCATTTACATTCGATTTTCACCAGTTTATAGCACTTGTCAGATCCATTCGAGTTCAAACAACTGAGCATGTATGGACTTTTTGACCATGTCGTGGACGATCCTACTGCAAACGTATTGATCAAGCCGAGGTAGTCATACATGTGATTTACAGTCGTAGTCACGTAGAATAGAACACTATATCTTGCAGCGATTGCCTATTTTGCTTTAGAACAATGTTCAATTATTGGATGTACTTTTCTACTACAAATGGATTGCATTGCTTCAACTAACAATGTCAGCTGTTTGTCAGTGTCAGTTGTTTTGTGGAATGGAGTGCTATTTAGAATAACATGCATGTTTGAAAAGTCTTGGAATATTACAGCCTTTACAACTTCCTTGATCAGTATCCAAAACAAGATATACATTGATGGCGATGATTACAGATGATTTTTGATTTATTTCATCTCGCTATTCTCATTACTTTTGTGATAATTGCGAGGGACTCAAAACTGGCCAGTAAATGAACACCAATAGTTTGATGAGTGACAGTTTACTGACTCACTTATCTAGTGATCCATTGTGCGTGAATACAGCGGTGAATTAAACCAGTGTATTGAGCGTGGTGGAAGGTTCAGTTTGAATGGGCACGGGAAACAGATGCTCAATACACTATCTTGTCAAAATTTGCTATAACAAAAAGACTGGCGAGTTTCAAAACAGAGTAATTAGCTCTTGTATATTTTATTCAACTCATTGTAGAATCAAAAGATAGCTACGCTTGAGAAGGTTTGGCATCAACAACCGAGACAATTGGCTCGAGAGACGTTATCTGGCAATTTGATATAAAAATGTCAATTCTTGAATACAGTTGATAAAACAGCGTCAAATGGAAACAACATATTTTTTCAGCCATGCAGTATTCGGTATTTACCCTTGCTTCATAGGTTGTTAGTCCACGCTCTATTTTTTCTAGTCGCTCATCCAATGACCCAATCTTTTGTCGTGCATGTTGCTCTAGTTTCAAGAAAAACATATTGCAAATTTGTGTCAATAGTGCATATCATTTGTGTTTAACACCTGTCAGTAAATAAACTCTAGAGTGCTTTATTGCATCTCATTGAAACTATGTTAGCTATATGCCTACCAAACTTTTGTAAAAACTCGGTCATTTCAAGTATGCCATGAGAGACTCGACGTATAAAGTCGCGACTCTCCCAATCAGCCTTGACAACCTGAAGAATATCTTGCATTGTAAATACAGGCAGTTTAATTGGGTCAAATTCAAGTTTCGACTGAAATATAAACAGCCAAAATCTCAATAAAGTCGGCAATAGTTTCTTGAAAAGGACAAAGTTTGGTAACCGTCTTTGAAGCTGTTGAAATTTTGGGCAAAACATTCAAATTTTAGTCCCTTGCGTAAAATTTGACTACGCACCACTTGACCAGATCCTGAACAACTTTGCGCCATGGCATCTAATGTTACTGTCAGTATGGATGGATCTCCTATCAAAAAAACCATAATTAAAACCACTCCGTCCATGTCTCTCAAGTCAATTGTGGTGCAGTCTTGTGAAAAGCTCGGGCTTAAGAACCCCGACTTGTACATGCTCAAGTGAGTTCACCTTTGTTGGACAATTACCAATTGAAGCCCGTTTGTCTTGAGCCAATATCTTTTTATTCAATGCATGGGCTTTTTGAATAAAAAGATATTGGTTCTATGCTGTGGCATTTGTATCAAATATGCACCAGGGCTCAAGATATGGCGTGGATTCTGAGTTGCCAATGAAGCCTACTTGTAGTGTCTTATTAAACCCTATGGTATTATAAACTTTTGCACGACCAGAAATAAACGAGATACATTAGATTTATCACTGTCTGTTCGCTTCGCTAACCTTGCTCCAGGAGCAAAACTTACATTACACCAGCGCAGTTCGACTGATCGAGGTAAGCGTATTAGAACATGCCGGCTTGAACAGAATGATCGTTTTAAATTTGATGGAATACTGTTGCCATTTTTAATAGCATCTTTTTAATATTTATACTTGTTATATTTCCGGATTGTAATCGGATCAACTTAGCTTCTGGGTCTACGTTGGTTGATGTTGCGTTACAGTTTGAAAACGGATGTCGGATGATTGACAAGTTTGAGACATCTACCCGACTTTGGGATATTCTGCTGCATTTTGAAAAACGTCCAGATGGGTATAATCTTGCTGGCGACTTTATAATTTATTCAATTCCTTAGCGTTTATATAGCATTGGAACTGATTTTTTATTGAATGGTTTGGATTTTAGCATAGGAAACATCACCAGGCAAACAAGCATAACCATTCCAGTTAAGCAGGGGGGAAATTCACCTGGAAATGCTAAAATGCCTGAAACTCCAGTTTATATGTTGCCAATCTGTGTGTTTATGAACCAAGAAGTAAGCCAAAAACAATCATATTGCTCTCATGCAAGGTGGTGTCATCAAGCAAACTAGATTGACCAATTATATTTTGTTGTGGGCACTGATCTAGTACAATACAATTGCCAAACTTAAAACAACGAGTTTGAGTAATGCTGGATTAGAGAGTGGAAACGGAGTCATTCGTGTAATGTACCGACATATGCCTGAACCAATCGATGCGTATATGGCAGAGATCGAGGCAAAAGTAACGCCTACAGTTGTGGAAGAGGTTGAGCCAACAAAGACCATGTCTGCACCTATTGCCAAGCCTGTTGATGTTGCATCTCAACCACTTGCTCCTGTGACTGAATATTCCAAAACTGCAGTATGTTTACAAAAGCCTTTATCTGAACCACCTTTGGCCTCTGCCACAAATTCAAACCCGACCATAGCTCAGCCAACTCTTGTTCAATCCAAACATACTTTTCAGCCGCCTCAATCGCCACTTATTTCAACAAACTCTATCAAGGAAAGGCCCATCATTGAGCGAGATGTTCATATTTACTTGCCATATCCTGGCAATTTAGCACCTCTAAAAAGTGAGTTTAATCTAGTATTTTCAACAGAAAAAGATACTTGAGCCTTTATATCGCACTATTTTAACCAGGCTTTTTGTTGAAAAACACTGTATCTTGATCATGATATCCAATCTAGTTGAATTACCCAGCTCATTTTTTAGCCTCACACCAGCTGAGGTGAAAGCCATGATCTCCATTCAGCAGGCACGAAATAGACAAATTTCAGAGGCACCTCTGATGACCAGATCGATGCGAGAACGTGAAGAGGAAATTAAGCGTCAAAAGCATCCAAAGACGATGATCCGTGTTCGATTTTCTGACCAAACAACACTTCAAGCAACATTTTGGTCAGGCGATCTCAGTATGTATTAGGGGAAATTGAACCCGCTGTCATTGCTTGTGCTGGATGTTTAACCCTATATGTGTATGATATATGTTCAATAGTCTCTAGTGTATACGATACGGTCCAGACTCATCTATGCGAGCCAGAGAGACCATTTAAACTCTCCATAACCCCTCCGCAGAGGGTTTTGGCTAGAAATGAAACATTTTGGCAATCCCATCTTGCGCCTGCATCTATTGTGTATTTTTCATGGGCAGATGATCGAGCACCGGTTCCAGGTATGTATGCCGATTGCCAAGTGGAGCTGCAGCATGTTATTTAAATGTACTAAACTTGAGCAACTGACTATTTCATACTATACTAGGCCAAGTGGTGCTAAATCAAGCGACACTTGCATTGGCTAAGCCGTTTCCAATTCCAAGTGCGTGCTTTGAACTGAATGTGAGCGATAACTCTATGCAGGGTGCAATTTTAGCCAGTGAAGAAAATGACACGACTGTGGCAAGTCAAAGCAATGAGCTGATTGCTCAAGAAGCAGAAAGGGAGAGGGAGCGTGTTCGTAACGGCCTATTTGGAGGAAACCGTGACAATCCTGTCAATAAGGATGCGAATGCAGATGGAACTGATTCACAGCTTCGGTCATCTACAGGAAAAGTTCCAAAGTGGTTTCGGCGGATGTAATATGCATGAGACCAATGTGATGATAAATGAATTATAAAATTGATTTCTAATACAAACCATTACTACAAGTATGTATCTGCTGTCGAATAGACTGGTTAGTACAAATTTGTAGCTGCATTCACGCAATAGAATTTGTATTCATCTTGCAGTACTGCTTGATAAAATAATGGGTAAATAATCATGCCTCTACTACAAATCGATTGCCTCTTGAATCGACATTCCAATTCTTTTTTTCAATCATTGTACAATGCACACAAGTATAGTTTTGAACTAAAATGATTTTTTTCAAGCCCGCTTTTTCTCCTTTTTTGGCATACTCATGCATTATACGATCACCAGATTCGCACTTTGATCCAGATATTGGACTTTTGTCAACCAAACTCCCGTATTCAAAAACCAGGTAGGTTTTAGTTCAAAAAAACAATGATTGCATGAATACAACCATCTATGCCAATCACCAGGAGAATGGCCAGAGTTCAACAAACAATATTGGCTGGTAGATTTAGCGGAATCGTCCCACGAGACTAGCTGTTTGTCATGGATTTCGACACCCTTATTTAGTGTTACGTGAATACGGCTGTAACGGTAAGCAATGGTCTAGACTAAAAGATTGAAATCAGTCAAAGCAGTTGTGCCGTCATAGCAAGCGTACAATAAATTCAAAAATCCATGACCAAGACTTGACTTTATTGCAATTGCTGGAAGTCATGAACTCTAATCATGATCACCATCATGATAGCTCTACACCTAACCAGAATACCTATTCGCCATATCAAGGCCAGTCTAGCAACTACAACAACATCACTCTTCATGGCCATAAACTAACGTTTGCATCCACCCAGTCCACTTCTGCATCACTTTATATCCTACAGAGTGATTCTCATCAAGCTCATAATACTACAGAGACTGCCTATTTGAAGCTTTCTGAACTGGATGCTTTATTTGACTTGCCTCATGGTCATGTTCAGACATGTATTCGATCGTCACTTCACCCGTCTTATTCACCCCTGTACGAAGCAGGTTCAGGCGATATTCTGCTACAGCCCTATGCATTTGAACAACTGGCACCACTCATTAATGGCCATGGTGCAGTGTTCTCTTGTCTTGCTGGTATTACGCCAGAATCAGTTCTTGCTGGCCAGACTACCTCTGCGTTGGCTTCACGAATACATCAATACAATACTCAGATTATCAATCAATCTGCTAAACCATATACAACACTGCTGAGTGTGCCCGTGTCCCAGTCACCAGTGTCGATTGTCATTGTGGATCCATCTCGACCTGTACACCAGCAGCCACTACCTCTGTCTTCATCTGGGGTGGCTCCTATGGCAATGTCGCCTTCTCGTAAGCGTACTGTTGATGAGGCTTTGGTGGGCATGGCTTCAGGAGGTATTGCCCATGCCATGGATGGCCGAAACAATGTCTCGGATTCAAGGATGAGTATGGATGCTGACCACCACTGCTATCCTTCTGGTGGAACCAATGGAGGTGGAGATGCTGAACTACAAAGTCGTCGGCCAGAGGACGAGATGCTGACTCCGATTGATGGATCTCCCATAGACCCAGTCACTTCCAACGATCTTACCACCAGTGAAAGCGGAGGTAGACTTCAACAATCCTCACGTACCCGCAAGCGGTTGTCAATTGACACAACCCTGCATGAGCGGAATGAGGGCGATGCCAATATCACCGAGGCCATGCGGATCAAGCAACAGCAGCAGGCTATTATCGATGCTCGAAAAAGTAGGTAGCCTTTTGTATGGATGCATGTAGTGGTTTTAATTAGGTATAACCCACCTGCCTATTTAACCTACTGCCGCCTAGAATTCTTGGGTCGATCTAACTCGTTGGTGTGTTGAATTCATGTGAATATTTTATTAGAAAACCAGCCATCAACATCTCGTGCAAATGGCAGGGGCCGTCAATCTGGCTTAACATCCATTCGATCTGATGTGTCGTCTTGGGCTTCGCTGTCCTCGTCTGTAGACCATTTGATTTCTCCATATGGCGAATTCCCTAATCGAGAGCTGCCACTTCCACGCGGTTTCAATGAACATCCCCGAACAGCTCATCCTCTCTCTACTGGCACATCTCGACACTTTCCTCCAGTGGCATCACATACAAAACCACCTGCGAATAGTAGTATATCTGTGCCATCTTCATTAGCGATACCTAGTTTTAATCCAGCAACAGCCCCAGTCACAAGTACTGTATCTGCCTCACATCCATCCCAGTATGCATCTCAGCAACAATCAACGCCTTTAACAAACAAACCTCATCTTCATTCAGGGCCTTTGTCCACATTACCTCTGTCCATATCACGATCAGCTTTTACTAGTATTTTTGAGTCTGTGTATGATCAACATGAAAACCAAGCACGGTTACAAGCGACGCTTAAAGAACAGATTCGCAAATCAGCTACTCTGTTGCAAACGTTGCAAACCTCTGGTCAGATGATTGAGGGTCTTGTTCGTGGGCATTTTAGAGAGATGCAGTGCAAGTATGGTGAAAAGTTTGGAGCTGCATTGACGGACCTCAATCGTCGATTGGCTGCTGTTGAGGAAAAGGTGGGATTGGGGTCTATAAATGGATCTGATGCGTTTACTGCTGGTGGTGCATTGAAGTCTGCTCGCCCATACGCTGGAGGATCCAATGGCACATCGGGAGATAATGAGCATGCACTTATTTTGTCTGCTATTTTAACCAGATTAGATACACTCGAGAAACGCACTCTTGATTAAGATTTTAAAAATGCATTTTGCTTTTGTTGGATTGAGAAAGCGGAATGTAAATGAAGGTTTATTTTTGGATCAAAATCAAGAGTTTTATTTTTGGAGGCAGCAATTCATTGATGTTCTAGAGAACTGCGACAAGTTTTTATTCCATTGGTTATTTTATCATTATATCTACAGCTGTATGTGTATAAAATAAACGAGTTGAACAGAGAACAGTCATACCCAATATTTAGATTGAAATGGATGTATTAATTGAATTGAGCATGTGTAAACTGTCATTGAACCAGTAAATTAGTATTTTTTACATGTAAATATTCATAAATCAGAAACACTTGATTTGGGAGGTGAAATCTGAACACAAGCCGAGATGTATGCAACTGTTAATTTGATTTGAAGCAAATCAAAACCAATGATTGACAAGTGGATTACAGTGAATTGAATCCAACTGTTATAGCAGAATTTGTATTTATAAAATCATTAGTCTTGCGTTGCAGACTGGAAAATCAACCCGAGAGTCAATGGACAAAGTTTAAAGAATTAAACTTTAGCGAGTCGAACATGATTTAACAAATGGTTAGATTGAATTCATTCTCTAGGGAATCTGACAAGATTCGATCAGTAGAAAAGCATTGACCAACAGTCTATGAATGCCAGTATGTAATGGATACAACAGTCCATGTGATTAGAAAGTGGAAACAAAACAATAGAAATTGCTTGTTATCGACCTTTAGTTGCAAACCTATTATTGGGACTATTGACTACTCAGACAGTCATGAATCCTGCTAGAAAGCGACAGCTACCTACCTTGCTCAGCGAAGCTACAGGCACTCCACGTCGCTCTAAACGGATCGCATCTCAGACTGGATTCAGAGAAGTTTCACCCAGCACTACAGTTGCTGACAAGGACTCGCTGTTTGCTGACGACGACCATGACCAGCTATTGACTATAGGGACTGGAAAGCACTTCCTGTCAAAACCACATCTCATACATCGTAGGCCTGCTGCTGCATTATTGCCCAACGAAGTGTTATCATTGATATTTCGATGCCTTGCCAGCTCATGGATATTCAGACCTATTCCAAAGTCACCTCTGTCAGCTCGCATCGAGCTTCTGCAATGTGCACTGGTTTGCAGGAATTGGTCGTCTGTTGCCCTGCAGACCATGCATCAGGCTCACTACATCTCCAAGGTTATTCCTCGCATTGAGATGCCTCAACTGACACAGGCTCTTGCTAACCATACCAGCGAATGGAGTTATGTTTGCATGATGGCTCTGGTGTGTCTTCATCGCCCAGAATGGAACATGGGTGCTCCTCGCTTGTTTTATATCGATCGATCTCGGCTACTGCAAACTATATTTCCTGGCCAACATTATACCCAAACCAGCAGAAGCTCTTTATCTTCATTCAGCTCATCTGCAGAGGCTCTGGCTTCTTCTGTTAATACCACTAAATTACTCGACAGTCAAGACCTCCCAGAACACGATGAAGCAAGGCTTGTCAAACTATTTGCTCTGCGTCATCCTAACCCTGCAGATCCTGCCTGGTCTACCATTGTTGCTTGCTCAATGGACGTGCAGGATACATTTATTGAGTTGGCCACTGGAAAACCTTGTAATTCATTTGAAACCACCACTATTGACAGTGATGACGTTGTCGATACTCAGTTGGCTCAAGTCAATGCTCAGCCTGATGCGTGCTTTCATCGGTCAGCAATTGAAGACTCTCATCAGCATACTATGGCTTTGAATTCATTCAAGCTTGACGAATATTTTAAAGTAACTCGCAAACCTAATGTAAATGGCTTAGATCGACTATTGGCATCACAGGTATCTGCAACCATTGCCGACATTAGTATGTTGGCTCCACCCTTCAATATTCACACTCCTGGACCTGTCGTTCCTGGTTCCCCCAGTACTGGATCTCATTCTGCTCATCATTCGTCCATTGTACCATATTCCTCCCATCCAGACAAGTCCGTGTTGGCCAATACACATTTTAAAAAGTCACATACGTTTCCGACCGACGCTGTGGAAAATGTGACTCTTACCGAGTTTTCAGGCAAACTTATCCCCAACCAATACCACATCCCTATGATGATGCGCTACTCTGAGCGCATGGATATTGGCTGCTTCTTTGTATTCATCAATCTGGGTGCAAACCGTGGCTCTATTTTGCTTCGTGCTAAACCTGTTGGCTTACTTTCCGATGCAACACCATTTGGAAATGGTAGTCTAGTACTTTGGGATGATCGCGCATATGGGTGTTGCTCAAGATGTCGACGACGCCTTTTACGTGTGCAAGTCTGCGCTGATTGCCGTATCGCTCAGTTTTGTTCTAGAGCATGCCAAAAGCACGATTGGGACAGTGGACATCGCACTATTTGTCGCACTTTAGGCTTACAATATGCCATCTCTCCTGCTGACTTGATCATGGATCCTAGAAATGAGCCCCAGATCTGATACTTTTTGATCACTCCATTGCTCAAGTCTTCAAATCTTGGCAACAAATATGAACAACTAGATTCTCAATTCTACTCTCCTTGTACACGTCTTTAATATACTGCAATACCTTTTTATAGTCATGAGATTGTAGGTCTGTGTATTCAAGACATGTTTATATACTGCCAGATCACAATGAATTTAAAATTATAATAAGTCTTTTTGTCGTATTTCAACTTGAGCCATACTATTAATTTGAATATTGATGATATGCATTCTGACAAAAAGAGTTGCTTGATCAATATCTGTAAAGTAGAACAGCTGGATCATCAATACGCAGATTGTTCAAATATTGCAATAAATGTCAAATTGTGAGTATTCATTTCAGATTGAACCGACGCATATGCTTATATCCGATAAAAATTAAAACACTCTTCAGTTCATCTAATAATGTCCAAAAAGATTTTGCGATTGGCTGTAAAATCTATCTAGAAAATCACCAATTCAGAATTTTTTTCCTTTGAATAAATTAACCAAAATATTGGTCGAGTTGTTCCTGCAAAAAACAAACTGCTACTGCAAATCACTTTACACATAGGCATACATTCCCACTCAGTCAATACATGCCAATTGATTCCAAAAGCATGGTTCAAAAGTCTTTGAAACACATGGAAAAAGTCGGTGCTCTATCCGCCGAAACAAAAAAAGGCAGTTTAGATGCACATACAGAGTCCAAACCCTCGGCATCAGAAGCAGTACAATCGGCATTCGACTCACTAATGCATTCAGCTGCCATACATACTATCACTAAGGAACAGTCAACACCATTTTTGGAATCTCCGTTTGTTCAGATTCAAGCCCAAGTCAGAATTTGCATATCACCATCATTTATTACTACACCGCTGGAAGGTGTCAAAAACTATCTCAATACTTTTATTATGCGGTAAGTACAAGATGGTCAATATTCATTGAAATGTAGATTGAATCTATATTTTTAGTTGGCTAACCAACTATCCGTAATAACTCTTATTCGTTCATTGATTACTGATCCATGTTTTTTTTCGAAAACAGTTATATTGCTGAGCTAGATGGAGTTGTATTGGCCTATGAGAATGTAAAACTTGTTACTAAAAACGGTCATATTATGAACGAAAGCCCATTTATATTCTTCAACGCTCAAGCCAAATTCACATTGTTTTCTCCCAAAGTTGGATCGATACTTTGTATGTACATTTAATTTTGAAACTATTGAATGGATCTATTTACAACTAGTGCTTTCAATATCAATTGAATGATGTATAAAGCACACGGCTGTTTGAATCTTAATGTTTTGTTTTTGAATATTGATTTTTAAATTGGCTGTTTGCTGAACACTTTATTGTAGATGGTGTTGTCAACAAAGTTTCGCCAGATCACATCGGCTTGCTTGTGTACGGTGTATTCAATACATCCATTCCTTCAAGCCATATTTGCAACAAAAAGTTTAGCTGGGACGCTGAAGGTTATGCATGGAAATTTGAATCTGCGATTGATCACTCCACAATGTTCATTGCTACCAACTCGATCATCAAATTTTCCGTAGACAGGTATGTTTCTTTAAAGTACACCACATTTTGCCTTGCATTGAATGTTTAAATCTGTAGAGTAAATTGACTAAATTTTATTACTCACATGGTTGTTATGACTAGTCTAATTACTGCCAATAAAATGCTTGCCATCTCTGGATCTTTGACTAGTCATCCGACGGATACCGGCGTGATTGATTCGACTGGCCTGCCTATGCCTACTGTACTTCAACCCGTCGAATTTGGAAATGACATGACTGGTGTCGAAACTGTTCAACCTACGCACTTTGTATTCAATGATGAAGTGGATGAGCCGGTTGAAGAATGTATCAAAGACCATGATACACCTACTCACCATGAAATAGACACTAAGGAACAAAGTATCGATATATCAGTTCAGCCTGCCAAACCCAAAACAATCAAATCTTCAAGCTCAAAAAGAAAGCGTGACAATAAGCTAGAATCTACGTTGTCGACCACACCGAAAAAAAAGAGCAAGAATACGAATGTAGCTCACACTTCTGATGATAAACTGCTTAATTCTGCTGCTGGATAAGCATACCGTGATGGCCACTACATTTAAACCAGTGTAAAAAACAAGTAGAACGAGGCCAGTGACACAATAGTATATTTGGTTTTGTTTTACAAACAATTTGATACGACTCATTTTTCAAATAAACTAAATTTTAAGCTATTAATCTATCAAAATGCAAGATCTATTCTGTTGGAATATAATCTATAGAGCGTTGGCAAACTTTGAATCTGTCCAGTCAGCCGCCCACTAGGGAATAAACACAATCGATGCTTATATGGTGGTAGATGGACACCGTGTACAAATCTAATATAAGCCAACAAAAAACAGTTCGTTTCTAGCCAACACACCACTCAAGCAAATAATGATTTGGATGCTGTCAACTTGGTTTAATTGATTTCAAGTAACTGTACTCATAATTAAGCAAGCTCAGGAATACCATAGTAAAGCTTCAAAGAGTCTGGATTGGATAAAGAGCTGCTGGGAACAACCGTCTCACCAGAAAGAATGCGCTTGACAGCAACCTCGACCTTTTTCCCAGTCAAAGTATACTAGATAGCATCCAAATTAAAGATATAGTGAATCTACATAATAGTCAAATTAAATATAAAGCTAAACTGTACTTACAGGAATCTCTTTGATTGGAAGAATGAATGCAGGAACATGACGAGGAGAAAGCAAGGTACGAATCTGAGCTTTAATCCTGGTGACCAAGTCCTCATTAAATTCTTTTCCAGGCGCCATTAAGCAAAAAAGAACAACACGCTCGTCGTCACCTCGCTTTTGTCCAACAGCCAAACTGTCGGCAACCTCGGGATACGATTCCACTTGATAAAAAATCAAAATAAGATACTAGACAAACCAATTTGTACAAAACGCCAAAATAACAGTCTTACTAATATTGTACAAATCGGCGCTTCCAAACCTATAGTACAGTCAAGTGGAGTAATACATCATGCAATTTGGCAATTAAAATCACATGCAATATATCCTGCCAACAAACCTTTGGCTTGAATAGATCAAACAAATCAAATGCTTACCGTACACCGTTAGGGTTAAGAGTACCGTCACTGTCGAATGAAAAATTAAGAATACAAGCACAGGTGTAAATAAACATAGGCAGCTCAACCATCAAAAAAGTACAAATACCTGCGGCCCAGCATAACGACTCCTCCAGTAACAGAGTTGACAATCAAAAAATCACCATGATACCAAACACCTAAATTAAGCATGGTAGCATTAGTCTGGCGCAAGCAATGCATTCCATATATATGATTCAATAACCAACGACTGAACCCCGTACCTGGAAGTTTGTTAAAATAGGCATTTCTGTATTTTTGACCATCCTCGTCATTCCAAAAGAAAGCGGGCATAGCAGGGAATGGTTCTAGTAAAAGTTACATTCAACCAATCAATTGAAATAAATGCGTTTATAAATTTATAACAAAAAAGCTGTCTAGGTTTTTAGCGAGATCTACTTACTAGTGCATACAAGATCTCCAGGTTCATCGAACACTGCTTTGCAGTTTTCGTCCCAAGCCTCAATAGCCATGCCTAGGCAACGACATTGTATTTCGCTGCGGTATACTGGTCCGGCACAGTTGTGACCAGCAAACAGAGAAACAATATCGGTTCCGCCAGTGATGGATCCAAGAAGAACATTCTTGCTGATGGACGAATAAACAAATTCGTAACCTTCTGGAGAAAGTGGAGAGCCTGTAGAGTAAATTGAATGCAGAGTAGAAAGACTATGCTTTTCGGCTGTGAAATAACCAAAACACAATACTGTTAAACTAGCTGCAGCGCGTAATGAAATGTGTGCACAAATGAATATTGATACAAGTACCTGGCTTGAAACCATTCTCTTGCAAACTCTGAATGTACTTGGCTGAAGTACCAAAAATGGTGATGCTGTTTAAATTCAAAAACAAAAATGTTAAATTAAGAAATCCCAATAATAGAAATAGAAGCTCAAAAACAACACACCCCAGCTTGTCTATCAAATCCCACAAATGAGCAGGAGAAGGCTTAAATGGGCTTCCGTCATACAAAACAATAGTAGCGCCAGCTGAAATAGCATATCAATTAGTAACAGTGTGCAAGTAAAAATAACAGTCAACCCATGGCACACCTGCAAGTCCGCTATACAGTTTACAATCTCAAAAATATTAGTTTATAATACTAAAGCATACAATCCAGGCCAAAAACATTTTGCCATAATCTCAATTTAAAGATATCAACACACCTAATAAGCCAATTCCACATCATCCATCCAGTCTAGATTGTCAAGTGGAAGCGTGAGTCAAACATAAAATTAGTCTCAAGCACGGGAATCGTTTAAATAAATCATCAAACTTGCCGTAGTGTAATAAAAGAAAATATCCTTGGGCCCCATTGATCCGTGAATAACATGCTCTTTAAGATGCTGAATCAAAGTACCCTATGTATTTAGTTGAAAATGGATCAGATTATGTGCAAATGACACGAGTGCGTAGGGAACGCAAGAATCTAATTGATTGTTCAAGACATACCCCATGAGAATGAACAATGCATTTTGGTTTTCCTAAAATACAATATCAAACATTCAATAAGAACTGTCATAAAAAGTAGAATTTAATGGAAATGAATACGCACCAGTAGTTCCAGAGCTAAACAAGATAACCAATGGATGATGAGAAGGAAGCTGCTCAAACTGATGCTTGGTAGTGGTCGCGCTTGATAAAAAGGTTTCCAACGACACTCTACAATGTAATGAATGAGCCAAGCCTTGTTAATATCATAATATGCAAAAGTAAGAACCACCCATTGGCTGAAACAATCAAAACCATACCCATTCCGAACGGTACTAAGATTGGTGGGATGGGATGGAACAAAAGGAATCACTACAACTTTTTCGACAGACAAAAGACCCTCTGCCGCCTCGCGCAGTTTTCCTATGTGGTCGTGCACTTTACCGTTGTAGTACACAGCATTGGCAGATATAAGGATTTTGGGCTGGATTTGTAAAAAGCGATCAAGAACTCCCTACGTATAGATCAAAGAATATCAATAAAAAGCAACATGGTCGATCTGATTCAAAATAACATTAATATACGCAGACTCAAGCTAGAGCTTTAGATACATACAACAACTCCAAAATCAGGCGATGCAGATGACCAAACTGCACCGATACTTGCAGAAGCAAGCATAAATGTAGCCTATAATAATACGCATTAGTAAGTCGCTCAAACTATAACAAGCATCTACATTAAATCACCACATACCGCCTCAGTACAGTTAGGAACATATGCGGCAACACGATCTCCAGCACCAACACCATGACTGCGAAGAGCGCTAGCATATCGAGCGACATCCGCGTTGAGTTTTTCAAATGAAGTGATGTTACCAACACCTTGCTCACCTAACTCGTTGTATATTGATGTCAATGATAGTAACAAACTAGTCTGGAAAAGGGGTGAATAGGTATAAACGAATCCGAACCTGCAGCAATAATGGCAGCTCCAGTGTCCGTACGACGCAAAGCATTCTCGGCATAATTAAACCGGGCGCCCTAATATTGTGTAGAAAAATTAAAAAGAGATTCTAGTCAACCACCAGAGCAACAAGCCATCCATACTACATTTGGACAAATGGTGGATAAAGATGCCAGCAGCAATCATGGATTTGCCTACCTTGAACCATTTTGGAATTTTGTCCATGGTGACTGATTTATCATATACCTAAAATGCAGATCAACCGCTATTGGTTAATACACCAGTTACTTGGTATCAGAATGGTGGACAGATTAACTGTACCTCGGTATATGGAGTAGATGATTTGATTTCGCAAAACTCCCAAATATCTGACCAAAAGTCATCAAGCTGCCCAACAGAATACTTGCGCAGTTCTTCATACGACTCTGAATGTAAGATTCATAGCCAAACGGTCAGCACTCAATCGCAGACTTTGAACCATAGATCATCCATGCACACTCAACTCAAACCAAGGCCATGTTTCTTGTTCACAAAGTCCCGGAATTTGATCATATTGGACTTTTCTGGGTGGGGAGGAGTCCAGAGCAGATGATTATTGGCTGACATGCTGAATAATTCCAGTAAAGTGTTTGACTAGTTGGCAAGACTGCTTTAAACTACAGCTAATGACAGAATGGGAAAACTCGGTCAAACAGCGCCAATCCGCACTTGACATCACGAGATCAGCTGCAAAGCTTCCAAGCTTTTGGCAATCTCATCACAGTTCAAGTGCACATCAGATGGAATGTTCAAAGTATTTCCTGTTCAACTCGCTTTTATTGAATTACATTTCACCACACTCGCTAACAATTACTGGCATCTAAATTCATACATCCAAAACTCAGTTGGCATGATTGAGCTTTAAAAAGCAATACGGATCGTGTCTGCATACAGTAAAACCTACTCTTGGTTTGTTATTAGCACCCGTTGGTACGTTTTCAATCTTGCGAAGTACTAAAAGTCCATCAATCACTCTACCAAACACAACATGCTTTCCATCGAGAAAATCGCATTTTGCGCAAGTTATGAAAAACTGGTAATAGTAACACATGTAAGTGACCAGCATGTGTCCAAAACCACATTTAAATCTCTAAATGGTACCTGTGATCCATTTGTATTTGGTCCGCTGTTTGCCATTGAAAGCAATCCAGCTGAGCTGTGTTTAAGCTGAAAATTTTCGTCCGGGAATTTGTCGCCGTAGATACTCGTGGCTCCAGTGCCGTCACCCTAGTACAACCCAGCAAGCCAGACATTTCAATTTAAAAATCATGGGTATGCATGGTTTAAGTTGAAGTGATTAGTCAAGTATAATCCTGCCTTTTAAATGAATCAAACCCCACGATCATTACCTTGAGAAAATCTCCTCCTTGAATCATAAAATCTTGAAAATATGCAAGATTAACTCAATCCCAGTACAACAAGTATCCATTGACACACTTAAAACTAATTGAACAAACCCTTGATTACACTAAAAATGGAATTAGTGAACACTGCAATTCAAGACTTTATTCAAACGATCTCCATGCTAAATAGCTACAGCTTGGAATGTACGACTTACCGATGGAACTGGCAATTTTTGAATCCTTGAGGGATATCTTTGATTCTATTCGAGTCGTCTATCATTCAGCCAACAATCACAGTACACCAACACGAATACTCGAGTAAACACATACCTATACTCTCCAGTGCATAACTGCCGGAAATTCTCTGCAGTCTTTGGAACGACATCTTTGAAAAGCTCCATTGTGATTCGTCCAGCTAGTACATTAAACCCAGTTTTACATCAACAAGGTACTAGATTGGTTATTTAAAAATATTACACTGCATAAAAAGCATATTCTGACAAAACTACCTGGCTGGCCACCTGCATCATACAGCAATTGTAAATATATTCCATAATTGGTTTAATACAACATTATAGTGTGGAAAGTTTTTAGTATACTAGTCGTGAAAACAGGATATGAATAGATCTGCGATTGGAATCAAAAGTTGTTGAATTCAAGTCTGGCACTATTATGAATAGTCGTGCAGCTGAGCTCGAGACTTCCATAAGCCTACCATTTCAAGACTCAACTTACCAATGGAAATATTCATAAACACCTACCAAATATTCATATCAACAAAAACTCAATCAGAAAATAGACTGTACAACTATTCAACTCTACAACAGCAAGCTAAACAGACACCATCCGACTTATGGATCAATTAAGCCAGTAAAATTTAGCAATCTAATGGGTAGCAGCCAGTGTAGGGAATCCATGAATCTCTATCGAATTACAATTCCCATGCCAATCAACAGAACCAAAAGGCTTACAATCGGATTCTCTTCTTCTCCCATCTTCAATACTTGGATTCAAACTAGCCTTGAAAGTCAAGCCAACTTTAATCAAAACTTTTCAATTGGAGTTTCCGGCTAAAATCATGTATTTTTGCCCAAATCACTTGGAGGTTTGGGCAATCCTAGAATCAACCATTTGCACATTTGCCATCATCTGTTTAGTCAAAATCAGCTGGTAATGGATTGAAAAGGGTAACAGATACAAGAAGGATCAATTACTGATCAATTATTTGATGATGGATAAAGAAACACCATGTGCTGTAAGTCTCGATTCAAACCCATTATATCAGACACAATTTTTTAAAGTTTGCATGGTATCAAGAATTGTATTTTTACACAATAAATCAAGGTCCATGATTTGGTTATGGATAAATCCAACCTAACAAAGCATATTAGAAAGTAGCCTTTTGATTTACGCTTAAACATCAATTTGGGGTTTCCCATTTTATTGGTTTGATGAAATGGCAGTATCAGATTTATCATTTTGCATAGCACCTTTATGGAGGCTTGGATCCTTGTGATCAGCAGCGCTAATAGAAGTTTTTGAAAGAATGGGGAGCTCAGGGCTTTCAGGTGTCAAATCTTCAAGAACGTGTGCCTTGATTGCCAAGGCAGGAGAGGATTGCTGGCTATCAACCTCAAGAAGTTGATAGCCCTCCTCCGTGTCTTCCCCCTTTACTTCTAGGGATAAACCAGAAGCCGTTGCAGTGTTTGGAATCTAAAATGTTGAATCAACTTACAAATCAGAGCGCGAAAACTGGAGTTTATGGATTCAGGACATGATGGCAAACTCGAATGAATGCAAAACTTACCCAATCTTTACGCTTTTGTGAGTACCAAGCAGAAAATGTTCCGAGAAGCTGATTTGCAGAGGCTATATGTTCATCCGATAGGAAGCATTGTTTTTGAGACAAGCAGAGCAGTCAGACTTGACGGCTGATGAATACATTTCAAATGTATTTATTTCATGAAATAAAGGCATATTGAGCTGCACTATACCTTGTATATTTTGTTGTTGCGCAGGATCCGACATGATAGTAACCGCATCCGTGACTGATGAAGTCACAGTTCCTGAAGCTGTTGAAATGGCCTTTGCCAGATTGTTTTGCACAGGAGAAATTGTTCGAGAAAATTCAGATAGCTTTGCAGAAAAATGAGTTGATATTTCACCAAGGGCAGAATATCCATGGAATGGGTGACCAGGACTAGCCCATTAAACCGTGTTAGTAAACTAATACCAAAAAATCACAGCTCAATAATATAATAAAACAATGACGGTACTTGATCATTTGAAGCGCGTCCTTGTCTACAACACTCATCCATGTATGGTAGCTATCTGAAGCTTCCCATGCTTTGATGAATGGCATGTGATACTCTGAAACATAGTCAAGTTTTTCTGTATATCGATGGCACGAATATTGTTAATTTACCGAGTAACTACACTTGGCAGCGCAATATTGAATACTTACTTGCTCCAGGTTCCAAGGTCGATGGCAATGTATCATGATTATACTTTACTGAAGCAAGCATTTGTGTAAGGTAAACTTCAAACCTTGACCTGATATCTTCGTCACTTCCCTCAAACTCAATTTGCTGATTCATAGTCATGTCATCTAGATCATCCATGTTAAAAAAATTGGAGCCTTTTAAAACCCATAACAATAAAATGAGTTGAAAATATTACCTTCGGCAGTCCATGTTGCAAGCAATGGTTTTAATAGCTCTGGTAACATGCATATTTCATGTAAATCGGGGTGTCAAAACAATACATCAACAGATCAGACCAGCAACTAGGTGCAATACTATACTTGCCATCCATAAATTTGCGATCGGCAGCAGTTAAGCTGACTAGCTGCGCCATTTGTGGATTGGGGAATTCAAGATTTCCGCTGTCGGCCTGTTAATAAAATCAGTCGACACAAGAGTATAAGCTACTCTAAATGACACCCAGGCGCATTACAATCAATACCAAACTTTACTCACATAAGCCACTGCGTCCAGACTGCATCCGCGATGGTGAGTGAATATCGAATTGCTTGTCCCGACAAGAAAAGATTTGGTTTCTGGCGACATGATTAAATCAATCTGTTGAAGTGGAATGTAAGGCTGAAAGAAGGAGTTCTAAAATTCAAGAATTCAGTATGGTAAAATTACATTACACAAATTAATCATGATACTACACAAACTTGGACTATATCAACACACTTTGCCAAATATTTTGAGTGGATGTCCAAGCTGAATCATTTTTGCTTTGTGTGCCTCAGAATGATACTGCCTGAGAAGATCCATGGATCTTGTAGAAGACAAAAGAGTAGATCTTCTATGTGGCCTTATTTTAATATCAACGTTGTCTAATTCTGGAGAGCCTACATCCTCCAAATGCCTCAAAAGCTCTATATTAATATACAAACAAGTGTTACCACAGTAAATCAATGACCGACCAGCATAAAAACATAAAATGATGAATATCCTAACCTGGAAAAAGTGAAATCAATCCATACTGGTATGCCGACAATCGCTCCACTTTTTGTCCAAAAACCAAAATCTAAAATTGCAAAACAGGCTAGATTAAAAAGACATCAATTACAACTACAACCATTTTCAAAGGTGCAGCATGTGTATCTACCCTTTTTCTCAACAACAGTAATTTTACAAGCTGCAAAGTTTTATGTCGAAATTTAAATAAAAGCTCTCGCAAAGAAATTCCAGAATACAGAGTGTTGTCTGCAAAGGGCATTTTGACAGAAGTGTCCAAATTTTCGTATAATGTCTTGATAATTTATAATTGATGCATAGCACAAAATAAATCAGTTGGTATATTTGTAAAGTAAAAACATCCGGCATGCTTATTGATTGCATTGATATAGTTAGATACTTACGTCCAGAATTTCGATTTTTGTAAAATCTCGCTGTGCGAAAAAAGCCTGTGTTACAAGTCCCAACTTGCTGCGTATGGAACCAAGGATTGGCTGGGTAGCAATTATAACAACGGCCTTTTGAACTTTGGTTCGTGTAACATCAGCCGTTTTATTGACTAAATCCTATTCAATATGCAAGGTTAAAATGCAGAACGTGGGTTCACTTTGTATTAAGATCGAGGAGTTGCGCAAATATTACATTCAAATTATTGATTCAAACAAAACTACCTCGGCATTAATTTGACGAAAGCAAGCCAAGCCAAACAAGGTTGACTGAGGGTATTTTTTCCAGGCAGGAACCGGAGGGAGGTGAAAATCTATCAAGCTTCTAGGTTAGATACTGGTTGGTAAAATTGGGTATGCAAATTGTTGAACCCATTAAATTATGTTTCAGCTTACAAATAAACTCTTCTTCGGAAGCATGTGCACCATCTGGTAGACACATAAAGGGCTAAAATAGGGTTGATTAACATTAGCATGTGTCCAAATTCAGTACAGAGTTATTATGCAAATAAAAAAATCGCGAGTATAAATGATTTACAGCAGTATTCACGCAAGACACCAAGGATGTCAAAATACATGATAAATAGTCAGTCTCATGCAATGATGGGTGCCAGTTTTCAGCATACTTGCTGAACAGCATTGTGTCTTTTGAATTCTTTAGCTTACTGGTTTTTGTAGTCATTTTTGTATAAAAACTGAATGGATGGCTACAACTCTGTTCCAGCCAATCCCATTTATCCAATCTTCAACTCCCCAAATAGAATATTAAATATTGGATGATTGACATGTATAGTTGCATTCTTGAGACGTGCAACATTTGGTTTTTTGAACTAAAACGCAACGTATCTGCGAGTTTTAGGGTGAAACGAGTTTGGACAAAGTTTGACAATATCAAAACATTCCAACCAATATCTAGATTGCAATGGATAAATATGATTTCAAACTTGGTGGTTGTACAGTGTATGACTATGCAAAAAAGGAAAAGGGGATGATTGCAGTTCAAACTATAGTTTGTATAATATGATGGGCGCTGTGTAAAAGAGTTGAGAGTGCCAATTAAAATCAATATCTAATAGCAAGACACAACAAATATTTAAGCATTGTCTATTCCAAAGCAAAATAATGAGTCTGCAAGATGAATACAGAAAAGGGATTCGTTGTACGTGGATACGACAGTAATTCAAAAGCCATTAAAGTTGTGAATCCAAACTCACCATAAACGACCATTCTTCGGGCAATTCTATGGCGATTTTTGTGTCAGTCGAATCAGTGACCCTCCTCAAGTGAGCCACATTTGGGAATGGCGGATGGACATACTCTACTATAGGGCCATTCCTTTAATGTACGCAATTTAGTGAATGAAGTTTGAAAATGAATATTATTGGCACATTACTGTATAGAGAACGATCATACCTATGATGAAACGCCACGCACATAACTATAGTCATATTGGAAATAATATATCAATAGCAAGGTTTAAAGTATGATATCAGTCCAGAAGGATTCAATGATCAGAACAGAGCCAATCCAAATAGTATAATCTAGTGAAACCGCGGCTTTTGGGTGAGAACATGTCAAGACAACAGGCCTTACCATGCAGAATGACCCTTTGGCCATCTAAATTGTCCGAGGGCAGTGAAGTAGATATGGAGTTGGTACGAGAGCGATGAATGGAAGAGCATTCATCGATTACATTTCCAAATTCATGCTCACTTGCGACAGCCTTATCGATAGAAGTCAAAAAGTCGGTAGCTGGTTGAGATGGAATCTTGTCAGATAAAGGCTCGACATGGAGCAGTGCGATGTGGGATGACTCCGTAGCAGGAGAGATGGGCTCGGTGGGTTCCATGATACTGAATCTACCCAATAGCAGCAGTTTGCAACTATTCTATGCGATAAGCACTGAAGCAAGCCACAGACTCGATAATAAGCAGGTTGAGCCGAGGTCAAAAGTTGTAAAACTTCAACTTGAAAGACCGCCCAAAGAAAACCAGCACATTGCCAGGATGGACAGCAACGAGACCGACACTCCATTGACGATTCTTGCCAGGCTGTCTTCGGGTCAAAAGGTTCCAGTCACTATTCTGGATCCTGCAAACACTACTGTGCTAGACCTCAAGGAACTGGTTGCTGCTGCCATCTCTACTTCGCCCGGCTCCATTCGTCTGGTGCTGCGAGGCCGTATTCTTAAAGGCGATGAACTGCCAATCTCCAACTATGCTGTTGCTGACAAGGATGTGGTTCATGTTGCTCGCACTGACCCCAGTACCGCCAATTCAGTTGCTCCGCAACCAAGAGCTACTACTGCCAGTCTGGCCGGATCTGGCTTGTCTGAAACTCAAACTGCTTTCCACTATCGTACTACCCAACCACAATCTTCAACTACATCCAATACCACTCCATCCCCCGGAATTACTGGCTCTGCACTGGCTGCTGGACTGTCCTCTCAATCAGCTGCAAATGGCTTCGGAGGTGATGAGATGGCTTCCCTCATGAGCAATCCCATGATTCAAACTATATTCGAAAATCCCGAATTCCTTCAGCTTATGCTACAATCCGACCCTCGGATGCGTGCGATGATGGAGGTGAAATGGTTGCTCTTAGAATATGCTATCCATATTGAAAAACTAGATATCGTTCATATCAGGCTATAAATCCGCTTTCCTCTTGGAATGTGTCAAATTGTACCCTGTGTATTTAGCTATATTGCTTACTGACTCGACTGTCTTGCCTCTACAGGAAAATCCCGAGATACGTGCTGCCTTGTCTGATCCTTCTGTTTTGCGTGAAATTAGTCGTGGCATGCAAAATCCCAGATTGGTAAGCTATAGCTTTATCCCTGCCAGGTGGCTTTTGGTTACCAGGTAGGCTAATCTGATTAATTTTGGTATGTTAAAAGATGCAAGAAATGATGCGCAATCAAGGTATGTTTTAAATGCTGTACCCAGATTCTCGAAAATGTGCATATTCTATTTTACTACTGGTTTTGTCAAGACCTGATCATGGCAATCTCATATTACCCAACATTGCAATGCATTACATGTTTTAGATCGGGCACTGTCTAATATCGAGGCTATTCCTGGCGGTTTCAACCATTTAAGCTCCATGTATCGCCAAATGAATGGTCCTTTGAATGCTGGCCGCACTCCAGACCCTAGTACCGGTAAGTACTTGTGTGCCAGCTAAATACTAGCCATTTGATCTAGGCGGATTTTTGAATAACTTATGAAACGTATCCACATCCTTTTATGATAACAAGATGAAGCCAACAGACAGATGGCAAATCTTTTGGGGGCGACATCTCCTTCAAATGCATCTGGTCCCAATTCGCAAGCTCTTCCAAATCCTTGGGATATTCGTCCAGGAAATGTAGGCACTCAGCGTCCTGTATCTCGTAAGTGATTTTGGAGCTATTTTTGATCAGTTTTCGTATACTGTATGGTTTTCCAACTCTAGTGCTTAAAGATACATGGAATTGCCAAACATATGGTTTAACATATGATTGTATTGAAAATCTGACATATTTTGTAAACCAGTACCCACATCTACTACATTGACAAATATGCTTGGCACATTTGGAGCACCTAGCTCTGTAAATCGTAACGCAGCATCTACAAATACAGAAGCTCGACACTTTCCATTTATGCCCTTTCCGTCTTTACCTGGTAATTTAGGAAATAGTTCTACTCGGACACCTGGCTCTGACACTATACAACCTCATCTACAAATGCTTCAACAAATGGCTCAAATGAACCAAAGCCCTCGCGCTTCATTCCCAAACCAATTTGATGTAATGCCACCAGCTCTTTCCAACTCCAACTCACCCATGAACCCATTTCTCGAGCTATTCGGTGCGCCATCGCTTTCGCCTTCACAGCTTGCTCAGCCATCAGGAGATCCAGCAGCAGCACAACCAGCTATTGAGGAACAATATAGAGAACAACTCGCTAGTCTAAGAGATATGGGGTTTGTGGTGAGTTTGGAAATACTTGTATCATGATATAATTGATAGACTGCGAGCTGTATACTTTAATTTACGATGGGTTTTGCATTGCTAACTCGGTATTATTTTCAACCTGATCGTGGACCACACTAGGATGAAGAAAAGAATAAGCGCGCAATTTTGGCAGCAGTAAGCTAATACTAATGTCTGGTGTATCATGCATCAATGACCTGTAAAACGCGGCAATGATGCTTGCTAACTTGATAATAATATTGAATTATGATAGGGTGGCAATACAGACGCAGCGGTCTCGTATCTATTGGATATGTGAAATTTCTTAATAAAAATTGCTTACTCTATTTCAAATCCAAGACTAAAGCTTGCAGTAGAAGAATGAAAAGATGAATCTCGATTGATTTCAGCTACCGCCTTGTTCATTTTATCAAAAATCCTAGCCAAAATCAACCTATGCAGTTTGAGAAAATCGCATGGCAGATCTGTCAAACAGCGACTCTTTGAGTAACTGCTCTTGCACCAGCGGATGGTGAGGGGCTACATCCTTGAGTTGACTTTAAACACAAGACAAAAGCCATTGATGAGTCTATCAGTTGCCCTAAAGGTTACTGGATGCAATTTAAATCATAGCAAATGCTTACCTCATAAACTGATTCAAGACGGAAGTTGGCTTTTGCAAGGCTGTGGCAATAATGACCATGTTGGCAAGAGTATCAGGGTCATTTGGGTTCTAGTTGCGTAAAAGTAATGTTAAATTTAACAATAGGAAATATCACAGTATAGCTTAAAAATAGATGCCAATAACGACCAAAATAGACATATTTTAAATACAAAAGACCAATGAATAGCTGTACCTTGTTGAGTGCCTCGAGCAAGATTGCGTCTGCCTCTTCAAACTTTCGTGCCTGGATCATGGCTACTGCTTTAGAAGTCAGTAGTCTGCACGTACTGGTTCCAGTATTGGCCATCTCCTCAAAGATATAGTATGCTTCTTGATATTTCTCGGGCCCGCCCTAAAGATTCGTATATTGGTATGACATCAATCTAATCAACACACAGCAGATGAAATATGGGTAGATACAATAGCGACAGACAAGTAGAGATACATGGTGAAAGTCTTGCAAATAGACATACCACGGCAATATTAACCCAAGATTCAATCAGTTGAGCAAGAGTGGCATCATCTGCCCAAGATTTAAATAAATCCAGCTCCTTTTTTGCGAGATCTGGTCTGTCCATCTTAAGGTAAACCTGTACCGCCAACGCAATGCTACATCACCATTATATACTTAGTGTTGTCTCTTAACATTGTCTTAAGCCAACACCGAATAAAGATCTTAATCCATGCTAGCAGTAATGATAAACAACATAATCTGTAACCCACCATTCAAGGTGTTTTGGTGCACGAACTAGCAGCTTTAAAGCCTCTTCAGTTTGACCTTCGTGGTAAAATACAGTACCAAGAAGCACATATACCACAGGAGAGACATCAAATGGAATCATTTCAGCCAAAGCGACTGCATCGGCAACAGCTTCCTGCTGCTGGAGTTGATCCGTCATGCTTGCTAAATATCTTGCCAAGATACGAACTGCACGCAGTTCCATGGATGTTTCCTGTGCAGACAATTCTGAAAGCACTAAATTGAAACGGCCATGACAGATATATGCTCTATGCAGCAACACTCTACGGTCAAGCTTTCCCGTCTCCGTGCGGGGAGTAGTGGCAGGATTTGTGGCCTCATTGATGACAGTCTGGAATGAACCCAAATAAAACTGGTTCTTTAAAGCAAGCACCTCATCTAATCAAAGGAAACTCGGCAAGGTTAGCTCAAGCAAGGGACTATCCAATACATGAAGCTGATGTCAGGGTTAGGAAACCAAAGGCCACCGCTAACCAATCTTGTCGGGTTGAAAGAATAAATAGTTTGTCGTATGAATTATATACAGGTAGCATATATAAAAGGTCCAACTCACCAACACTTGCGTCTGCCATTCCTGAATTGATTGACAGTCGTATTCACGTAAAATGGAACACTTGTTATCTTGCAGCAACTTGCTTTTTGTAAAAATGGTAAATATTCGCTGTTTTTCCATTACAAATCGACTCTAATTGGTCTTTTCAACTTTTTAATAAACACAATATTCATCATGTAGTACAAACTATAGTTTTGAACTGAAATGATTTTTTGGTAGTCACACATTGTGCAATCACCAGATTCATCCAATCCAATCCATTCCATACATTAGGTTTGACTAATTTCGATTCAACTTTGTACAGACTCTTGTATTTTAACCTTGCAGATACGCTCACAATATGGTTTAAGAAAACAAGGATCGTGCACTTTAGTCATACGACTGTTTTGATGCCAATTACACAATATTCAGTCTGTACTAGTAGTAGAAAACAAAGACTGGAGACCAACAAGTATCAAAAATGTACCGAGACTAATACAAACATTCACTCGACTTTAATGCAAAATAAACATGAAAAGACCAGTAAACACAATATCCAACAAATCGAGTAGAAATCGTTCCATGAAACTGGCTGTTTATGTATTTTGATATCCTTGTTTTAATGTTCCATTTTGCGTGAATACGGTTGTGAATCACTGATACTGCTGCACATATGACCAATGCAGTCAACTGAAACTCTAAGACTGTAGATTGCTACAGCTGTGTCCAGATATATCCTCAATTAGCAATCTTTTTGTGACATCCTCGACTTTGGTTTGTTCATGATCCTGTAAACTTGAATCCAAGTCTGAAGCTTTAGTCGGATTAATATATACGTATTTATCTTCCGGGATCTCAGACGATGGAAGTATATCAAGTACACCAAGATCCAGATTCTATCAGAAAGAATATAAGGTGAGCATTCTATTACAATTAAAGTTATCTAGAAAATATCATCAAGTATACCATTTCAATAAGTTTCTCTTCTTTTGGTTTGATATACTCAATATTCACATCATCCCTGGATAGATCACCTCGCTCCAGTTGTGAGAATAGCTTTTCATTCGATGACTGCATGGCAGGTAGGAAACTTGACAATCTGCTCATCACTGAAATCGCATTCAAGTCAATATTAGGTATTTCAAACAAGAAAAATCGACAAAAACTACTAACAATCTGTAGATATGTTGGAACGGAAAGTAGCTGGGCGAACTTTGAGGAGGTTCGGCTGAATTGGAAGAGTCCCTACAATAATTGGATGATATGACAATTGATTAGATGGCTATATAGTGAGTTTATTTTGAAACATGAAATAGTAGTCAATTGTCAAATGAAAATATATACCTACTGGAGTCACTTCATGAACATCCAACAATTCTCGTTTCAATGTATCATCAGTGTGAGTGGAGGTCTTTATATTTATATGCTGCTGTTGAGAAGCCTCTGTATGCATATCCTGGTCTGAATTGGAAGAGCAGGGTAATGCTGTTGATTCTGAAGCCATTAGAATCGGAATGAATGCTTAGTGATGCTGACAATGGAAAGATTTTAAAAATGATGTTCAAAAGCCGTGAATTGACATTTTCAATTACAGTTATATTCATGTAAAACAAATCATCTTTTTTGGTAGTCACACATTGTGCAATCACCAGATTCATCCATTCCAATCCAATCCACTCCATACATTAGGTTTGACTAATTTCGATCCAACTTTGTAGACTCTTGTATTTTAACCTTGCAGATACGCTCACAATATGGTTTAAGAAAACAAGGATCGTGCACTTTAGTCATACGACTGTTTTGATGCCAATTACACAATATTCAGTCTGTACTAGTAGTAGAAAACAAAGACTGGAGACTAACAAGTATCAAAAATGTACCGAGACTAATACAAACATTCACTCGACTTTAATGCAAAATAAACATGAAAAGACCAGTAAACACAATATCCAGCAAATCGAGTAGAAATCGTTCCATGAAACTGGTTGTTTATGTATTTTGATATCCTTGTTTTAATGTTCCATTTTGCGTGAATACGGTTGTGAACAAACCAACTCGTTTGCCCAAGTTTTCATTTTTTCCGACAAGGTTTTGCTCAACTTTGTTGTTGCACATAATGGTTCGAGCAGTAAAAGGGGTTCTGCTGGAATGGTAGGCATATACTTTCTTTAATACATACTTTCAGCTTACCTTTTCAACAGACAACGTTAAGCCCCGCTGAGTTTTAAACTCAGCATATACTTGAGATTCATTCAAGCAGTATGTCTTGACTAACTAGACCATACTTTATCTGTTTACCAGCGATCAGGCAGTGAAGCAAATAATCAAGGAGCTTGACAGCCAGCTTCATTTTATTATTGAAGATCTTGATGATACCCATTTATTTATTGGTATGATCTTTCGTTTCAACATGCAGATATTCAGATACTATTTATTGTTTTAGAATAGCGCTATCAACTTGGATCTGCTAGCATACTTATTTTTTCTATTTAAACTATTAGAAGCAGCCAAAGTAGAGCTGGTTCAAGATCGCCTTGAAGATATTCTAGAGGTATTTTCATCTGAAGCCCAAAATTGATGCATAGTATAACGAGTTTATTAATAAATTTGCCACTAATGCAGGAAAACACATATCGTACAATCGATATGTGATACATTCAACAACATTGTGTCGCTAATTATTCGATTACAAGCTCCGATAGGACTTGTCAGGGGTGGTTGGTAAAGTGGGTTGGTCCATTGATTGTAATACAGCACGAGGTTCCTGAACTGACTGCATGCCTATTTTTTCCTTTAAAGAAAGCTTGACTCGGTGCTTTTCAATTACAAGAAATGAAATATTCTGAAGCATGCTATATACTGCTGATGCTAACCAATATAGCGTTATGGCCTTACATACCAAATATATTGCACATTTCAAAATGCCAGCATTCAGATTAGTACATTTTATGGGATACAAACATATTTAGATTCAGAAAATAATTGAAATATCAAGGCAGAACTGCACTATGCTCTTACCATTGGTACATAGGCAGAAATAGGAATCATTAGTATTGCAAATGATCGCATAAACATCCGAAAGGCAATCTGACCAGAAGTTCTTTGGGTATTGGGGTTTGAGCGCAGTGTACTATTCAACTAGACAGTATTATCCAAACCCAAATGTTAGCCATCGCTAGCAGATCATCAGCATCATCTGAGGATATGCTGGAAAGATTCATGGCTGATATCAAACATTATCAGTCCATCATCTTTCAGACCAATTGTCAACCCTATAAAGGCTCATTATCAATGTTTCCAACCTCAATATTAATCAAATGCATAGTACCAATTATAATTGGTGTGATCATGGTTGGATCTGCCACAGTCAAATCGTCAAACCATAGCGTGCCTTCGACATCCATTCCGGCAGCAAATGAGCTTGGCGTTCCAAGCCATATCACTGGAAATGCGGCAAGCCATCGAAGCGCGAATGACATTGAGATGAACAAGGGAATTTGAACCCATGGCAAAATAAATGTATATAATGGGTTACATCGATACTCCTTGTAAAGCTGTGATGTTTTTTGTTTGTACTATTGGTTTTTAAGTTGTAAAATATGAGAGTTTCAAAATGACACGAGTTGGCAGTTAAAGCAGATAGTGATGAAAGTATGGATTAGATATCCATTATGTCTGAATAACTACAATCAAACCGTTTTACCAGATATGACAAAGAGACTTGCCATTTTTTTGTAGTTCTTATCTTGCTGCAAATTACCTGTACGATGGCCATGTTTAAGCTGAAGTCCTAGCGTGCTTTCCCAAGCCATCAACACAGGTTGTAGCTTTCGTAATCGATCTGTTCTTTGCTTGTTTTGAATAGCTAGTGGTAGTGTGCACATTGTTCGTAGAAATATAGTTGTTCCAACAATGACCAGCCACCAAGGAGTACCACTATACAGCTCGAAAGCAATCAATGGTGTTGCATGAATCGTATCCATCAAATTAACCAAAAGAGATACTGGCGACAGTGATAAATCTGACGATTCGATCGATGTAGTGCTGGAAAACTGTTGTTCAGCATCAGCCATATGAGTGTCTGGTAGTTGTATAGTTGAAGCCATTTTTGTATCTGATGAATAAAAGCGTTTTTTATAGAGTCTACAAGATCCAAAAGGCATGGCTTGTCGAGGTTTGGATAGCATTGCATCCAGTACAAGTGGTCGCCACAGTGAATGCATATACCTAGTAGATATATAGATGGTTGTTGGATACTTGATAGGTTTGAAGAGACTGGTGTTGCAATGGGACCAGTGTTGTAACATTGACCGTCTTGGTAATGCCATAGCTAGACTTGTGTAGATTGAATAATGAAAATAATACTATGGGTGCTATAAAGGTTGCGGGTATTGACTGACTGCCAAATCATTAAATAGCTAGCTACTGATTCACAGCCGTATTCACGCAAAATGGAACATTAAAACAAGGATATCAAAATACATAAACAACCAGTTTCATGGAACGATTTCTACTCGATTTGCTGGATATTGTGTTTACTGGTCTTTTCATGTTTATTTTGCATTAAAGTCGAGTGAATGTTTGTATTAGTCTCGGTACATTTTTGATACTTGTTGGTCTCCAGTCTTTGTTTTCTACTACTAGTACAGACTGAATATTGTGTAATTGGCATCAAAACAGTCGTATGACTAAAGTGCACGATCCTTGTTTTCTTAAACCAGATTGTGAGCGTATCTGCAAGGTTAAAATACAAGAGTCTGTACAAAGTTGAATCGAAATTAGTCAAACCTAATGTATGGAATGGATTGGAATGGATGAATCTGGTGATTGCACAATGTGTGACTACCAAAAAAGATGATTTGTTTTACATGAATATAACTGTAATTGAAAATATCAAATTAAACAGTTTCTCTAAAGTGCATGTTATTGAAATTGCATTGGATAAGAGCTCGCAGATCGATCGGAACTACACTCTTACCTCTAGCGTTTCTATCCACAATGCAGAATATTTTGGTCGACAAGATCCGCAAGCAGGAAATAGCAGATAACATCGCTGATATTACCAATAGAATTCAATCTATTCCATGCAAACACTCTTGGCAAAAGCAGGTACGACATTACAATGTCTTTCCATCTACTGGGCTGACTCTAGACTGAGTCTTTTGTCATTACAAGATTCGATTGGTAGCAGTATCCAAAACTAAGCCTGCATCAGATATTGCTGCAGCATATGAGCTCGGCCATCGTCATTTTGGTGAAAATGTAAGGATTGCATTCTATGCCATTGAGATGTAGTGAATATGCAAGTCTGGATTGACTAATTTGAAATGGCTGGCATGACCAAACCAGTATGTAGGTTTCTGGAGATATTTTGTGGTCTTGATATATTTAGTATTTCAACCTTGATATGCTGAATAATGTAACCACACTCTAATTCAGGTGCAAGAATTGGTTGAAAAGGCTTCCATTGTAAGTGTTTTAATGGCATCGCTTACAATCAATAAGCGAGCTATATTATAATCAATTAAACGAAATGTTGTTCATCTCACTAGCTTCCCAGTGATATTCACTGGCACTTTATTGGATCTATTCAGTCCAATAAATGTAAAGCTCTAGCCGATGTGCCGAATCTATGGACGATTGAAACAATCGACAGTTCAAAGAAAGCATTGACCATGAACAAGGCATGTCAGAAACTCGCAAGTCCACTGCGTGTCTTTTTACAAATCAACACTAGTGGCGAAGCAAGTGAGTTATTACCTACTTTAATATTTAGGTTGTCGCAACATCAAAATGAGGTGTTTGAAAAGTATATCTGGCCATGATCTGTTATTGACGAATCAATTGGTGAATTTAAACCTAGCAAAAAGTGGTATTTTACCCTCAAACTGCGTCATGACAGCAAAGGAAATTCTAGATGAATGCGATAAATTGGAGTTGATAGGATTGATGTGCATTGGTGCTCCACACAATGCAAAGAATGATCGCAATCCGGACTTTGATTTACTGGTCGAATGTAAACAACAAATTGAAGCTGCCTTTGGAATGTCAGGTTTAGAGCTTAGCATGGGTATGTCTGATGACTTTGAATCAGCAATTGAGTATGGGTCTACAAACATTAGGGTAGGAAGTAGCATTTTTGGTAGTCGCTCATATACAAAATGATCATATTCTTTGTATTCAAATACATTACTTTATTGATTATATGGAATCCCGTGTACTGTACAAGTTTGTTCAACTTTAAAACACATCCAAGAGATGATGAACTGGAAAAGCCATACTTTTTGAATTGCTGTGATAGCAAGAGAAAATTTAAGCTTTTGAAAGTTTATACTTGCAAACACTTTGATCAAGAGGTAAAAGAAATATTATATCAAATAGAAAATCAGTGCTGAGCTTATAAATTGAATTTAACCAAGGTTTAAAGTTGCATTTAAACAAGATTACTTTATTGACGAAGCAAAGCCTCGGAAAGCGCATCACACACTTTTTGGGAAACTGTCTCATTTGTTGCACGAACGGTTAGTCGAAACATCTGGATATTTCACATTAAATGATGCAAGTTAATAATAGCAATGCCAGAAAATAGATTGTGGTAAAGCAGTGATGATTTGTATACCTGGTGCTGAAGGCTTGGTTCAACTCGGACTAGCACGCCCACTTTTCCTAAATGAGTTGAGCTGAAAACTCCCGCCAAAACACAGTTATTTGGATTGGGATCAACATTTTCCAAAGAAGCAAACTGAAATCCAACAAGAGCAGCCTTTGATGCACGAATATCAATAACTCCATTGGCAGAAAATACTTTTTGAGCTTCTCGTGGAGCTCCGCCAATCTGACGCCATCGTAAGAAAAAATCGTCCCCATCAAGCACAATAGGAGAAATAAACTTGGTGAGAACCACTGGCATTTTGAGGTTTCGGCTTACAGAATGGCCACCAATATTAAATGTGATTGTTAGCATTAACTGTACCACTGGTATATCAATACACTCAGCATTGTACATTTGATGCAGTTGTGTTGCAGATGGAATGCTTGAAGAGATTGGCTGTATCAGATCCATTTTGATTTGATCTGTAGAACTCAGCACAGTTTGAAAATTTGTCAGGGGCAAAACCGAAGACTTGTTTCCAAAGAAGATAGCAATACGGCCAATATTTCCCTCATACTCTGCTTTAATTCCAACTTGAATAACTGTATCCTCATAAAGCACACCGCTTTGTGTAAGCAGCAGCGCATTAAACTTTTCGGTTATATCGTTACTGTCAGCAAGTTCAGGTGCAGAAATTGTTGGTTCATCAACTCCGATTAGATCGTGCACATCAGTATTAGAAGGGATTTTAGCTAATGCAGCAATGGGATCTATGATCTTGGCCTGCGGCGTAGATTTTTCAAGCGTCTGTGCTTCAGACGGCTTGTTTAGCTTTGCATTATCACGATGAGTTTGCAAATCTGCCTGTGCATCCTTTCCACCAATTGTCCAAATTCGCACATCTTCGGTGTCGTGTAGCTTTCGATGAAGCTGGCAGAGAAGGGATGACTCTCGATCAGGGAAACGAGGCATTTCATCGCACACTGCTTGAAGGATTTTATCCTCGGGCAGTGTGACGATTGCCAGATACTCACAAGCTCGCTGCTGAAGCTCGACATCAAGTACATGAGACAGATTTGTAAAAACTTGTATAATCTGTGGTTTGATTTCTGGAAATAGATTTGCAAATTTAAGATATGACGACATTAGCAAACTACGGCACGCTGGAGAGCACATTGAAAAATTGTTGTGTAGAGCAAGAAACTGATCCAATGGCGAACAACCAGGCGATTCTACAATAACATGACCAAATTCACCAAGTAGATATCCCCCGAGTTTGATCATCTTGTCGTGGCAGTTGGGCTGCTTGAGAGCTTGCAAAGTTGTATATGTGGCATACTCTCGAAGATCTTCGTTGTTGGTGGTAATATGGACAACACGATGCCAAATAGCATCGCCAATATGATCTCCAGAAGTAGTCATTAAACTCATGATTACATCAATATACCACGTGTACTCTGTAGCAAACTTTTCAGCAAGAATTGCAATTTTTAAAACCATTTCCTCACGGATCTCATAATCAGCAGAGTTTAAATATGTTAAAAGATCTGTGACAATGTCACGAGCTGAATCAACATCACACATGCTGAACAATAGATCCAAAGCACGCCGGCGAACACTGATATCTTTGTCCTTTAAAGAGTCAATCACAGTTATTCGATGGTTGCGTAAACTAGATAATGGGTCTCCCAAAGCAGCAATATGAGACATTGTTTCAAGAGCCAAGTATCGCAGATTGGTTTCTTTGGATACAATAAACTCTCCAAGAATCACAACCGCCTGACTGATCAAACTATGTCTGCTTTCAAGATGAATTGCCAGATTCACGGCTTCGAACAAAACAGCGTTTTGAGCATTAAGCTGTTGCGGGTTTTTTGGCCGCTCGGGATTAGATAGGATTTTAGATAAGATGGTAAGGAGCTCATCCAATACTGTCTGTGATTGCGCTAGAGCAATTAAAAATGTGAAATATTGGCGGTAAGCATGATGTTTTGCATGCAATAGACTCAAGCTACACTTACGAACAGGATAATACTGGAGAAGGCGCAAAAATTTCACAAGAAGCCAAGGAGCCGGTATCTTGTAGTAAGCATACTCTGAAGGATAATCCCCCCTCACAATAATCTAAACCATACATCATTCAATAAAGGTTAGTATTGGTAAACCAAGAGCTAAACGAGGCACTTTATGCACAAACTATACTAAACCTTGTAAAGTATAGAAACAACTCGAGTAACACATCCGCTGTATGCGTCTGGATACTGCTGGGCCAAGGCAACCACTAAATTGGTAGCAGACAGAGCAACGGACTAAAATCAGATTTTTAAAATAATGAAAAGCAAATAAGCTTAATGGCAATTAAAAAATGATATAAAAATCTCAATATTTACCAGGCTTTCACTACTCATAATTGGTAAAATAATGTCAGCCCACTCTGCACCAGGAACTAAATCAGGAAATTTTCGATATAATCGCAATAGTGTCAGCCCCGATTTTTTCTTGACAAAAGGTGAACGAGAGCTACAAAAACACTCGAGAGCATTCACTATAAGTTAAAGTAGACAAAATAGTTTTCAAATATCAACCCATTTTTTTAAAAGCAATTCTACTCACGAAACTGTGTACAGTTTAAAAATATCATTAATAAGCGACTCGGACATTTCACGACCTCCAATATTAGCTATGGCATGAAGAGCCATGCAGTTGAACACCTCATTGTGACTCTCGAGATCTCGTCGGATTGAATTCACCACAAGTCGAGTAAGTTCATGAGTCTCGTTGAGCATAAGCGTTGCTGCAAGATATCCCTGCAGTTCCAGCAAAAAACTACTGTTAATAATCGGCCACAATTTTCAAAAAAGCAACTCGTGTAATAAGCTCTAGTAAATTTAACCATTTACAATCTGTTTCTCTGAATATTTTGTGGAGCCAAGTAGATTCACTGCTTCGACATGGCCAAAATCAATCTCCCATCCAAGAATATACATATACAAAAGTTTGCAGACATATTTCTTTTTCTGGTATCCACTAAGACTAGAATCTACAACGGTAAATAAGGTTGAATAAAAACACAATTAATCCTAAATCTATACTGGCCAAATTGAATATCAAAACTCGATGCATATACCCTTGAACTTTAACCGGATATTTGCAAGTTCTTTGTTGATACGCTTTTCCTCAAGATCTCTGGCCCGACCTAATACAATAAGATAAACAAATAGACATGCAATACGTATGAAAACTGTAGTAACTGTATAATCTGATCAATGCATACTGTGTAATGGCAAGCCATCAAGAAATAGTGTATTCGTACATGTTCGGAGCTCAGTGATAAACTTGACTAGCCCATTCATCGTATTCCCATTCTGGAAGAATTTACTCTTTACGTCTTAAAACATCAAAAGTATTACAAACAAAAGTCAGATATGAAACTATCGCCGTCCAGTGTTATTGCCAAGATTAAAACCGACTACTCTATCAGAAAAGTGTCACTTAGTCATACCATTGGCACCTATTGCTTTGGTGGGTGTGTTTGGCTAATAATAAACTCTGAATTTAAATGTATTTCTGTAAGTCACGTACTCCTGTTTGTTTGTGTTTCTGTTAGAACTATCTACCGCTGTACCTTGACTTGTGACAACCAAAAGCAATTGTAGATGTAGTCACCAGCTGTAAGAGCCAAAACAGTTTGGCAAGTATCCAATTTCCAAAAAAGTAAACCATATCACGTGATGAATTACACTTGCTTTAGATCAGCATCAATGGATAATCGAGACTACCAATTTAATCAGTATTAGCCATTTCGAAAGCTTTTGAATCTGTATTTGCTGTGGTATTAAATTATATTTCAGTATAAAAATAGTCAACCATCAAAAACACGTTTGCTTTTGATTAGCTTTAAAACAATACATATCACTATATTTGTATTATCCAGTACACTTATTGCTAACCAGTGTGTTATTGCTTCTGTTGTATTGTCGTATTATAGTGTTAGCACATTGAAATACAAACAAGCATTTTTAAATCTGAATCACATCAACACTAAATAGATTTTTACATTGTCTTTCCTGAGCATCTTTATACTTTTGGTATTTAAAATCAGAAAACCGGTTTCTGGGGATTACAAAATACAGCGACGGATTGGTAGGATTTCCAACAATATTTAACACTTTGTGAATTCCTGCTTATTTATAAAGATGCTTTCTTGCCCCTATCATTTAAAATAAAAGCTTGGGGTTTAACAGCCAACGAACCCATAGTTGTTGATTCGGGGACGATAATAATACCCATCAGCTGATTGAACTTGTGAATCATTTCCAAATACAAGTTGTAGATCAGGCAATTAAAGGATTTACGTAGACAAGAGTAGTATGTATAGAGCACCGAATGATACCAGTTTTTTGGCGAGAGTCCGCTGAAATTTGATGAGATTTCATCTACCAGAGTGTTGACAGAAATTTGGTAATTAGAATTGAGATTAAATTTCAAGCAAATAAGATATTTATTATGACATACTACTTTTCAATCTTGGCCTTTTTGTTTTGAATCGGAACCTTTGGCTCAAAGCAGCTTCTGAGTCGAGTCAGCGAGTCAGCAGTCATTGTGTCGGTCAAATCCTCGCTGGACACACGGGGAGAGACAGACTTGATGGCAGTCATAAACCAAGTGAACCAGCGAAGGATTCAGAGAGAGA
>NW_006281111.1:346887-371591 GCF_000203795.2 Batrachochytrium dendrobatidis JAM81 | reverse complement strand
TGGTGAGGACAGCAAGCACTGGAGTGTTCTTTCCAGCAGCCAATCGCTTTTTCAGTGGGCAGCCGGCTTTAGCAGGGACTTCAGGTAGTGCGCTATCGAGCCGATTCCTTTTTGGATTCTGTGAAGTCAATGGTGTCTGTGAAGGGGCCGAGATCAGCTACACTGGCGATGTGCAATATATGTTTGGATCGTCGCAATTGCCAGTTGCAAAAGTTACAGACATCTTTTTCCTGGTAGTGGAGGCAAAGAAAGAATGGCTCGATAGCGCAGTACCTCAAGTCCTTGCTAAAGCCGGATGCCTACTGAAAAAGCGATTGGCTGCTGGAAAGAACACTCCAGTGCTTGCTGTCCTCACCAATGGGACTCTCTTTCGCTTCTTTGCGATTGATACTGACGGGATAGTGTATGCTTCCACCATTCATCTATTGAAACTTGGCAATGACAGAACATACAAGACAAGCACATCTCTCTCTGAAATACTTTGCTGGTTCACTTGGTTTATGACTGCCATCAAGTCTGTCTCTCCCCGTGCGTCCAGCGAGGATTTGACCGACACAATGACTACTGACTCGCTGACTCGACTCAGAAGCTGCTTTGAGCCAAAGGTTCCGATTCAAAACAAAAAGGCCAAGATTGAAAAGTAGTATGTCATAATAAATATCTTATTTGCTTGAAATTTAATCTCAATTCTAATTACCAAATTTCTGTCAACACTCTGGTAGATGAAATCTCATCAAATTTCAGCGGACTCTCGCCAAAAAACTGGTATCATTCGGTGCTCTATACATACTACTGACAAGTCTTTCAAATAGGAATCAAGTAATTTACAGATTTGAAATGCTTCATCGAAAATAACTACATGAGCGTGTCTTTCAAACAAGCCACCATGCAAAACTCCTAGATCCCCAACATCTTGCGAGACAGCAAGGAATTAGACGAGTTCATTGCATTTTCTTTCATAGACTTGCAAATAGACTTGATCAACGATATATTCGAACACAAACATATAGTGAATGGTACAAACCCATCACAACGTGAAGATAAGCAAGCGATGGCTGCTACATCCAAAGCTTAGGATTCCCAATATCTTTAACCAACAAATCCAAATCAACAGCTGTAATGGCACTATCGAATTTCTGCTGCTGTACCATACTCGGCATTTCCCAAGCCTAATAGCACAAATATATGAGTTTGTTGGCATTTTGATAAAGTAGAGGTGACATTTTTGTTGGTAAACTAAAAAAATTTGTTCACAAACGACAAAACGTTGGGTCAAGTTTAAAATCAGTAGTGCTACTCAAGCCCATACTGAAAAGTGTTGGAATGTTGACGACTTTCTCAAGGCTTTCAAAAAAAGACTTCATCTTTTTTGGACTCTTACGCTCTTGCTCAACTTTCTCTTTCTACTACTGGCGGTACTCTTTTGCGATCAGACAATTCTATTCCAGCCCAAATGTCGCAAATACTTTTTTATATCAATATTTCAAACAGTTCTGCTCAAGGTATTGCTCTTTGTCTGGATTCAGTTAAAAGCTCTTCAGTAAACGGGAAAAAAGATGGAAAACGATGAAATTGAAAAAACAAAAAGAAGTTAGGGGAAACTGACTATTTTATGTGAAATCGAGTTAAAAATGTGCCACGAACAACTTCTTAAGTTTAGTCATCAAGGCAATTCCAGATATCCAATTTAATATTCTCTCACAATATTTTTTGTTTGCTATAAAATGTTTTGGTCCTGTTACTTTAGGCAAAAGGTCTCAAATTTCATTTGATTGTATCAATCATCACTTGTATGTTTCTTTTTCAATGAAGGTGTTCAAATTCAAGTAAATGAAGATTTGGATGAAGATTTTTTAAAGGCTACCAATTATTTTGAATCTGTCTTGCATCGTGGTGATAAAAAAGTTTACATTGTTGAAGCAAAGAATGATATGCGTCAAAAATGGTTTAAATTTTACTTGAATGTGAGGTTGCAGCAAAAATTGGTCATTTGGATCTGGTCTATGGAGTTGTTACCAATTATATGCAGTGTAATTTTTTGCGTAATCTTAATGAAAAGATTGAATTGAAGAAGTGTTTCATCAAATTGTTGTCTAGAGGTGAATCTAGTACATATTCTTTTGTCGATATCACTGGAAAAATCTATGCAATGTTGTTTAGCGAATGAGATAAATTCTAGACCTTTAATCCAAGTCTCAAGACAATCAACCACACATTAAAAGCATTTCCAAAGGCCATATATTTGTTTGGGTCCTCATGAATTGTTTGTATTCATTTATTTTTATCCTTTTAAATCTCAAATATTTTCTAATTTCTGAAACAGGACGGAAATGAATGATCTGATCAAGCAAATCAGTTTACCAACTATTGTAAAAGTAATGCTATTATAACAAAACAACAATTCGCAAGACACCACAACAAGAAATTACCTGTCTTCATTAAAAGGCAACTGAGTATAATTCAAACAATTGATTTTAAATTAAAAACCTGTCATTGTCCTTGATCGCAATCTAGCATGACAGTCACACAAGAGGTCTGCCAATTACATTTTTGCAATGCATCGGGGAATGTGCGCTCATTGATTATTGCAGAAAGCACACTGGAATGAAAAATCTTTGTGTTTACGGCATTCATTCTACCGGCTCCATATGTAAATTTGTTTTTATTGATGAAAATGGATCATTGTCTTGAAAGAGTATCAGTCGAATGCCAAAAATTATGTCAAGAAAGGGCTTGACCTAATTTACCGTCTTTGTACGACACCTATTGCAGCTTCAGCATCTATCAATCGATAAAAAGACTATTAATTGACAAGCATTGAAATTACACACTGTCAAGTGATCTATATCTTTCAGGTAAAAAACCTATATCAGCATCAGTTTCAGTCGAAATTTTGAATAGGCTTGCATATGGTCGGTTGGTTGACTTGGGTCATAGTATTTTGTAGCTTGCCTAATTCATTATTGTGATTACCAACTCTCTAAGACTTTTCAGTGGTACAAAGCTATTATTGACTTTTATCTACATATTCTAGATTTAGGCATAGCACTTTGTTTTTCAATGAGCTACGTAAACATATTTCTATGATTGGATGATACTTTAAAACGCGAGTGTATTAACCTGCCTTTGGCGAACATTCGGTTTCGTTACTTCTGACAAACCATACCAACTGCCTTTCATAACTACGACAGTTACAGTAATCAACGATCATCAGGGTGATGATGGAATTATGTTTAAAAAAGAATCCAACAGCAGCATTCATTGATATTTGTTCAAATCTGCCAATTCTTGAGTGCAATTTTGTGCCATCTGCCAAAGCAACTTTGATGAAAATGATTGAATTACTTTTCCATCTCGTCACCATTGGTACCATACCAATTGTGTTAGAACATGGTTGACTGAAAAGGTTCAACGTGTCAAACCTGTCGTGAAACCGCACGAGGGACACAATTGTTAACCCTTCAAACACTTTAATGACAGTTGATCCACTTCCTCTGACTAAACAGCCGCAAGATGATGAAATAGCATCACTTGGCAATTCATTGTCGTCATCTTTAAATGGTAACAAAGACCAGAAGATACCCTTTGAACAGTTAATGGTTCTGGTAGCAGCTGGTTTTGCGTTTATCCAATTAGATGGTTGATTTTGTGGTCCTGTTCACAATTAGGCAATCGAAAAAGGATTCTAGGTTCAGACATGACAATTGGATCTAACATCTTTGATTTTGTCCATATGAAACTTGAGATATGAAGGATTCTAAATAGAAATAAAAAAATTGAATATTTTTTAAATTCAAAAGAATATAAACAATGATCAGTTTGAACAAGCAGATTATCACTTCTGTGGACTTGGATTTGAATGAATGCAATGAAAATCAAGTCTTTGAGAAATGGTTGATATGGAAATTTTTATCATGACACGTATTCCAGAAACCATCAAGCAGGTATTTTGTGACAATACTATTTATTTTCTATTGGAAGTGAACCAAAAACAATACAGTGCGTACCAACTTCATCTGCGTGTATCGACATCTGCCAAAGATAATTGTATCAAAAGCAAAACATATGTAAATATGCAGCCTTTAAAGACACTTTAAAAACATTAAAAATTAAAGCAAAGACATTACGAGCTGATTGAAAGTGCAAAAAACTTGAAATGTGGAACGGCAACTCTAAAGATCGTCAATTGTATTCAAAAACATCACAGAGAAATATCATTCTTCAAGATATTTTAAACTTTAATTAACTTGATTGTAATCAAACCATCTGTAAATAGGGGTTTCAAGCTCATCAACTCGTCAAATTACAAAAATCAATCATCTTTAAAGATATTAAACATACTGAATTAATAAAATAAATAAACTCAAGTTTTGAAATGTAACATTACTGACTCCAAAAAACATCATTTTGAAATATAACAGATCATCTGATAGTAAACGCTACAGTCAGTACAGTATTTTATCAGCATTTTTAATCTCTGTAATTTTAATGCACTGTCTTGTTTCAAGCAAATGTCTTCCGATTTTTACCAAAACAAGTTGTACGCAATTTTCAACACTGTCAATTAGTTGTGTAACATCAAAAAGCATTTGAATTTCTTCTATTTTAATAGCTAATACATGAATATTAATAGCTTTAGGTTTTTACTAGGCTTTTTGTACTTTTTTCAGTTGCATCGTTTCTGATTCCGAGTTTGAAGCATAATAGTTGCGACAGCGCTGTTGTCCAATTTGCTTGTTGTTGTGAATAGCAATCATGATACCACTTGTTTGACGCTTCTTGTTGTTGAACTGGATATGGATGTCAAATTTTGATGCATTGCAAGTAATTGGTGTAGTTTTTGATCGAGTCAATGAATGGCATTTATAGTTGCTCTAGAAAACAAGTTGTTTGAAATGTCCTGTCATATGTCATATGTTTTGTTGTTTTCAGGTTCACTAATTGTTGATAATGCATACAATTGATTTCTGTTTTGACGCTGCTTATTTGTCATTGTTGGATCTGGGTTTCTAGATTCAGTAACAAACGTTTCAGCAATTTGGATGTGTTCAAATTCATAATACTTGCAAGTCTGAATTATTTGATCATCATCTGAAATTGGATACGAGTAATCATTTCCACTAACCACAGTATACATAGTATACACAGCATTACTGTATATTGACTTGTATTTTACTCAAAGTGTTGTCCATTCAGTATTCCAACACAATTTCCAACATTGATTGAATAGTTTGCAGTGTTTGTTTTAATTGAACCACTTGATGGATCACTTTCATATCTTGATTCAGCAATATCACCAACTGCACAATGATGGATGCGATTGTAGTCAAACACAATATCTTGCAAGGCATTAACGTATTGGTTAGTTTTAGTATATTCTTGATAAAAGGCAATGATGTTTTGTAATGGCGTGTTAAATCCTTCAATCAAACATTATCTGTTGTGATTTCCAACAGTGACAGTGACATGGCAAACACCTTTTGCTTGTGACAGAATTTGAACGGGTGTATTGTTCCGTTTGTTGTACAATGCACGACATGGTCGGTTGGTGGTATCATGCAACCATAAACTGACAAGTGATTGCAAGTATGACTGATAGTTACAAATAACACTGGTTGTTATCATGTCATTGATGTATATGAAACAAACCGTGTCAATGTATCAATCAACAATCCATTAACTGTTGATGTAATACCAAACACAGTATACACAAGCATACAGTATTCAATCAGTGATATGGTTGTTGACCCATTCACAATACCCGACAAATATCAACACACCAGAAAGTTTAAATTTATTCAAAATCAAATCCATCGACACATCATCAATCTGAACTCAGTTTTTGAAATTCTAAACCACGCCTTTTCATAAACCTTTTCAAGTCTTGTCTGACACTGGCTATTTTTTGGTTTGCCACTCTACACTCTTGTTTCAATTGATTTTCAGTGTCTGGATTGTACTTTGATCCAGATATCTCTTCTTCGTTTGCTAACTGTTGTTTGGATTTAAGAGCTAGACAATCACGATATTCTTGCCGTTTTTTCTTTCGTAATTCTTTACACTGTTCAAGCCTTTGCTTTATACGATTAAAGGTTCTCTGATATCTTTGGCGTAATCCAGTCACTTGACTTGGAGCAGTATTTCCCGACTTATCTTCGTCCATTGATTGTTGCTGTTCTTGTTCGAAAGTATTCGAACCAGGCTGATCAATTGGTTGTTTCGAGTATTTGTCGGGAGTGCCTGAACCAGATTCATCAATTGGGTCTTGACTGGGAATATTTGGGTTAATTATATCAAATGTTGGTTTCCAGTATTTGTTAGAAGTACCTGGACTGGATTGATCCATTGGTTGATGCTGATCTTGGTTGGATTTTTTTGAATTGATTGCATCAATCAAGTCTTTCCAGTCTTCCGGAATGCCTGGATCGGGTTTATCGATTATATCTTGCCAATCTTGTTCGGAAATGCTTGGTCCCAAGTAGTATAGATAAGGCACCGGATGATACCAGTTTTCTTGACCGATAACTAACAGTGAATTTTGTCCAAAGTTGTCAAAATAAGAAAGTTATCGGAGATGAGCAATTCAGGTCAAAAACTTTAGGGTATTACAGTGGATAGTATTAAAGTTTGAAATATTAGGAGCTCTCTGTGCCAGACTCATACCAATACTTAAATGGATCATCTTATCTTTGATGAAGCTAACCTAGTGGCCCCCTGCGTTTCTCGATGAATTCGAGCAAATAAGAGTGGTAATGGAGAATACCAATAGTTTTCATTGAATTATCAACTTAATTTCAATTATTTCTTCATTATTTGTATTAAACAGTAAGAATGAGATTAACGTCACACTTTGACTTGATGAAAACACGCAATGTCCAATATACTTTTCTACAGTAATCACACGATTAATTCAATGCTTCAACGCAACTCATTTTGTCTGTATGACATGCTCCAAGAAATGTCGACGAAAAGGTTATTGTGCTCAGTTTAGAACCACACGATCGTTCCACAATAAGCTCCTTGAGAAAACCATTAAACAACAAATGATAGCAATTACGAGGTCGATATAACACACTTGACCAACGATACCACACAAACTGACATAACGTATTAGCTTCCTGATCAAAGTGTTTGGCAGATATACAACTATGTCCATAAAACAAAATGAATCAAATATGTTGAAGCCAACCATTTCCATTGAAGTTATTGACTTGCTGTTTTATCCAAAAACTAATTCCAAAGAGAGCAGGATGGAATCGATCGATTCTTCCAACAACTACTGGATACAACAGTGGCATTGAAGATGAATAGTTTACATGATAATTTCTTTCACATCATCTGAATTAGAATCATCACCACTCATAACAATTCTGTACAACTTTTCCTGTAATGATTGCTGTTTCTCGATGACTCTTGGCAGCATCTTTATGTTTGCAAAGATTCGATAACCCATCATTTCTAGATTAACCTTCGCATTGTCACAAGTTGGATAATGCTTTTTGAAAGGAACAACTAACCCATAATGTAGTGAATAAGTGGTATCGTTTGTTTCATAGCAACTATCGCCTATCATTTCTTTAATTCTTTTATAGTGATTTATGTTGATGCCGCATAATAGATTGGCATTTTTCTTTCAAAAACAATATTCTGCCTTTTAATAGTTTCGATGGATTAACCTCGATTGGGTTTTCTAGTCTAAACACTGAATCCGGAACATCATCTAACACAACCGCTTCTTCATTTCCAACGTAATTATACGCTACTTTCAACAGCGAATTATTGACACGCTTTTCAACAACTTGATAGATATGATTATTTCTTGGATCGAGATAAATTGTGTCCGTTAGTAAATTGTTGATGTACTTTGATCTCGGATTTGAGCAAGCTAAATTCAACATATTGTTTAAATCTAGTCTAGAAAATAAAAGATGCAATATTCAATCACAGCCACTATCATAGATAGTTGATAAGTTTAATCCAAGATAAAATTGAATATTTAATTTCTTTTAAAATGATAAACAAGTTCATTGGAAATGTCAAACATATTGGAAGAAACCCAAATTCATTTGAATGAAAATGCAGTGTTGATTAAAGGAAATGACAGCACAGTTGGTCTGTACAAGGTTCTTTTTGAAGTAAATGGTATCGAGAGATATCGATTTGCTATTAAATACAAGACGAAAGAGAAAACTAGTATAAACAATTGATTAGTTCAATTACAAATCTGGATGTCGGACGGGCTAGAAAGGTTAAACTAAGATTCAGAAAGCACATTCAAGGGATCTTCAGTGGAATGCACGATGCTAAAGCCTATCACCAACTTTTACAGTTACAAGACAAACAGAGAGAGAGCTGGACAAGAACAACGGTTGTTTTCACAATATCATATCAAGAAATATTCGTTCTGACCAAAATCAAAACCAATTCATTGGTCGAGACACTTGTTTACAACTTTAGATGAATTGAAGTTTACCATCAAAGAGAATCACAAAAAGCAAGCATTAAGATACTGGTTCAATATTCAATTCGGATATGTGCTGAGGAACATTGAAACTGATGATAGAGTTCAGTTTTATCCCTCTGATAATACCTGCTTTAATATCAATGATTCACCACTAGTTAATTCCACTATTGATACGGTACTAAACCAATTGGATGGTGATGATATACTGGAAAAATTGAAGTGTTCAAACTCCAAATGGAGTATTGAAAATATCTACGAATATGTACTTTTAACAACACCCATTCCAGAGGTATCAATAGGCGCATCTGTAATTCTACCTGATTTCATCAAGAATAGCAAGAGTATTGTTTCATTCTAGTATGTCACAAATAACCTTTGTTTTTGGTATTGTTTTGCTCGTTATAAGTATCCAGAAATCAGATTAGACAGATTATCAAAGAAAGCGAAAGATCTTTACAAGGATTATTACAAAACCAACGTAAAGAAGTGTTATCCCAAACTTGATATTCAAGAATTGAAAGAGATTGAAAGCCATTTCTTTGTAACTGTCAACATATACCGATTTGATGGAAAGAAAGCGGTTATGGAACGACATTCAGGTAAAGAATACAGGAGGTTATTAATTTGAATATATACTCTGATATAAGCCATAAATTCCATCATTTCTCCTCCATTATTAACTTGTCTCAGTTAACCAGTGTTTCAATGTCCAGATGTCATTCATCCTTTAGTGAATTCAAAAAGATAAAACGACACTCGGTTGTTTGTGCAAAACCAAAGATAATATTTGAAAATGGAAATTATCAACCAAAGTTGAATGTATTTGAGCATCTTGAATTGAATGGAATTAATATACCGAAAGAAATGAGATTTTATCCATATTTCATCTACTTTGATTTTGAAACTTGGTTGAAACCAGTCAAATCTACGACCAACTTGAAGCTCATTCATTGAAACACACAAACTTTTGAGCACAAGTTTCATTGGAAGTGAAGAAAACAAGGCTCAATTCATCCCAGTTGAAGGTACAACTGAAGAAGCTTTGGATATAGTGATGACAAAAATGGATCAAATACGACACAAATATCTGCAATTGTTGTATTCAAAGTATTCTCGGTTCTTTGGAATAATGGCCAATTTGGACGATGCAAAGGTTCAGAAACGATTAAGATTACAATTACTTGAATGGCTTGGTGTTCTTCCTATTTATGGCTTCAGTAGCTCATCATATGACATTAACATCATCAAGAAATACCCTCCACAAGTCTTGAAACACTCTAAAAAACATGGAAATGTATCCAAATGCGAAAAGCCTTGGGTTAATTCAATTGAAGGAGAATTAGATCGTAATATTGAACAAAGCGAAAAGATTGAACGATACAATGTTGATGGCTACGATGAAGAATCAAACACAATCTATGACTTTCTGGGATGCTTTTTCCACTGATGCAGAAAGTGTCACAAATCAGAAGATATCAATCCTTTAGCTGGAGATACGATGAACATATTGTATGAAAAGACAGCAAACAAGGAATCAGCTCTCAAACAATGGGATATACCACAAGATCAATTTGGGGTTGTGAGTTTCATTCAGCTGAAAACGGTCAAGTGAATGACATTATTAAATGTAACAAATACCGAATGATATCAAATGGATCGTTTGCTTTTAAAGACATTCTTGCTTTTCAACCACCAAATACTTTATTTGACAAGTTCTTGAAAACGTTTGACACACAATCACAAATGGGAATATTTCCACATAAAGTAACTCGGAATTTATCGAAATACATTGATGAACATCCAAAGTTGACACAATATTCTGATAATGTCATTCAAGTTCTTAAAACACTCACCTATTCCATCCAAAAAGTGGTTTTACAACAATCTAAAGGGAGAATCAGTTTCATCAAACGATTACAATGAAATGGTATTCACTCACACCAACCTGTGCGATTTGCTGATCGACTACAACAATTTGGATGTGAAGCCAAGCGTAGAAGCGACAAAGAAGCTGGGTAATTTCTTTCAGTCGTTGAATCTTGATATCCACAAAAACGGCATCTTTGTTCCTAGACTCACTCTGAAATATCTCTGGCACACAAATACAGAGATAATCTGGTTGGTGGTCCAAGTATCGTATTTCATCATTATCAAGAAAAAGACGACCAGAATTAGAAAAAGAAAACTTTGTCAGTGAATACTTGGATATGATACCAATGCTTTATATCTGTGGGCGATAAGTCAAGATATGCCGTGTGGTGAGCACCAAGTAGTTCAAGTTTATCCCGATATTCTGAAAGATGTCTTGGATAACACGTTCTTTGGAATGATAGAATGTGATATTGCTGTTCCTGAGCATTTAAAGGAATATTTTGTTGGAATGCCTCCTATTTTCAAGAATGTTGAGATTACATGCAATGATTTAAGCTTTGACACAGGCACATGTCAAACTCAATTACAAAAGTAACAGATTAGTTGAAAGTATGTTTGGTGAGACAATGATGTTTGCTACTAAACTGCTGAAATGGTATCTTGAACTAATTGAAAGTGCACTTGTACCTGTCGCAATGTCAACTTTTGAAACTGTCGTTGCTGGAGTCGGTGCACTTCACGCACCAATGGCTGCAGGAGGTTGTGCTGCTATTGACTCTGTTTCTGATCAACAGAAAGCTAAATCATAAAATAATCATTTTGAAAAGTATTCATTGAATAATACTTTTGATGACTGCAAGAATGGCTGTTCTTAGCCCTCCTTGAGCAATTCCATACTTTTCTAATTCAGTATCAGTTATGGCCAAGTCACCAGTCTCCATCAAATCTTCAAAAAGAATTCCTTGTTCGGTAAAGGTTTCTCTGAGCTTGATGATATCAAATTCGGGTCTTTTTCGTTCAATTTTCATCTTGTCAAAGAAATGCTTTATATTCAGATTGTGATCTACAACTTGTTTCTTGGGAAGCTCTTCGTTGACGGTTAGGGCATAGTACAAGAATCCATCACGCAAGTTTTTGACATCGGTAACAACTATAAAGTCATTATCTGCAAATCGGTACAACATTTTGAAAGGCACAGGCTGAGAAAAAATGAATCAGCTGTTGATATGACTTCAGAAAGAGATTGCATAGAGGAAACTTCCAGGTCAAATGCTCTTCCTTTGTATTTGATTGAAATGTGCTTTTCTTTGACAACTGGAATCCATCCCTCTGCAACACCAAAACCTGTAGTATTTATCATACTAGCGAATGTTTCTCTGGCGACTTTTTTCAAGTTTTCAGTTGCAGCAGAACCACCAAAGGAGATCTCTTCAAAATGCTTCTCTAGAAATTCTTCAGATGATGGGTCTCGTTTCAGTTTTTCTGGAGTGTCTTCAATGGTGACTGAAGAAAGTCTATTTTCTTTTTCAACAATACTCTTTTTCCCCATACAATGGCAGCATCATAACCGATGAGCAAAAGATCCTTAAGGTATTCCATAGAAGGGGACACCGCTTTCGGATGTCCCTGTATTGTTACTGCTGTGATTCCAGAGTCTGTATCTCGGATTTTAGCAAGCATATTTACTTCAGAAAAGTATTCGGCAAGCAGTGTTTTGAGCCCTGCACACTCTGAATTGATCGTTGCTTCTACAGACACCATTGGGGTATCAAGCGAGAGAGCATTGTAGAATTATGTGTATTTTGGCCTGACATTTTGATATTTGTTTGGGAAAGTTCATCAAACTGAAAATGGATGCCATCTGTAAAGAATTCTGGCCACTACAGCATTAAAATAAACTTATATCCTGGTTAAAATATTGAAAAGAGTTTGGCACAAAAGTCTCGATTATCTCGGGCTATATTTTGGTACAGGAAATATCAACTTTTACAATTCATCAAACAACTCATGGGTCCCACTCTTGATAGTTCCATATACATTCATCAAAGATGTTTTACATAAAGCGTTGGTATGAGTATGGCAGTGAAAGTTCCTGATAATTCAAACTTATAATGTATCCAGTGCTCTATACCATTGTTTTTGACCTTGATTGCCTATCTCCGATAAATTGTTATATTTGACAACTTGCAAGCAAATTGAGCTGTAAATACTGGTCAAGAAAACTGGTATCATCCAGTGCCTTATCTATACTACTCTGGTTAATCTGTGACTATTTGATTATCTCCATGAAATGTACCATCTTGGATAGCATTAAACTACGTCCATTGAAGATTTCCTGTCTCATTTACTCAACAATTCTATCAACCTTATACCGTAATCCTAACAAGTTCCCATTGGAAACGATACAAATTGAACCAGATAGAAAACTACATTGCCAAAAAAAGTAATAAAAAAGCAATAAAAAAACTTAATGTTATTTTGAAAGAATGCTCAAGAATCAAGCATCTCAATACTAAATCAGCAAACCTACAAATTAAAAACTATTTAAATAAGAATGTTTGGTTCAATGCAAAGTGTATTTTGCTTGCAAGATATTCCATTGTGTTTGCTGTAAAATTGACAATGGCATTCTTGTTAAAAGTCGACAATTTTAAAGGATTGTATCAAATTCGTTTGGAAATTATCTGATTTACTGATTCCAAAAGATTGTCAAAGAGCTGAGTTGAAAAGAAAGTCACATTTCAGGTCTGAGCAAGCTGGAGAATTCGCTTTTACTACTAGGCAATGAACCAATTCATTTTCTTGCACTTTATTTCTGATGGTCACTAGTTTTTTGTGACTGACGGTACCGATGTTGGCTCTGATTTCAAGTAGCATTTTTACTGTTTTGAACGAATTCAATACCAATATGTTTGCACTTGATACATCAAAATGAACAAATAGCAATCTACCTGCATGATTTCTGGAAAAACACTGCGCTCGCCATCTAATGCCATTCCTTCTCATCATCAGCACCATTTTATTGAAAAAACTGCTACGTTGGACTGCAAGCTATTCAAATCCTTTAACTTGAACTCAGCTTTTCCACAAGAAAAAACAAGAGTCTTGATGAGCTTGTTTGGTTTTGTTGAATCCTCTAAACTTGCACATCCTGTGATTAGCGGTTGTTCAAGTCGCCTGGGTTCATTATTGATTTACAAATGAAGCACTTTCATGAGACATATTTGCATTCATCTCGGCGAATATCACTACTCATTTCAATATTTGCCTAAAACAAAGTCCATTCGAACCATTACTCGGATAATCAATCAAATCTTGAGTAGTTGTGAAGTATTTCATTTATCTACAAGATGTACAACTCTTTCCTTTCAGTTTGATAAACATCCAAAACATATAAAGTGCAAAGAGTTGCTGCATTGATAAAACAGTAGATAAATTCATTCGAACCAAACTATGCATTAGTAGTGTGTAAATTGGTAACTTTCCATGCCAAATTCATACTTGATATACATGACTTGAATGATCATGCGAACTCCTGACTGTTTATTTTCAATCAGCCTTTGATTTCAACCAATTCAAACAACTTTAGGATCATTCCATTCCATTACAGCATCTGCTTCCATTCAAGAATACTGCTTTTGTGTATTGTTTTTGGTTACTTTGCTCAATAAAACCAAAACAACTGTTGATCGTCAAGAGCACTCTTATCTTTTGAAATGACTAGTTGATTCTCTAATTTTCTCCTGGGATATATCAAAGCTTATATTGTACCATAATGTTCACTTGCGTGACATTTGGCATGGCTGGTAAATTATATCGTAATGGACATTGTGTTTCTTATGGATCAGCTTTTGGGAAATCAATACAACTCGTTAAAGCCTTTTTGTCTGGTAAATACATTCACTCTGAAAATCAGTCTGATACTGTTTCACGATGTTATAAGCACTGACTTGAATCGACTCGAATGATTCCTGATAAAGGGACAAGATTATGATTACTAAAGACTTTGTAAATAGTATTTGACAGCTAAACTGCAAGCAACTATTGTTTCGTAGCAAATTCCAATATCGTAAACATCGTTTGGATAAAGTTGGTCATATGAATGGAACAAGCGTTCAATATTGATACCCTTGACCAACAAAAAACACTCGTCTTGAATTCCGATTCTGGCTCTACCATAAATACGTTTTTACTCGTACTGCGAGTTTTTGTTCCCATACTAGATGAAATGAAAACAACAATCATCCGAACAAGGAAACACAAGAGACAATTGAACGAGATTCTATTGAGTCGTTGTACTGGAAACAGTATCATCCACACTTTCAACTTTCCAATCAACACTGCAAGACATAGGAATGAGACACATATCCTTCACAGTCAATCCATGGTCACTCAAAAAACTCGTCATTTCTACATGGTATACTACAGTCAATTCCTCGTATTTTTAAACTACTGATTGCGATCGTGATCCAATCAAGCGAAATGCGCAAAAAGTAACCTTGGAATTTGATATGAAGCATATACCAGACAAGCAATTAATGAACTAGAGGAACAAGTCATCTTTTCTGTTTGTTTAAAGTTCAAATATTCAGTCATTTGTGTCCAAAATAAAGTCTAGTCCGTTTCTGCATCAAGAGTACCGAGTGAGCGGATCTTTGCAATGGGTTTGAATTTTTCTGTAATTGATATGATACTGTCGTTGTTTGTTCCTGTACACATACAAACGGGGTTTGTTTTCCAATCAATTGAGTAACAAGTAGAGACATGAATGAATGATAAACTGCTTGATCCTGTTGAAACATTGATTGAACATTGGTGCATTGACACAACTCTTGAATCTCATCCAACAAGAATACAGGTGGAGAATCACACTGGACTTTAAAAGCAATATTGGACAGTCATGTTTGGAAAGCAAGTTGTTTCTCCTGAAAAGTGCCAATATATCCAAATTGGCTGATCAGCTCAAATTGTATTGCATCAACTTCAGTCTCTTGAAAAAGACAGTACAAAAGTAAATTATTAGACGAGTGAAGAAAGTCGAAATATTCTCTTGGTTTGGCACTGCGAATGCCGAAATAGTCCAGCAAAATCAAAAGCTAAAATTCATATTCCAAAACATCTCCAATCAAACCACATTCAAGATCCGACATTTCGAGTTGCAACACATTTCATCAAAAGTCTCATTCCTCTGCTGGTACTGGTCATGATGGTTTGGTACTTGTCTTGTTGGCGCATTCGAATGGTATTGTTGGTTTGCTAGACTATCTCATCCCTACCAATAGAGTCTTGGGTTCAAAGTATTTCAAATACCCATCATTGGCAGATCCAAACAACGGAAACAAGTCAGACTAAAGTATAGTGCACCATGGGATCCAAAGCAGGATATCCACATCCATTTGCGCTCTTGGTATTACATTAGCAATACCTTGACTAGCATCACTCTTGGATTTGATGAGTGGATGTAGGTCGTTTAAAACAAGACCATTTAGTCGAGTAAGAGGACAGCATGGATCAAGAGTTGTGTCAGTTGCTCCAGAAGAAACGAAATAGTCTTTATCAAAAGCAGATCTATCAACCCATCAGGCAAGTGGAGTTTGTCAACAGGAGTAGTGTCAAAACGAGGAGTGTCAGTCTTGTAAGTTGAACCAAGTGAGCAACAGTAGAATGGTCTTTCCAGCTCTTCAATAAAATGAGGTTTAATAGGCACTGGTTGATTATCAAGGTGATCGACACAGATTTCTGGTTTCCATTTTGAAAAAGTTTCAGACGACTCGAATCAAAAGCCTCGCCAGAATAGTTCAAACATTGATGACTGAATACGTTGTAATTACAGGTGGGCAAGTCGATTGTTAATTCTTTAGTTTGATCTTGGAGTGACATTGTTCTTGAGATGGCTAATCAAATAAAAGTAAAGCTTGAAGAGTTGAATATTCAACAATCCAGCACTAGACTTTATTTCTTGAATATTATTATTAAAAGAACAATGGCATTTCAACAGCAACTACACAATGTTCAACTATTATTGACATGATTGGAGTATTGAACATCAAGTTTGATATGCGGTGTCATGGAATCATCTGGTTGTCCATATGATTGTCAATCACCAAACGTGTAGTTGTCAATGTTCAGATCCAATATAAAACAGATGATCATTGGTGATGAGAATGTCATGCAATATTGATTTACAAGTGCTGACACCAAACCACAATGTATTTGACAAACACACCTAACGAATATTACCGTATAATTGGTTTCAGTCAACATCTACGGCCATACACACAAGAAAATACCGGATCCCGTTCGATCTCCGAAGTCAAGCTTGTGATGGCTCAGTCAGTACTGTGGTGGGGGACCACACGGGAATACTGAGTGCTGTAGTTTTTGCTAAATTAACAATCTGATCTCATTTTGGATGTTTTGGATCAAATCTCAACTTGAATCTTTATGATGGTTGTGTTGAAACTGGAAAGCAATGTCAAGAGTGCAATATGGTATATCGCTGCGAGTACCATGACTGATACATGATGGTTCAGTTATTCACACGCACTATTGTTGTGCAAACACATTTGTCACCAATACAGTAGTATGTGTGGTGTATATTGGTTATAGTGCATAATATCAACGAGTTTATGCATACTGCTTACACCACACATCAAACTGGTTTAGTGATATGCGAGTGTTGCGGTTTGACCAAATCACAATCACCCATATCATCGACTGTCTAACTCGTTGACATTCAAATCATGCCATCACTAGTCACAATATAATGGTTGACTGACTTGTTTGATTGATCTGACATTGACACTTTGCAAACCTCGACTTGATTCATCAACTTGGATATTCATATAATATTGGGTTTGTATCATCACGTTGGACTCGTTATCAAACACCTTGATGTGTCCATGCAACACAAACTTGATATACACACATTGGTTATTGTTTGACATGATTGGGTCGATCATCAATACCAGACAATGCAACTGTATTAGTTGTATGATACAATCGATCATGGTTGACTCATCACCATCAAATATCAAATGTTGATCACGTATACATTGATTTGTAATTGCATGGTCCGTTGGAAATACACACTATGATATGCTTGACAGGTTGTTGATTTGCAGTAATCAGATGTGCATCACCTGTAACATTGGATACAATTGACGAGTTGTAACCGCAAGTCAACAGTCATGGATATGTTGGTGATTGTATTGACTACATGATTGGTATGGATTAGCTGTCATGATCGATTGGTGGACAATACAATCCACATTGATTATGACGTGTTGCAACTAGTTGATATATGCAGACTCGACTGATGATCGAGTATATGTTGGTGGGTAACTCTGTCATTGTTGGTTTTGATCGGTCATTACTACCGCTTGTATATGCAGTGTATTCATGTGTGATGTATTGGATATCGGTGTTGTGTATGTTGTTGAACTTGTTGGACAATATATTGTCATGTCGCATCAAATCGCACCACATTTAGACTGCAATCATTGATTGGTTGGTTTAGTGATTGATTCGACTCACATTCAACTGTAATGGCCACAAATCTGTATTGCTGATTGACACGCATATATCAACATGTATCAGACTCGAACATAGTGTATATCAGTTATTAATGAATTTAGGTTTTATCGTAAAAAATAGAAATAGAAAATAGAGAAAAATACTGTCTTTCAATTAGTAAAATATAATATAGTCTGTCGCTGTAGAAAAGATCGGTCAGGAAAGAACTTGGACGATAATAAGGAAGTTGTCACCAAGTCAAAATCAACAGAATAGAGAGTTGAACTTGATAGATTGTTATAGAATTATTTGAAAGGTTTTTAGGTTGTGTTCAAAGGATGTTTTATTAATCAGAAGAATTCGATCTTTTTACAAGAGAAAGTAGTGGAGTAATCTAAGAACGATATGATGGCACATCTTAAACATCATTGTTCAAGGTCCCTAAGCACTATGTCATCATCAGTGGTGACTACGCTTACGTACTACAAGTATAGGTGTAGCACAGATAAACACACAAATAATGTATGCCAACATTAAAGTCTGATTGCTTTAGCAGAGCCATGCCCAGATTGTGGCGATCGCTGTAATGAGCGATTGTAGAAATAGTCGAAGCATTTGTCAAATCCGGGAATTGACTTCAGGTCTACAGTGCTACCAGCAGCCACCAACCCTGTCGTATCATGTTTCACGAGATAGTCATAAAGCTCCGATTTCAAGACAGCCAATACCTTTCGCATCTCTTCAAGCTTTTTCGAGAATTTCTTCAACTCCTTTTCAAGAGCCCTAAGCCGTCTAACATACTTTGATGAAATACTGTGAAAACCCTCATCGAGATCTTCAGAGCCAGGGGAATCCTTAGCTTGATCTAACAAATAGTCGAGTTGTTCTTTTAGCCCCTTTATCCTTTTTTTTTGATTTATAATCTCCTGCTTTTTCAAGATGCGCTGTTTCTTTGCGTTGTCGAAGCCATGTTTACTATCCGCATAGCTCCTGATCATCTGTATTCCTTCAAACGTAATTGGATGACAATCAGCCATATACGGATTTAAAGGAATTGTAAAACCAGACCCACTAGCTATAGCCACGTCAGGAGAAGCTGTCGAAGCACTAGCTTCAGCACTCATGGTCGAACTGGGATCGACTGGATTGGCGACCGTGACTGAGCAAACAGCCAGGATCGATGATAGTATGGTGATTGATAGTTTCATTATACTGGTTTGGTTGAGCAAGTTGTTGTAAATGTCATTCAACAGTTCGATGTTGGATCGTATTTATATCCATTATTGGGTGGGCAATGTTAAAAGCAGACTCCCCTAGGTAGCTGCCCTAAGGAACTAGTGTTGTCAGGATCAATGTTGTTTCACCTTTATACATGTGAATGCGACTCTGAGAAAGGGATCCCTTTATACAATGGCTCGCTGTTGGAGCTGGAAGAGTAGTATCAGGGCTAGTGATTTCAAGAATGTGTTGTGTAGCCCATCACAATAAAGTATATTGTAGTCACCATGTGATAATACACAGATATTACTCGTACACACCATTGCCTGTAAACATATTTATCAATAGTGCAGTAGCTTGATCATACTGCACCAGTCAGCCAGTATACGATCACTGGATATACTGCACGTTGGTGTTTACCACTGCATATGTGTGATGTATATTGGTTATAGTGCATAATATCAACGAGTTTATGCATACTGCTTACACCACACATCAAACTGGTTTAGTGATATGCAAGTATTGCGATTTGACCAAATCACAATCACACATATTGTCGACTGTCTAACTCGTTGACATTCAAACCGTGCCATCACTAGTCACAATATAATGGTTGACTGACTTGTTTGATTGATCTGACATTGACACTTTGCAAGCCTCGACTTGACTCATCAACTTGGATATTCATATAATATTGGGTTTGTATCATCACGTTGGACTCGTTATCAAACACCTTGATGTGTCCATGCAACACAAACTCGATATACACACATTGGTTACTGTTTGACATGATTGGGTTGATCATCAATATCAGACAATACAACTGTATTAGTTGTATGATACAATCGATCATGGTTGGTTCATCACCATCAAATATCAAATATACTCGCCACTTTGTTCAGTGGGACTGATTCAATCCAGTTTGGGTTATTTAGGCTTTTCAAATGCAGTTTGATCAGCAGTGCAGTTGTAGACTGATACTTGATTGAACCGATTGTTCTGTCGGTTTCAAAATCGTATTGAACCATTGTGATCTTTAAAAATAATGATTGTAAATGGGATTTATTTTGGGACGAGTAGTATGGTTTTTCACACAATGTTGGTCGATTATCCAAGTATCGAGTACATTGTTATTCAGATCACTACACACAAGTCATGACCAATAAAAATGCATTACTGCTGACATTGATCGACACCATATATACAGCCAGACAGCACAACAAGTCACCAGCATGCTATTGACCGTGTTGTAATACAGCTGACCAACATATCATGCTCATCAAGTCACGACATTCAATATTACTGACTGAATACAAGTCACAACTGCAAGTATCCATGTGGTAATGAACTGACATTGGTGTTGATATCAAATTGATCTCCTAATCGATCATCATCAATTGCATCAGTGATTGGTATATGCAACTGATATACACCATGTCCGAGTCTGATATATGTTGATATATTCCTGTCAATCAACAATGCATATTCGTGGCCATTACAGTCGAATGTGAGTCGAATCAATCACTAAACCAACCAATCAATGATTGCAGTCTAAATGTAGTGCGATTTGATGCGACATGACAATATATTGTCCAACAAGTTCAACAACATACACAACACCGATATCCAACACATCACATATGAATACACTGCATATACAAACGGTAGCAATGACCAATCCAAACCAACAGTGACAGAGTTACTCATCAACATATACTCGATCATCAGTCGAGTCTGCATGTATCAACTAGTTGCGACACGTCATAATCAATGTGGATTGTATTGCTCACCAATCGATCATGACAACCAATCAATACCAATCATGTAGTCAATACAATCACCAACATATCGATGATTGTTGACTGGCGGTTACAACTCGTCAATTGCATCCAATGTTACAGGTGATGCACATCTGATTACTGCAAATCAACAACTTGTCAATCATATCATAGTGTGTATTGCCAACAGACCATGCAATTACAAATCAATGTATACGTGATTAACATTTGATATTTGATGGTGATGAGTCAACCATGATCGATTGTATCATACAACTAATACAGTTGCATTGTCTGGTATTGATGATCGACCCAGTCATGTCAAACAATAATTAATGTGTGTATATCAAGTTTGTGTTGTATGGACACATCAAGGTGTTTGATAACGAGTCCAACGTGATGATACAAACCCAATACTATATGAATATCCAAATTGATGAATCAAGTCGAGGTTTGCAAAGTGTCAATGTCAGATCAATCAAACAAGTCAGTCAACCATTATATTGTGACTAGTGATGGCATGATTTGAATGTCAACGAGTTGGACAGTCGACAATATGGGTGATTGTGATTTGGTCAAACCGCAACACTCGCATATCACTAAACCAGTTTGATGTGTGGTGTAAGCAGTATACTTGCCGCATTATGATGTTTCCACACAGCATTTCTACATGAAATCACTAATTCCGATTGCTACGCTTTCCAATCAAGCAACGGACGATCGTATAAAGGGACTCTTTCAAAGCTGCCTTGATATTAATGACAGTGAACTGCTGTTACTAACCCTGAAAACACAAATCCCTTAGGACGATCATCCAGGAAACATGCTTTTAATATTATTCGACTAATAGCAGATACAAATACGACACCAAACCAACCTCTTGAATGGCATTTATCACGCCCCGTTCAACCAAACCAATATAATGAAACTCGCAATCACCGTTTTATCATCGATATTGGCTGTCTGCTCAATCACAGTCGCCAACCCGGTTCTTACCACTGCTACTACAAGTACTGAATCTAGCACTTCAACAGTCATTCCCAGCTCGACTACAAGTGCTGAATCTACTCTTATTCCAATTTTTGACCCAAAAAAAGTCAACTGTGACCCATTTTCGTTGAGCGAAGTAATTATGATCCAAACCTACGCAAGAGATAAAATGATTGCAGAAAGAATGGCTGAAAGGTTTAAGCGGATAGAGTTGGATATTGAAACTCGAAGACAACTGATAATTCGACTGAGAAAACACCTTGCAACTTTGAAAAGTAACTCTTGGGAAAACAATGGCGCTTCAAATTATGGGACAATGGTTGAAGACCTTGAGAATGAGATTAGTCGTCAGATTACCGTTTATAGAAGTCTCAAACTCCAATTTGATTCTCTCATTTTGCAGCATTATAATATGCATTACAGGTGGCAAAGCTCTGGATTGGCACTTGTGAATCGCATGGTGCGTTATGATACAAATGTAGTGCTGACTGGACGTAATGTGACACTCTTGAATCACGTTCCCGGATTTACAGAGTGCATTAAGCAAGTAAACACCGTGTTACTAAAGCTACTTCCAGAGCCTGCAAACAACGAAAGTTCTCCAGAACCTGAAGAAACTCGGTCAAACGAGAATGTGAATGTGCAAGATCTTGCCGACTTTGAGGATGATGAAGATCCTCCAAACTCTGACAGTGATCAAGAAAATCCTTTTAAATCCAACGAGGATCAGGCTATGAAACCTGAATTTGATGGTTTTGGTGATTTTGAGTATGGTCCTGATGATTATAATGATGGTTTTGATGATAATGGTGAGGGTTTTGATGAGTATGAAGAGGAGGAGGATGAAAATGAGCAACAAGCTTCCGATTCTCAACAACAAGATTCCGATGCTCAGCAATAAACTCCTCAATCATAGACTCGTCACATTGCTGGAGTTCAAAGTAGACTATCAACAGTCTCATCTAGAATATGTTGTAATGCAGCGTGTATTGCATGTTGGTTTACTTGTCACTTGCCATGCATTCAATGTCGTTCATTCAATAAACATCCTGTATTGTCAAACCATGTGTATTATATTTATGGTTTGATCATATTGCACCAATCAACCACTATGCATTGTATTGATCATTGCAGTGTCATTGCTGGATCCATGCGACCGTGTGTATTGTCATTTTGGGTTACCAATCAACCCATTACATTTGACACCAATTCATTGGTATCACTGAACTATTTGATACAAATGATCCGGCTGGTTCTGACAATTTGACAGTATCCACAAATCCATGTTTAATATTTGCATACTTTTTGCACACAACCCATTGATATACTACAAACTGACATTGAACGTCACATCACATTGTTTTGATATCAAATGATACAATATGTATCAGCCGATGTTTTGTATTCACATCCACATCCAGTATATACAACAAATCTGTCCATAATTCAACATATCAACCATATTTGATTTGACAGTCATTTGTCGCATTGTTGTGTACTTGCAATGATCAGTATCAATCATTTGCATGTAGTCCACTGTCTAGTGTAATGTATGCAGTATGATCACATAACATGACATCTGGTCATATAGCATACACTACAACCACAACCGGAAACATCGATCGTCGTCCCAATCAATATCAACAGTTGCATCAAACAAATGCACAAATGCACGACTCGGCAAGTGTAATGCATACAACTACAGCATGTGTATACAAATACCGAGTGTGTCCAACTACAAGCTATGTATATTGAAACCATTGGATAGTATTTGCTTGGCATTGATAGTCAAATAGTATTGTGAGTGACCCTATGCATGCAACAGGTTAACATGGTTGACATGTTGGTGTTGGCTGTATCAATGTGACTATATCCCAAGAATTGATCGGACATGGCTCAACATCGACTTTGTTTCTAGCAATGGGTTTATTGTGGTACCAAACATCGACCACAGTTTTTGAACAATCGAATATGATGGCATTTACAACAGTAATCTTGGTGTTCAATGTATGACAGAGTGTCCGTCATAGTTCAGGTTTCAAAATGGTAAAACTGGACTGGGAATGTTGAATCTATCATAACATTCAACATTTCAAACAATAAAATCGATATGGATTGAATTGAATTCGAGTGGTGCATTGGCATTCAATTACCATGCATGGTATATACACAGATCCGTTTGCATTGATTTGTATTGGCAAACAGCCTGAAGCATATCGGTTTGACAGTGCTGGTGATTATTCTGATAGCTATTGTATGATTGATTGGATGTGTATAAATGTTGAATAAAATCCATGTTGCAGCAACTGTTTGCAGAATAAATGGCATTTTATTGATCAATATTGATGATTGCATTACGCTCAATATGTTCAAGTGTAGACAATGATATCTGACCATTTGTGCTGTGATACTCGACTATACAACGATCAACGCTGTGCACCACCAACAAAGTGAGCAGTGGTATCCAATTGATTATCCAATCCCATAGTCAATGCATTTCAACAATTTTACAAGATATCATTTTACTATTTGGAAAATATCCAATCATGACATTTCAATCGAGTGTCATGAAATACAATACACTCGGTTGTAACCCATTCAGATATGCATACATGTGTAGTCACAATGGTATTTGTTGATTATTCAATCCAAATGACAGTGATTCGTGCAATATCTGTTCAAACATATGCCATGGTACACAATCCGTACAGATATAGTGATTTGTTGATTGGCTCTGACAACTTGTATCAATGCACACCAACCAACACGAGCATGTCCAACAATCGGTATGCATGACTGTTGATGTGTCAATGGAATATATTTAGTTGTAACATATTGTACTGAATTGGTTCAGATAGTTGTCAGCA